>NC_138773.1:214363888-214696388 GCF_965119305.1 Pelophylax lessonae
GGTGGATGAGAGGAGAGAGGGATGGAGAGAGGGATTGATGAGAGAGGAGAGGGATGGATGGGAGAGAGGGGGGTGGGAGAGAGGGATGGGAGAGAGAGAGGGATGGAAGAGAGAGATGGATGGAAGAGAGAGATGGATGAGAGAGATGGATGAGAGAGAGGGATGGATGGGAGAGGGGGATGGATGGGAGAGGGGGATGGATGGGAGAGAGAGGGGTGGGATAGAGGGATGGGAGAAAGGAATGGATGGGAGAGACAGGGACGGATGGGAGAGACAGGGAGGGGAGAGAGGAATGGATGGAGAGACAGGGATGGATGGGAGAGATAGGGATGGATGGGAGAGACAAGGATGGATGGGAGAGAGGGATGGATGAGAGAGAGGGATGGGAAAAAGGAATGGATGGGAGACAGGGATGAGAGAGAGGATGGATGAGAGAGAGGGATGGGAGAGAGGGATGGATGGGAGAGAGGGATGGATGAGAGAGAGGGATGGGAAATAGGGATGGATGGGAGAGACAGGAATGGATTGGGAGAGACAGGGATGGATGGGAGAGAGGGATGGATGAGAGAGAGGGATGGATGGGAGAGACAGGGATGGATAGGAGAGAGGGATGGATGAGAGAGAGGGATGGATGAGAGAGAGGGATGTGAGAGACGGGGATGGATGGGAGAGACAGGGATGGATGGGAGAGACAGGGATGGATGGGAGAGACAGGGATGGGAGAGAGGGATGGATAGAGAGAGGGATGGGAAATAGGGATGGATGGGAGAGACAGGGATGGATGGGAGAGAGGGATGGATGAGAGAGAGAGAGGGATGGGGAAATAGGGATGGATGGGAGAGACAGGGATGGATGGGAGAGAGGGATGGATGGGAGAGACAGGATGGATGGGAGAGACAGGGATGGATGAGAGAGAGGATGGGAAATAGGGATGGATGGGAGAGACAGGGATGGATGGGAGAGACAGGGATGGGAGAGAGGGATGGATGAGAGAGAGGGATGGGAAATAGGGATGGATGGAGAGACAGGGATGGATGGGAGAGAGGGATGGATGAGAGAGAGGGATGGATGGGAGAGACAGAGATGGGGAGAGACAGGGATGGATGAGAGAGAGGGATGGATGGGAGAGACAGGGATGGATGGGAGAGAGGGATGGATGAGAGAGAGGGATGGGAAATAGGGATGGATGGGGAGAGAGGGATGGGAAATAGGGATGGATGGGAGAGAGGGATGGATGAGAGAGAGGGATGGATGGGAGAGACAGGGATGGATGGATGGGAGAGAGGGATGGATGAGAGAGAGGGATGGGAAATAGGGATGGATGGGAGAGAGCAGACAGAAGAAGGCTTTTTGTTCTGCACTCCTGTGTGTGATCGGGATAACATTTGATGTCGGGGGTGTGGGTCCCAGGAGTCAGTCTGGTCACATAGAAGAGGAGTTGTTTGCATGCAGGGGCTTGTGATGGACAGAGCAGTCTTGTATCAGTGTGCAATAATCCTTTCATTAGACTCACCATAATCCCTGAATTCCTCAGATCGCCATCACAACCAGCATCTGCTTTGCCGGGTGAAAGCACAACACACGTGGAGGGCGGGAATTCACCTACCAGTTAACCCGGCAGCCTGCAGCTCATTGGTCCCTGGCTTTCTCTCCTGTCATGTGCAGAGCGGCCGAGGGACAGTGACTCACCTCGGGCTCGGCTCTCCCTTCTTGCAGCTAAAGGGGGGGGGGGGGAGGGGGGTCAGCCAAGTCAATGTTAGTGCAGACTAGTCCCGGCGTGAGAAGTTTGGTCCCGCACATCTGCAGCCAGCGCCATCCTTCCCGATGTTGGTGTCTCCCCTTCCTCCTTCATGCAAATCAGGCGGCTGCGAGGCCCCAATGAGCGCGAGGCCTTCGGCATCCGCCTATTTTGCCTAATTAAAGAGCCGCCTCTGCTTCTGATGACTCTTCCATGAAGACCATATTTGTACAAGTATCTCTTTATAGTGGAATAGTGTACCACAACTCCAGTGTCTGCCAGATCTTTCTGGAGGGATCGTGCAGTCAAACGTGGGTTTTGAATTGATTTTCTCACAATCCTGCGAGCTGTTCTGTCTGATATTTTTCTTGGTCTTCCTGATCTTGCTTTAACTTCCACTGTTCCTGATGACTGCCATTTCATTTCTTAATTACATTCCGAACAGAGGATGTTGACATCGGAAAACGCTTTGCTATCTTCTTATAGCCTTCTCCAGCTTTGTGAGCGTCAACTATTTTCAGTTTCAGTTTTCTAGACAACTGTTTAGAAGATCACATGGTGCTGATTGTTGGGGCAATGTCAGATGAGTCTGGCCATTTAAAACCTTTGAGATTGACATCACCTGGTCTTCGCAGACGATGATTGAGAACAATCCATGACACTGGCAGGTCTCAGCTTTGCAAAGGGGGCAGTGCATGCTATAAATTCTGCAGGGTGCCCAAACTTTTGCAAACACCATTTTTTTGTTTTCTGTAATTTTGAAAGTGTCAATGATGGAAATAAAATCTAACTTTTGTTGACATATTATAAGAATGTCTAATCTGTAATTTGATGCCTTTTGGAGATTTTTCCATCTTTCCTTGGCTTCTTTATGCACATTAATACAAATTTTTACCTGGGGTGCCCAAACTTTCGATCCCCACTGTATGAGATAGTGGAGGGCCTGCAGCATTAATTTTTACACATCTTGGTTGCTCGCAGGACTATATATATTTATAGTTAGTAACAACTTGCAGGTTTATTCATTTTAAAATGCATGATGCAAAGTGAGGTACCCATAGCAACAAATTATACATATTCTATCTTGTATTGGTATGACTGTAGCATTCATTGGTTAATCAGTCCTGTAAGAAAACAAAACCATAGCATGGTAACTTCATAGATAACTTCATAGGTAGAAGAAAGTGCTTTCCTGGGGATATTATTACACCTTTAAACTCATCTCACCAGTGCAATTTTATAAAAACAATATTGCAGTACGCCTACTGTGCGTATAACTAGTAAGGCTAGAAGTCAGTGAACCACAATTATTCTTTATTAAACAGAGACACGAGGACTGGGAATGATGTTGAAGCACGCATTTAGTTCCCTTTCAGTTGCAAGGCAAATAAACAATTGCTCTGCAAAAACAAAATTTAATTTCTCCTTGGCACAGAGCCATAGCTAGTCCTATTCTGCTTTTGTGAATAAGATCTACTGGGGCTTCACGCTACACAAATGATTTTCGACACTAATTTGCAGATCATTATCTTTCTAATTGCTGTAAAGCTATGCACACAATCTCTGAGCAATGGGGCTGAAGTCCAGCTTGGTTTTTTCCACCCAAATAACAACCACAGTAATGCCTCGTACACACGCACCGATTGTTGACCGAACGATCGGCCGTCTTTTGTCCAGTGTTGTTGTGTTGGTTGAAATGTGCTCTAGACTGCACACGAATTTTGTCGGCCAACAACAACCAACTGCAGAAGTGATGTCATGTTCTGGTCTACTTTCCGTGTGTTTTTTCTTCTCTGAGCATGCCCAGTCTTAATCATCTGACTTTTGTCGGCCGAAATCTGTACTGACTGATGAACAATCGGCCGTACTGGTGACGGCCATCAAAAATTTTATAGCATGCACACCAGATTTTGTTCGGCCGAAAAGTCGCAGTCGGTTTCGGAAGCATCATACTAACAAGCCGACAATCAGCCGATCGGACGTTGGCCGAAAATTTACGGCCAACAATCGGTGCGTGTGTACGGGGCTTAAGACCTCATGCACACAGGGCGTTTTTGGAGCTGCTTTTAGGAGCGTCAGACGTTTTGCAGCTTTAAAACGCCCCCTCCATGTTATCTTATGGCCTCATGCACACACAGAAGTTTTGAAGCTTTAAGTGGCATAGGCCTTTTCAAGCTGCAAAAAAAACCCAGGGCCAGTGCGTACCAGCGTTACAGCTTTTTTTTTGGGGGGGGGGGGGGGGCGCAAAAAGAAAAATGTAATAGGCATTGCTTCGTGGCAAAAAACAAGTATGAAAGTGGCCTTCAGTAATCAAGGTACAGTGCCTTGAAAAAGTATTCATAGTTACCCCTTAAAATAATCCACATTTTGCCCCATGCTATATATTCATTACCAATTACCTATTAGTACAGGAATTGTCCCATGCAATATATTCAGACATTCCCTATTAGTACAGGAATTGCCACCACATGCTATATATTCATATATTACCTATTAGTACAGTAATTGTCCCATGCAATATATTCAGATATTCCCCATTAGAATGGCGAATATCTGAATATATTGCATGGGGCCATTCCTGTACTAATGGGGAATATCTGAATATATTGCATGGGCAATTCCTGTACTAATGGGTAATATGTGAATATAAAGCATGCAGCAATTTCTATACTAATGGGCCATTAGTACAGGAATTGCCCCATGCTATATATTCATATATTACCTATAAGTACAGGAATTGTCCCATGCAATATATTTAGACATTCCCATTTGGTAAAGGAATTGCCCCATGCTATATAATCATATATTATCTATTAGTACAGAAACTGTCCCATACAATATATTCAGACATTCCCAATTAGTACAGGAATTGCCACCACATGCTATATAATCATATATTACCTATTAGTACAGGAATTGTCCCATGCAATATATTCAGATATTCCCCATTAGTAATGGAG
The DNA here is from genome assembly GCF_965119305.1 of Pelophylax lessonae. Taxonomy (NCBI): domain Eukaryota; kingdom Metazoa; phylum Chordata; class Amphibia; order Anura; family Ranidae; genus Pelophylax; species Pelophylax lessonae. The sequence goes on from NC_138773.1 coordinate 214,368,587, forward strand.
AATATCTGAATATATCGCATGGGGCAATTCCTGTACTAATGGGGAATATATGAATATATAGCATGGGGAAATTCCTATACTAATGGGCCATTAGTACAGGAATTGCCACCACATGTTATATATTCATATATTAACTATTAGTACAGGAATTGTCCCATGCAAGCACACCAGATAAACTAGGATAGATGGATGGATGGACCCCTTTATGGAAAGTAGACACCCCAAGCTTTTTGCTGAGAGGCATGTTGAATCCATGGAAGATTTTATTTTTTGCCACGAGTATCTGGAAAAGGACAAAATTATTATTATTTTTTTTTTTTTTACACAAAGTTGTCAATTAAATGTTACAGTATCTCACAAAAGTGAGTACACCCCTCACATTTTTGTAAATATTTTATTATATTGTTTCATGTGACAACACTGCAGAAATGACACTTTGCTACAATGTAAAATAGTGAGTGTACAGCTTGTATAACAGTGCAAAATTGCTGTCACTTCAAAATAACTCAACACACAGCCATTAATGTCTAAACTTCTGGCAACAAAAGTGAGTACACCCTAAGTGAAAATGTCCAAATTGGGCCCAATTAGCCATTTTTCCTACCCGGTGTCATGTGACTCGTTAGTGTTACAAGGTCTCAGATGTGAATAGCGAGCAGGTGTGTTAAATTTGGTGTTATCGCTCTCATTCTCTCATACTGGTCACTGGAAGTTCAACATGGCACCTCATGGCAAAGAACTCTCTGAGGATCTGAAAAAAAGAATTGTTGCTCTATATAAAGATGGCCTAGGCTATAAGAAGATTGCCAAGACCCTGAAACTGAGCTGAAGCATGGTGGCCAAGACCATACAGCGGTTTAACAGGACAGGTTCCACTCAGAACAGGCCTCGCCATGGTCGACCAAAGAAGTTGAGTGCACGTGCTCAGCATCATATCCAGAGGTTGTCTTTGGGAAATAGACGTATGAGTGCTGCCAGCATTACTGCAGAGGTTGAAGGGGTGGGGGGTTAGCCTATCAGTCCTCAGACCATACGCCGCACACTGCATCAAATTGGTCTGCAAGGCTGTCGTCCCAGAAGGAAGCCTCTTCTAAAGATGATGCACAAGAAAGCCCGCAAACAGTTTGCTGAAGACAAGCAGACTAAGGACATGGATCACTGGAACCATGCTCTGTGGTCTGATGAGACCAAGATAAACTTATTTGGTTCAGATGGTGTCAAGCGTGTGTGGCAGTAACCAGGTGAGGAATACAAAGACAAGTGTGTATTGCCTACAGTCAAGCATGGTGGTGGGGGTGTCATGGTCTGGGGCTGCATGAGTGCTGCTGGCACTGGGGAGCTACAGTTCATTGAGGGAACCATGAATGCCAACATGTACTGTGACATACTGATACAGAGCATGATCCCCTCCCTTCGGAGACTGGGCCGCAGGGCAGTAGTCCAATATATCGACCCCAAACACACCTCCAAGACGACCTGCCTTGCCAAAGAAGCTGAGGGTAAAGGTGATGGATTGACCAAGCATGTCTCCATACCTAAATCCCATTGAGCTTTTGTGGGGCATCCTCAAACGGAAGGTGGATGAGTGCAAGGTCCCTAACATCCACCAGGTTTGTGATGTCATCATGGAGGAGTGGAAGAGAACTCCAGTGGCAACCTGTGAAGCTCTGGTGAACTCCATGCCTAAGAGGGTTAAGGCAGTGCTGGAAAAAAAATGGTGGCCACACAAAATATTTACACTTTGCGCCCAATTTGGACATCTTCTTTTAGGGGTGTACTCACTTTTGTTGCCAGCAGTTTGGACATTAATGGCTGTGTGTTGAGTTATTTTGAGGGGACAACAAATTTACACTGGTATACAAGCTGTACACTCACTACTTTACATTGTAGCAAAGTGTCATTTCTTCAGTGTTGTTACATAAAAAGGTATAATAAAATATTTACAAAAATGTGAGGGGTGAGATACTGTGTATATGTGTGTGTGTGTGTATATATATATATATATATATATATATATAATTAATGCCATGGGTGTATGTAGAAATACACCCCAAAACACATTCTGCTACCTTCCCCGAGTATGGGGATACCACATGTGAGAAACCTTTTGGAAGCCTAGCCAAGTACAGCCCCTAAATTCCAATGACCACCTTCAGGCTTTCAAATCATTGGCCTGGACCTAAAGACTGATCGGTGCTGGATCGAATCTCAGCAATGCAGGACCAGTTTACTAATGTAACGTAATGTACTAGGTATGTGATTCAGCGCAGCAGAGCCGCCTTGCTGTTGTATGTAAATTATATTGTGGGCAATCGGTTATTGTTTATTATTGTTAACCCTGTCTGTACTATGCTGGCAGATCATCTAAATTAGTTATAAACTTGATGTGCACATTGCCTGTCCTAACAAAGGGTTAAAGATCTCAAAGCTTGGGTAGTACATTGTATGATAATACACTTAAAAAACTGTCCCTTAGGCCCTTAGGCTAGCCATACTACGGGTTGCAGGAAATAAATTTGCATAACCACATTTGCATAATTGCACATTTGTCACATCGGCTGGCGGCGGACTTTAGTGGGCGGTAAGATGACCAAACACTGTAGACTAAAAAAATAAATAAAAACAACAGATTCCGCCATACACACTAAATAGCTCCTATGACTATAGGTACTGGAGCAATTTTTGAAGTGATACTAAAATCTTGTTTTTTTTTTGTTCATTTAAAAATAATAAACATGTCATATTTACCTGCTCTGTGCAGTGGCTTTGCACAGAGCAGCCCAGATCCTCCTCCTCTTGGGTTCCTCGCCAGCGCTCCTAGCCCCTCCTTCCTGCCGAGTGCCCCCACAGCAAGCAGCTTGCTATGGGGGCACCCGTGCCGAGCCGCTGCATCGTTTTTCCACTCAGACATGGAGCCGCTGTAAAGCCCCACCCGTCTATCTCCTCATTGGCTCACTAAGTTTTATTGACAGCAGCGGGAGCCGATGGCGCTTTTCTGCTGTCTCAGCCAATGAGGAGGGGGAGTCACGGAGAGCTGAGACTCGTGCAACATTGCTGGATCGAGATGGGGCTCAGGTAAGTATTAAGGGGGCTGGATCAAAATGGGGTTAAGGGGGGCTGCTGCACACGTTTTTTTTTTATCTTAATGCATAGAATGCAATAAGATGAAAAACCTTCTGACTTTAGAATCACTTTAACCTAAAGTGGTTGTAAAGGCAGTGCTCACAATTACTGCCAGCCCCTCTGCTTTGACAAAATGCAGTAGGTACACAGTGTCTTTGTTTTTTTTAATTCTTCTGCTAAATACCTTATTTCACCTCGCTGATCTGCGGTGACGTAATTGTCTGCCGCTCTCCTCCAATCTATGCACTACAGAGGGAGGGTCTGACATCTCCCTCTGACGTCTGCCAGGCAGTCACGTGACCGCAGATCATTGAGGTAGAATAGGGCATAAAGAAGGAGAATTTTAAAATAACAAAGACACTGTGTAGTACATTTTGTCCAAGCAGTGGGGCTGGCAGTAATTGTGAGCAGTTACTTTACTGCCACTCGGGAAACAGCGGTAGAAAGGGAGGGGCGGCTCACACAGGAGAGAGGAGAGCAGCGGGTTGACGGAGGCACGTAAACTGACCACGGTAATCGGGGATCAGCAGCCATGATTACTGTGGTCAGGACACAGTAAGACACAGGAACAGGCAGGATACAACCTGAGGTCTCTAAAGAAAACATGCAGCCCACACAATGAAGTTGGACGACGGGTGGTTCAATCTTAAAGCAGTATTAAACCCAAAATCAAACATTTATTTTATTGCAGCTTACTAATTCATGGATGTGATGTCTGAATTTGTTTTACCTAGGCTTTCTCTCTTTTTTTCTTCTGGTGATCTGGCCAGGAAGTCTGCTGTTTTTGAAAAGAACAAGCTCTCCTGCAAATGTATCAGTTAGATGTGTTGAGGCAAACCATTTACCACTGTCAGGTATGTTTATAATCAGATTTTTTTGTGTGTAAAACCTTTATTGCAAAAGAAAATAAAAACTGTTGCTGCAAAAACTGTGACTGTAGGGTGAACTGGAGTTTGGCTTTAATTTGCTAGTGCATCTAAATCTGCTGGCATATCTATCTACACTCCCCTCCCCCAGACTGGCAATGCTGTTGTCCAAAGGTGCCCCCTGTGCTCCTTCATCCAGAGTGGAGGCACTCCAATACAGGAGGTGTGTTACTGGCTAGATCACCAGGTGAAAACCGAGGAAAAAGGCCTCAAAAAAGAAAATGAATGCAGCCAGCACATAATTGGTAGGCTGCAATATATTACATTTTTGGGGCTTAATAATGCTGTAACCACTTGTCTACTGGGCACTTTCAGCCCCTTTCTGCTCAGGCCAATTTTCAGCTTTTAGTGCTGTCGCAGTTTTAATGACAAGAAACCCCCTGGTTGGGGCTTTTAGCCCCGGTTCACATTTGTGCGATTGCGGAGATCGCATGTAATTCGGAGCGCACTGCTCCTAAATTACATGCGATCTCCTGTGCGGTGCAAATTTCAGCCATACACTTTGTATGGCTGAACTCGCACCGCATCCACACTAAACTCGCACATGAGGCTTTTTTTTATCCGCAGCAGAATCGGATCGCATAGTGGTTCACACTAGTGCGATCCGATTCTGTGCGAACTTGCAGATCGCACTGCGATATGCAATCGCAACTGGGGGTGTCCTTAACTTTTAATTGATCGTAATTTGATTGTATCGCATATGGCAGTGTGAACTGCCAGAGGTGCGGATGCAATGCGGGATCACGCTGCATATTCGCAGCGTTCCCGCATCGCACAAATGTGAACCGCCACTTAGGGCAGATAATAAATGGTATAAAATTGTAGTATAAAGGGTAATATTTATTACATATAAAGATAATAATAATAATACATGACAAAGAATAAAAACAATGTAAGGACAATAACAGCAAGTGCAAATCTATCACCGGTAAATCAGGGTGAGAAAAATGGGGTACTCGGATAAATCATTCACCCCACACTGATGTATTCATTTTCATGTCCAACATGTTTCGGAAAGTCAGTAATTCCTTCTTCAGGGAAAAAATCTGAACATAACAGTTTGTGATTGTTTGAATGCTATTATTGTCCTTACATTGTTTTTATTCTTTCTCATGTATTATTATTATTATCTTTATATGTAATAAATATTACCTTTTATACTACAATTTTATACCATTTATTATCTGTCCTAAAAGTCCCAACCAGGGGGTTCCTTCTCCTTTGTATGTTCTTATTAGGCCTCTTGCACACTGCAGCTTGAAAAAGCTCAGTACAGCTTTTTTTTTTTTACTGAGCTAAAATACAGCCCATTAATTGTAGTGTGCCTATGTACACAGGCGTGTAAACAAGCCCTGTGCAATCTTCAGTAAAAACAAAAAAGAAAAATCAGCATTTTTGGTCAGTAATTTACGCCTCGTGTGCGCAAATACGCGCGATTGCGCACAAATGTGCGCAAATTGCCATTTACAAAATGTGCAGAACAAGAACGTTTCTGTGAATTTGTGCGAAAATGCGCAAATGCGCAAACGCATATGCGCGAAAATACATGCAAATACATAAAAAAAAAAAAAAAAGATGAAAAAGTAGATGCTAAAACAGGAGTATCGTGTGCAAGAGGCCTTATAGGGACGTGGCAGTTAGTCCATTAGACATCCACATACTAAGCTTTATATTCCTTCAGTTTGAATGACAATTGCGCTGCCATGCAACACTGTACCCAAATTACATTTTTATAATTTTTTTTAGACAGATAGAGCTTTGCTTTTGGTGGTATTTAATCACTTCTGGGTTTTTTATTTTTTGCTAAACAAATGAAAAAAGACTAAATATTTTGATTTTTTTTTTTTTTAGTTTCTGTTATAAAATGTTGTAACTAAGTAATTTTTCTCCTTCACTGATGTGTGCTGATGAGGCTGCACTGATAAGAAGGCACTGATGAGACTGCACTGTTATGTGGTACTGACAGGCAACACTGGTGGGCACTTTTGGGGCTGTACTGATAATCAGGGCCCTAATTATCAGTGTGAATGTCCCCTGTGTGAATTGCTGCTAATCACTCTCCTCACACACTGTCAGCATCAGGAGAGGATTGCTGATAATGATAACCGGCAAATCCTGTTTACACTGTGATCAGCTGTGATTGGACACAGCTGGTTACATGGTAAAGAGCGGCTGTAATTGACTCTTAACCACAATCTGCAAGCAGCTGTGTTTGAAGGAATCGGTGATCACAGATCACTGCTGATGTGCACAGCAGAGAGCGCACAGGAGGCGCGACCATGGGAGGACATCACTAGACACCCTCCTGGCAGTGTGCAATCACACTTTTGCTGTTATTTGGCTATAGCACGGTCATGAAGAGGTTAAATTGTGTAAGAGGTTCTTTACTGTTAGAGTGGTATAGATGTGGTACGGATGTGGAACACCCTTCCACAGTTGGTGATGTAGATAAAATTTAGATGTTTTTTAGTGAAAACAATATACAGAAAATGGTAGTAAAATAAACACAAACACACACAGGTTGACCTGGATGGACTTGGTGTCTTTATTAAACCTTATCAACCATATACTTATTTAAACTGTAAAACTCAATACACAAATAATTGATTCCTTCAATATATATAAAGCCAATAAACCAATGCGCTACCAAATTAAATAGAGGTAAGGCATATAATAGAAAAATAAAATATAAATAATAAACACTAAATCTGGAATATAGCAGCCACATACAATATGAAGAATATCAAAGCAATATGGAGTGGTGCTATAACAGTGTAACAGGGCCCTTGAGAAAGTCACGTGGTTGTGACGCAATGCGTTGGGAGAAGCTGGGTGATGTCACTTCTGGTCTACAGCCAAGAACAGAAGTTCGGAATTTCCTTGTTGTTACGATCCTGGGACCCCCTCGGTCCGGTTGTCTGTTATATCTGCTATTGTCTACATTACTGTAAGTTACTACTTTTTCTTCTAAAGTCATTATCATACATATTACACTATGGAGACGTTATGGTATTTTATATCTGCTATTATCTACATCAGTGTTTCTCAACTTTTCTCAGTCAAGGCACCCTTTACAAATTATGGACAGCCTCCAGGCACCCTTAAAAAATTATGGACAGTTTTGAGGAACTCTTAAAAAATTATGGACAGTCTCGAGACACCCTTTAAAAATTATGGACAGTCTTGAGGCACCCCATTCTAAAATGTAAAAACTAATATTAGTTTTGCATAACACAACAACATCCACACAAGTAGGAAACCCAACATTAGGCTGCATTCACATGTCAGCATTTGGATCGCGGGCAGAACCGCCGCGGTTCCGCCCGCGATCCGGAGATTATTGCAAATCGCGGGACACCTAGCGTTGCCCGTTGATTTGCAATAGCCCCCCAAACGCCGAGCGATGTTGCCGCGATTTACGCCCGCCGAATCACGGCAACATCGCGGGACGCAATACGCTCCAAAAAAGTACAAGAGCTTCTTTGGAGCGTATTGCGTCCCGCGATTTTGTTTGCGCGATGTTGCCGCGATTCGGCGGGCGTAAATCGCGGCAACATCGCTCGGCGTTTGGGGGGCTATTGCAAATCAACGGGCAACGCTAGGCGTCCCGCGATTTGCAATAATCTCCGGATCGCAGGCGGAACCGCCGCGGTTCTGCCCGCGATCGAAAAGCTGACATGTGAATGCAGCCTTAGAGATGATTAATTCTTCCATAGCAAATACACTTTTGCAAACTGGTACCCCCTAGTATTCCACTTCTATTCCTCTTCTCCCTCAATTTTCCCCCATAACTCAGCTAAGATGCCCTTAAGAAGTTTGTAATGGTGCCCAATAGAAACTTGTGGCTTTGTGTAACTAAAAGGCAGCTTTATCCACACACTGGCTTGGTTACAAATTTGGGGCAATTTTTAGGCATTTTGCCAAGGCACCCCTGAAGAAACTTCAAGGCACCCCAGGGTGCCTGGGCACCGTGGTTGAAAAAGGATGGTCTACATTACTGTAAGTTACTACTTTTTCTGTTAAAGTCATTATTATACATATTACACTATTTATATGAGTGGAGAATTGCCTACAATGGAGTGAATCTCTCAACTAACGATTGTTTCTTGTGAACATGCAATGATATTTAGCTTTAAGGTGAGCGGCCACTGCACTTATTGTTGGATATCGGTTGTTGGGAGACTGCACTGTTGTCACTTTAATTTTGGATCACTGTATGCACGGAGTAAACTGACTTTTTTTATCACCATTGCACATTACATTTTGGAAATTTATTTACAGTATTTGCTTTCAGTACCTCATTTTTTAGGGACTGTGATTCATCATTTTACTTGTTGGATGGTGTGCACTATTATTCATGCATTTTTTTTGCACATTCACTTTATTATTGTTTAACTACTTGCTGACCGCCAGAAGTATATATACTGCGGCAGGTCGGCTCTGTCCCACGAAATGGGGTAACTGTACGTCGCTTCGCCCATTCGCCACAGGGGAAGCTGATCTATGGGTCCGGCGGCTGCGATTGCCGCCGGGCACCCGCGATCGCCCTCTGTGGAGACAGAATGGCGGCCTGCCATTGTAAAAACAGCAGACCGCTCTTCTGTCAGCAATGAGCACAGGGCTCTTGTGTTCCTCCTATTTAGGATCACATTTCCCTGTGTTCATTCCATAAGTACATCCCCCACACAGTAAGGCAGCACCCCCTAGGGACACATTTAACCCTTTGATCGCCCCTGGTGTTAACCCCTTCCCTCCAGTGTCATTAGTACAGTAACGGTGCATATATTCAGCACTGATTACTGTAGCAATGTCACTGTTCCCCCCAAATGTCAGTTAGGTGTCCAATCTGTACGCCGCAGTGTCACAGTCCCTCTAAAAATCGCTGATTGCCGCCATTACTAGTAAAAAAAATAAAAATAAAAATGACATAAATCTTTCCCCTAGTTTGTAGACTCGAAAACTTTTGTGCAAACCAATCAAAATAAGCTTATTGGGATTTTTTTTTTTTTACCAAAAATATATAGCAGAATACAAATTGGCCTAAAATTATGAAAAAATTTGATTTTTACTTTTTTTTATTGGAAATGTTATATAGCAAAAAGTGAAAATTATATATATTATTTTTTCAGAATTGTTGTTTTTTTTTATGCTTAAAGCGCAAAAGATAAAAATCGCACAGGTGATCAAACAACCAAAAGAAAGCACTATTTGTGGGAAAAAAAGGACATCAATTTTATTTGGGTACAGCGTCGCACGACCACGCAATAGTCAGTTAATGTAACGCAGCGCCGTATCGCAAAAAATTGGCTGGTCATTAAGGGGGTAAAACCTTCCGGTGTTCTGTGAAAAAACCCTACCCATGAAAATTCCCTACCCTCTTCACTTGCGGTGAGGGTACGTCATACATCAGCTGAGCCACTTGCCAGTGCGCATGCTCACAGCTGCGGAGGGTAGGGACTTTTCACGGGGTAGTGTTTCTTCACGGAACCCTGCCTCATTCATCAGCTGTTGCTGCGCAAAATCATCTCGGCTCCAACCAGTTAGATTTCCCTCATCTCTGCTCCAGGAAAATTTAATCGGCAGCGGGTCTATGAAAATACAAATCACGGCTACAATGTTTTAGAACGTAACAGTTACTCATTTGGGATGCCGCACCTGCTGATGAGGGAAGTCTCTGAGATTATTTAATTTAGCGGCTGGGCATGCGCAGTGGGACGCGCTGCAACAGCTGATAAATGACGCGGTGTAAGGTTAAAAAACACTACCCCATAGTTGCCAACATTTAACAAAAATTTCCAGGGACACTTTGCAGCATAGCTATCAATTACCACACCCACTTCTCTGAAGCTCTGCCCACTCTGCATAATTTATCTTGCCTACTTATCAGATTATAGAGTCTACTCAATATAGAGAGAATTACGGAAATTAAAAGGGAATTTCAAACTTAAGGCCACAGTAGCGGAGTTGGAATAATTCTCCCATTCAGCTGCACTACTTCTGCGTAACATTTATGGGCAGCCCGATTACCAGGCGCTTCCAGGGACAATATAAATTACCTGGGACATGCTCCTATTTGCAGGGACTGTCCCAGGAAAAAAAGGACAGTTGGCAAGTATGCTACCCCATGAAAATTCCCTACCCGCTGCAGCTGTGAGCACGTGCACTGGGAAGCTGCTCAGCTGTTGAATGACGTACCCTCACAGGAAGTGACAAGGGTAGGGAATTTTCACGGGGTAGGGTTTTTTAATGTTACACCGGTGTTCCGTGAAAAAAACCTACCCGTGAGAAATGCATACCGTCGTCACTTCCGGTGCACCTACGTCACCACTACGTCATTGAACAGCTGAGATGCTAACTAGTGCGCATGCACGGAGGGTATGAAATGATCACGGCACTGTGTGTAACGCGGTGGTTACATTAAAACAGCTCGGCTGAAATATGAGTCATCTCCACTCCTATCCCTGTCACTTCCCTGATCTGGGCTAGTAAATATAAAAGCGACGGTGGGTGTATGAAAAGATAAATCACGGAGCCGAGATCTCCGTCATTTGGATTTCATACACCCGCCACCGCTTTTATATTTACTAGCCAAGATCAGGGAAGCGCCAGGGACAGGAGCGGAGATGACTCATATTGCAGCACAGCTGTTTTAATGTAACCGCCGCGTTACACACAGTGCCGTGATCATTTCATACCCTCCGTGCATGCGCACTAGTCAGCTCCTCAGCTGTTCCATTAGGTATCCGGGGTTGTGAGCATGCGCACTGCTGCGCTGCTCAGCTGTTCCTGACAGGAAGTGACGAGGGTAGGCATTTCTCACGGGGTAGGTAATTCTCACGGAACACCGGTCCAGAAGTGGTTGATTATTATTATTATACAGGATTTATATAGCGCCAACAGTTTGTGCAGCACTTTACAGTGAGGGAAGACAATACAGTTACAGTACAATTCAATACAGAAGGATTTAGATGGCCCTGCTCGTTAGAGCTTACATATATATAGTTGTATAATGGTAATTTGCACATATATTTGTTGAAGCACTAGTGCACTCCATATTTTTATATTGCCTTATATATGCATTCTTTATTGCTTTTTACACCATTATAGCGCTGCTCTTTATTGCTTTGATATGATTCCTTCCATTACTATACAGACTGGATGACAATAAGATGAAAAGGCATGGCAGTCTTCACAGGACGACACTGCAGTCTCTGGGAAGGTTTCTTGTGAACACATCTGCAGTGCACAGACTATTCACCCCCCAGGCGTCACTGCGGAACGTCAATGGTCGGGTGAAGGGGAAGGATATCCGAGCCGGACGTTGTCATGGACACGCAGCTCTCACTTCCGACAGAGTGAAACATGGTGGGGAAAATAAAACATACTCGGCAGAAGCTGCACCATACTGCGGTCCGGGTCAGCTCCCAGGAGGAGAGTGTTCCGGCTGTGTCCGAATACAAGCTCCCTGCAGATGGGGAGCCGCCCGAGCCATTGGCCTGGAGCAAGCAGGAGGGAGGAAAGGTGAGAGTGCGCCCATCCACGTGTCTGTGTGTGTGGACCTCTTCCCAGCGTGCTCTGCGCGGCTTCTCCATCTCAGTACAGCTACTAGATATATGTTCACTGCCAGACAATGTCCCCTCCTCCACCAGCAGGAAACCATACTAAGAATTCTACCAGCCTTGGGTGCCCCTGACTCTCTAATAAGAACTGATTTATTAAAGGATATGTGTAGCCCAAACTTTATTTCCTAGGTCAGGTTTTACTGCCTGCTTTCTCTTTTCATTACAGAGGTTTCCCCATCATTTCCTGTTCTAGTGACCGCTTTTACCTCACAGAAGTTGAAGTAGAACTTTAACCAAAAGGGAAGTTCCACTTTTCCTCCTCCCCTCCCCCTCCTCTGCCACATTTGGATTGTATTATGTGTGTGTGCACACTGCGGCGACAGGTCTAGTTTTGACATGTACCTGCTCCCACTTCCGCTAGGGTCGTCCAGGGTAATCCAATCAGAAGTTGTCTCCTCCTGCCTAAAGCCTTCTGGGACACGACACGCGTCTCAGAAGACTGTGGGACCTTTCAGATTACAGTGCAGTGGGAAACCGACTGCGAAGCCGTAAGGCTGCAGCGTAGGCTTTCTATCAGATTACCGATACCCGTCAGATTGTGTATTTACTGTCCATGCGTTATGCGTTCCACGCAGGATTCGTACGGTCATTAAATTCCTGGAAAAGTCATGGGATTTTGAAATGGCGCTTTCCTGGCCTGGGAAAGTTTTGGAAAATGACTGAACCCCACAAAATTTTGGAAAAGTCATGGAATTGGGAAAGGTGCCACTGTGGAGCAGATGCGTAATACTTTTAGTGACACATTTTACATGGTGTAAGCGTCTATCTGCATAGGAGGTAGGCGTCCTTCCGGGTCCGCGGGTTTTCCCTGAGACTGGCCAGCAGCAGCCGAGAGATGACACTAGAGAACCAATCAGGGGACTCACATCTGATCGAGGCAGCGGTGAAGTGCATAGTCACAGGAGGGCCGCATGAAGGTAATGACACGGGGGTGCGGTAACCGGTTTTGGCGCACGCATGCACCAAAACCGGTTACTGCCCCCCCCGCGTCATCATGGATCTGAACGGTCCGCCTGTGTAAAAGGGACCTTAAAAATATATGGCTTCATGATGAAAAGTATGAGAGGTGGCTGGAGAAAGATTTGACATTTCGAACATGGGAGAGGCAGTGCTGTCTAGCTGCTCTATAGGTGCAAAGCACCAGTCTGCAGCTCGACAGCTTCCAAATCCGATCGCTGGCTTTTTCACCCGTGCGCCTGAAGTGACACTGGCTCCCAGATTACTTACTTACTTGAAGTCATGGAATTTTACTGGTAAAAATGTGTGTGAACCCTGTCCACAGCGGCACTCTGACAGCTGGGACAGCGCTATGCCTTTCAAATACTTCATGATCTGACAGGTAGCAGTAATCTGATAGAGTACCCATGCAGACATCTTACTACACCCAGCTACGGTACGTCTTTTATTTCAGAGTAACTTTAGCAATAAAGTGAGCATATACTGTATAAATAAAAATAGTATATTGATATCTGTGATGCTGTTTGGATGTTTAATTTTGAAAGCAGAAAGGTTTAGCGCTGAGCAGTGCAGGGTGTACCAACATGGCCTCCACCACCTTCCTATTGCTGGTGTGCACCAAAACAGCATCACAGATGTCAAAATGCTATATTTATTTATATGCGCTCACTTTATTGCCTAAATTACTCTCAAATTCAAGACTTAGTTGGGTGTAGTAAGATGTCCACATAGGTGTTCTATCAGATTACTGCTACCTGTCAGATCATGAAGTGTTTGGAAAGCATAGTGCAGTAGAACGCATGTTTGGAACGCATGCACAGTAAGTATTTTTTGGTCGGAATGTCACTTTCATTACACGGTCTGACGGGTAGTGGTAATCAGATAGAACACCGGCTGCCCACAGTTAACATGACAACACTCGGGTCAGAAGACCAATAAAGAAACTACCCTATGTGAGGACAGCTCTGGATTCTTGGGTAGGTAAGTGTCTGTTTAATAAAAGTCAGCAGCTACAGTTTTTGTAGCTGCTGACTTTTAATTTTCGCACATTTGACAGATACACTTTAAAAGTGGAGCTCCACCCAAAAGGGGAAGTTCTGCTTTAAAGGAGAAGTACAGCCAAAGCTTGTTTGGCTGTACTTCCCCTGTGGATCACAGGAGTGGAGATCGTTTTGCACTCCTGTGACCATTTTCAGCTGACAGTGGGCTGAAGCCCACTGTCAGCTGACATTACAGAGCAGGTCCAGGCTTGGGCAAGATTGTGACAATGAAGTGGGGATCCACTCTGATTCCTGGACTGGCACCCGGATCTCAGCAGAAACAGCAGGTCCAACTGAGCCATCGGCTGTGTTAAATTACTTGGTACTGCTGCATCAAGCTAGGCAAGTATGATTAAAAAAATTTCCATTTGGAGAAGAGGGGGGTAGTGGATACCTGGTTTTGACAGGTTCCCCACTCCCACTTCCGCTCAGATTGCCTAGGTGATCCAAAAGGAAGTTCTCCTCTTCCCCCTTCCCTTCCCACAGTCATCTAGGACACACTACAGGTCCCAGAAGACTGCAGAACCATGCAGCCATGTTGTTAGTTACTAGTGGGCGGATGAACAATGTCCATTCATTATAGCGTGTACCGCAGTGTATACGCTGCCGCCTGTTCTGTGAAAACAGCAACTGGTGGAAATCTCCAATTATTGCTGCTGGAGAGTCACTGGAAGTGACTTGGTTGGAGATTTTTGCAAGTTGGAGTTTTCGGCAGAACACCAGCGTTTGGCAACACAGGAGATCCACGGGAGGAACGAAGGAACACAGAGCTGCAACCTTTGCAGACAGCCAGCATGCCCAGAGACTCCCCACTGCAGGAGATCCCTGATGTGCTTTTTTGTGTATACCCGAATGTAAGTGGTTTTATACTTTGTCTATTAAATGCTTAGAATTTTACACTTAGAAGGCACCTCTACTTTTGTCCTTTTATAAAAAGATGCTTCCTGATTGCTTTAAGCACTTGATGACCAGAGACGTACCAGTGGGTCGCTGGCAGTTGAGTGGCTATACTGGAATGATGCCTGCAGCTGCAGTCATCATCCCAGTATTGTTTTTTCAGCTGGTGGTCAGCTTTCTTGTCAAAGCAATCCCCATCCAGGTGCCTTCCATGGCTCTCCTGGGATTTCCCATCCGCCTGCTGACCAGGAATCAGATCGGCCCTGATCATCTCTATGGTCTGAGTTTTTTTCAGCCGGCGGTTGTCTTTCTTGTAAAAGTAATCCTAGTAGCTAATTGGCTGCTGGATTGCTTTTACAAACGGCAGTAAGGTACGGCTCTCCTGGGCTCTCCCATTCCACCTGGAGACCCAAGTGTGCAGCTGGCTGTTCCGCTTGTTGACCATAGAGCTGACCAAGGACAGGCATGGCCGCAATCCTCTCTATGGTCTATCAGACAGGAAGTGATGATCATTTAATCTCTTCTGGTTTCGCCAGTTGTAAACAAACCATTAGTGGTTTGCAAAAAAGCATTGGATCATACCAATCTTTATAGGGGAAGTGGATAGATGAGACTGCAGATATCAATAAAAGTGATTAAAAAAAAGAAAGTAAGGGACAGTGTAAAAAAAAAAAAAATAAATACAAAGCAAACAGAATTTTTTTATTTTTTTTTTTAAAGATTTGACTGGTCCAGGTGGGGCAGGACCACTCTCCTATGTCTAAAATGGCAATCACACTCCCACCTTCCATATTACAGTTGTGTTGGCCACCAGCAGTACCACCTGACAGGAAAGGGGCGGATTTCAGATTGTACTCTAACTTCTGGTCTAGGGTGACCATGCTCTCCCACTGCCTTACAATGCATGGGTGCTGTTCTCACCACTATGTGTGCATGGCTAATGGACTGCTTGCAAGGCTGCCCACATTTCCTAAAATGTTTCAGATGAAAGAATGATATCCATGGCAACAGTACCTCCAATGATTGAAGTGATGATCAGCTTGCTGTCAGCAGCCAGCCATGGTCCAGCACCGAAAAGGCTTAAGCCTCGTACACATGCAACGATTGTTGGCCGACCGATCGGCCCTCTTTTGTCCAGTGTTGTTGTGTTGGTTGAAATGTGCTCTAGACTGCACACACATTTTTTCGGCCAACAACAACCAACTTCAGAAGTGATGTCATGTGTTGGTTTACTTTCCGTGTGTTTTTTCTTCTCTGAGATTGCCCAGTCTTGCTCATCTGATTTTTGTCTGCCGAAATCTGTACTGACAGACGAACAATCGGCCGTTCTGTTGACGCCCAACAAAAATTTTATAGCATGCACACCAGATTTTTTTCGGCCGAAAAGTCGCAGTCGGAAGCATCATACTAACAAGCCGACAATCGGCCGATCGGACGTTGGCCGAAAATTCACGGCCAACAATCGTTGCGTGTGTATGAGGCTTTAGTCCCCTAGCGCGACTTGTCAGGCGACTTGGTCGCTTGACAAGTCGCGGTGGGTCGCCTGCCATTGATTAGCACAGTGTCCAGTAGAACAATCCATTGTAAAACAAATGTATCTAATCTGGAAGCTTAGGCTTCCAAGTACTTTGGAAGGGACATGTTTATAAGTGATGTAAAAGGAGATTGATTAGATATGGAAAGTTGTACTGTACCATAGGTTAGCGATAAGAAGGGCCACTTAAAAGTGGTTGTAAACTCTTACATATACCCACTGAAATGACTAGCCTCAGGTGATACACAAAGATGAAACAAAGTCCTCCAACATAAGTTGTACCTGTTTATATGTAGTTCTATCTCCTCTACAACCTCTTAACGCACAATTTTTTTACACATAATTTCTTAGTTCCAGAAGGCAGGGGGCAGGGTTTTGATGTAACACGCTGCACAACACATAGCTTGGTGTAATCTGAGACCTGAGTGGAGGGAATGAACACACCCTCTTCTTACACAGTCTGATATGGAAACATGCACAGCTGAGGCTGTCAATCACATTTGTTGGAGGGGAGATGGCGCCCTCTTCTGGGATTGCTTTATGTTGGCAGAGTCTGCCAGAAATGACTCTTGCAGACATAAATCACAGTAGGTGCTTTGGACAGGGGCAAGTATACACTATATATATAATAAGGATATACTTTGATAATTTTTCATTTCAGAGGTTTGCAACCACTTAACACATTTTTTTTGTGGTGCATAAATGTAAAATATGCAAAGATACTGATAATTACACCCAGCATACAGAACAAGAGAAATAGTACAGTTAGGTCTTTGGCACACGGGAGGCCTATAAACCCATGTCTTTAGGATTTCGGGGTTTTTTTTTTTTTTTTCTAAGTGATCTAAGTGTAGCTTATTGTTTTGTATGGCCTTGCACATACATGTACTTCAACTTCAGTAAGATCAGAAAAAAAATACAAACCCTTGCTGGTCAGTATTTTTACGCTAATATATGTGCGTACACCAACTTCCCTTAATTGAGAAAAGCTGTCTGAATTACATGCTGTTCTCCGCACCGCACCAGTGTGAACCCAGGCTAAAGGTGAAATCTGGTTGCTCAAAGCTATTGCAATATGTCAATTGTTTTTTGCACTGATTAACTAAATTGTACATTTTCTTGTGTCTTGAGGTTTCATTTATGGATGACATCTTCATAAAACATGTATTGTAGAGACACCGGTACATAGCTGTGTATTCTTTTCTGTACAAATTGAATGTTAATTATAATGGTTGCTTTCAATGTTTATGCATTGTAAAAATTACTTTTTCTCGTTTTTTTAGGACTGGGTATTTCTATCCTCACATATTTTTGCCTCAACAAAGATTGACCCTAAAGAATTAACCCAGAAGTTAGATGTGGACACACAAAGTTTGGCATCAGTTAAAAAAGGTACAGTGTGCTTTACATTGCTTCTACATTACTCAGTGTAAACCTTTACTAAGCCCTGGTTATTCAAATCCAGAAAATCCGATGAAGGAGAGAATGCATTAAAAGTGGTTACCTTCTGTAAAAAACACATTTTATAACCATTTGTAGATACAGAGACATGGGCTGTTTAAAGCATTGTTAAACTAAAAAACAAAAAAAAATGTGATCTTTTGCACCTTAACAATCATTAGATGTGATTAGGTTGTTTTTACCTGGTGATCTGGCCAGTAGCTGTGTAAATTGTCGGCACTGTACATTACTGATAGAGCAAATAAATAAGTATATACTTTTGGACTCTCATTCCTTTTTGGTCTGACGCTCTTTGCAATATTTCTTTGGCTTGAGTTATTCGGTTATTTTGGTTTCGCTCTATACAGAGCATTTCCTTTACATTTTTCCTGTTTTTGTGTGTCATCCACATAGGAAATGGTAAGCTAGTAAGTGAACACATACATACGCACTTATGTAGCACATTTACTCTTGGCCTTCTTAAACAGGCCTAAAGGAATGACAGAGTGTTCAAAATGAATTTAAAAACTGTGCTCCAGGCAAATGGCAAAATACACAGGTGGGTGTCCAAAGATGGGGGTTGGAGCTTTTTTCTGTGCCCAATGATTTGTATCTTTGTCTATCCAGCTCTGAGATTTAAGCCCCTGTTGACATCGGGCTGATTTGACATGCGATTTTTTAATGGCAAATTGCATGCCAAATCGGAGACTATTGCCGGCAGAAGCACCGTCTGAATCGGTGCGCCGCAGACTTTGCTGCGCTGCACAAATTCCCAAAACTTGTTCCTGCACTACTTTTGGCAACGTTAGGGGTGATTTCAATGAACATCTCTGCATGAACCACGCAGATGTCTCTCAAATCGCACCCGAAGACTGAAATGCTGGTTTGAAATTGTGTGAGTTAAGCTGAATTTGCACAATTTCAAACTTGCATTCAGTGTGACCCTAGGTTTACCTATAGAAGGGATCTGGCAGCTTTTCAACTGTACAACCACTTCTGTCAGGGAGACCAAGGCTCTAGAGCTGCTAGCTTTTTGTTTAGATCCTGTTCAGTGGCGGCCCGTGCATAGGGGGCGCCAGAGTGCCGCCCCCCCTAAAAAAAAAAAAAATGACAAAAAGAACAAAGTTTCTAAAAAAAAAAAAAAAAAAAACGTGTTCGCAGGCCTATGCGCTCGGCCTGGTGGCTATGGGGGGGGGGGGGGGGGGGGGGGTTACGACCCAGAAGAGGCGCCGATTGGCTGCCTTCTGGGGGCGTAACCTGGGCGCAGGAAAAAGCGCTGAGCCACCCCCACCTTCGTGATATCCTGGCTGTGATTGGTCCAATCTCCAGCCTGGACCAATCATCATCCAGGACATCGCTGACTCGCAATGGGGGCGGTGCCGGTGCGTGCGTCAGTCACGCACCGTCACCGCCCGATCTCCTTCCCGCCGCCCGAACCGGAAGACTGAAGAGGAGGACGTCCACGGAGCTGCTGCTCGTCTCGGTTCCCGGAATCCCGCCGCCGTCAGAAGGTAAGTGATTGAAGCCGACCTGTGCCATGCCTGTACCATCACCTATGCCATCACCTGTGCCATGCCTATGCCATCACCTGTGCCATCGCCTGTGCCATCACCTGTGCCATGCCTATGCCATCACCTGTGCCATGCCTATACCATCACCTATGCCATGCCTATACCATGACCTCAAAGTCATGCAATTTTTTTACCGCGTTTTTTGCCGCGAAGCAATGCCTATTACATTTTTTTTTTTACATTTTTCTTTTTGCGCCCCCCCAAAAATTTTGAGCACCAGCCGCCACTGATCCTGTTACTGCCGCAGTTCACACCGTGCGTTCCTGCATGTTTTTGACAGCCCATTTGTATCATGGGCTGTCAAACGTTGAAATTTGCATAAAGTAATGGCAGGTGTGACTTAAAATGCCTTACTAAACCACATGGTACTGCGGTACCATGCATTTTATAGGCTGAAAACTCTAGTGTTTGCCAGATGTGTTTGGGTGCTGTTAACATTTAATGGCACCCACGTGTGTCTAAAGAGGGCAGCATGTTCATGTGGGGTGCACATGTTTACCTCACTACAAGTAGTGTGAACAGGCCCTAAGGGTTAAAAAAAAGGTTAAAGTATATGTAAAACCGAAACATATTTTATTTTTTTTTGTTTAGTATTTGATAGGGTCCTTTCACAGGGGCTTTCTGCCCGGTAGACTCCATTTTGCTCAGTGGGGGATCGATCTGCCGATTCCTGCTGAGCAGGCAGATGACAGTTCCATCTCCGATTACTGTGCTGAGACAGACCTGTCAGAGCCCCGTTCTCCCCATGGAAGATCGGATGAAAACAGACTGCCTGTCCGTTTTCATCCGTTCCGATCCTCCAGACGGATGGAATATAGGGTTACCATCCGTCTAGATTTCATGGATCGGGTGTCAGCGGACATGTCACCGCTGACATCCGCTGCCCCATAGAGGTGCATGGAGTGTCCGATCAGGTCCGCCTGAAAAACTGACAGGCGAACCTGATCGGAAATCCTGTGTGAAAGGGGCCATAAAGTAGGAAATAGTTAGGCTGTCTGCCTCTTTGGGGCAATTTTTCCCTTCACTTCTTGCCCCAAAAACACAGCACAAAGTATATCATCTACACAGTGAATCCAATCAGCGGGTACACAGACAGAACGATGTTCTAATCTTTCCACATTCTGCCAAAATAAATAAATAAAGCTTTTTATTAGGTGGAACTACACCCTACTTTCATTTTCAGCCTAGGAAGCTTGGTCTTTGTTTTGTCAGTTGTGTTGAAAGCACAACTAATGTGACCTGGCGCTGCTGGGAATGTAACTGTTTTTTTTATTTTATTTTTTTTCAAATATTTTATTTATTTAAAGGCATGAACAAGCGAGTTCAAAAGGATGCAGCATTAACAAATATATAATTTTGCTTACACAGTGATCCATCTCACGATATTTTATAACAAATATTAACTGTGTAGTTTTTTAACAGAGAAGGTAAAGTATTGAGATAGAAGTTAATTAGAACAGAGATTTGTCTTGTTTGAAGTTGAACCGTGTAAGTAAATCTTACAATAAGGGAACCAAACTGCCTATTCTCCTTTTTTTTTTTTTTTTTTTTTTTTTTTTTTTTACCCTTTAATAAGTAACCATACAGTGAGGTAATAGTATGGAAAGCCAAAAGAGGGGGAAAAGGAAATGGGGAAGGAAAGGGAAAAAAAAAAGAACCCTCCCTCCTAACCCTCGAGAAAGGGAAGGGGAGCATGTAGGGAGGGTCATGAATGTCATTAAAGAGCTCAGCCCAATCCTGCAAGGAGTAACAATTTCTATGTAGTTTATGGTCCCATAAGAATTTTCCCTCTTTCGGAAAGGACAAACATGTTCCATATCCTCCAAGTTTTGGAATAGTTTTCCCTTTTATGTTGCGTTGTGAGTATGAAGTCCTCCATTTCATTGATTTTCCTCTACTTTGTGTAGCCAATCATTAATAGTTGGTGGGTGCTGTTTTTTCCAATTCAAGGGAATACAAGACTTGTCAGGATTCAGAAGGTGACGTATCATGGAATTTTGTACTTTTGCACCGGGATGTTTAAAACATGAAGTAGAAAAAAGGCTGGATCATCAGGGATCTCGTAATCGGTAAGCTCTCGGCGGATTTCCTGAACCTCACTCCAGAAGTGGGTGAGCTTAGGGCAAGACCAGATGATATGGAGTATTGTTCTTTCATCCCTCCCGCATCTCCAGCAGTGGTCAGATGTACTGGGGTGGAATTTGTGTAGCATGTGAGGAGTACGGTACCATCTCGTCAGAATTTTGTAGTTGGTTTCCTGGATCTTTGTACAGATGGATGATTTTAATGAGAGTCTAATAATGCTTTGTTTTTGTTCAGATGTAAAAGGGCAGTTTAAGTCTGTTAAATAGTCCGGTGTTTTTGGATCCGGTGGACAGGCGGGTGGAATCCCTTTTCCGCCACCTTCATGTGTTGGCGGGTTCAATCCGTGTCTATTCTGGTATCAGATGCTTACGGAATGGGTAATGGTTTTTAAGGGGAACCTAGATGCTGACTTAGTTTCCCCCGGAGTTGATGGAACTTATGGACCAAATGGCTCAGGCCTTGGTGTTCCTGTGTGATGCGTCCTTGGATGCGGCTCCCCTGGTGGCCGGAGTGTCGGCTGCGGGAATTGCCATAAGACGCATGGTTTGGCTGAAGATCTGGTCAGCAGACCAGGCTTCCATGAAGGCTTTAACAGATGTCCCTTTCCTGGGAGAGTGATTTATTTGGCGACTCGCTGGATGAGTTGATCAAATGTCCAACTGGTGGGAAGAGTACTCTTCTTCCTCAATCCTCCAAAGGTAAAGCACCCCGTAGTAAGCGGGAGCTTTCTTTCACCGCTCATAGATGTTGTTTTTCGTGCCTCAGGGGCACAAGATAAAGGTAAGGCCGTTCGTTCAGGGCTTCTGGATGGGCTAAAAAACCATGATCAGGCAAGACCAAGACTGGCCAGTCCGGTTCTGTGGAAAAGTCCTCTTCAGCATGAAAGGGCGCCCTCATCCGTTTCTGGGGTGGGGGACGTCTGCGCTTCTTTCAGGAACCCTGGGCTTCCTTCATTCAAGACAAATGGGTTCACAAACTGATTAATTCCGGGTACAAGATCGAATTCCGGTCCCAGCCGGCGGACAGGTTCTTTTAGTCAAATCTTCACCTGTCTCCGGACCATTTGAAGGATCTCTGAGACGTGGTGCAGGATCTCCTTGCTCAAGGAGTGATTGTGCCGGTTCCTCTGCAGGAACGATTTCGGGGTTTCTATTCAAACCTGTTCACTGTGCCCAGAAAAGAGGGCAACGTTCGTCCAGTCCTGGACCTGCTTTGTGCGAGTGCAGAAGTTTCAAATGGAATCCATTCAGTCGGAAGTGGCGTCTTTAAATCAGGGAGAATTTATGGCTTCCATCGATATCAAAGATGTGCATCTACGGGGGACAGCGGTGATTTCTCCGCTTTGCGGTGGCAGAGGAGCATCTTCAATTTTTGGGGTTACTCTTTGGTCTCGCCTCCACTCTGAGTCTTTACCAAAGTACTGGCTCCGGGATTGGCTTTGTTGCGCCAAAGAGGGATTGCGATCCTGGGATATCTGGAAGATCTATTGAGAGCGGACTCTCACTCGGCTCTGTTGGGCGACCTGTCGATTACAGTTCAGACATTTCAGGAATTAGGGTGGACTATCAATTTAAAAAAAATCTGCTCTGACGCCTTTAGTGAGTTTGGATTATCTGGGGCTGACTCTAGATTCCGCCTTGACGAGGGTCTTTCTTCCTCAGGAAAAACTTTGGAAGTTGCAGGGGGCGATCCGGTTGCTGTTGGGAACCAATTTGTCCTCACTACGGACTTGCATGAGAGCCCTGGGTCTGATTGTATCAACCTTCAAGGCGGTTCCGTTTGCTCAGTCTCACTCGAGACCTCTGCAAAGGAGATTCTTGCCAAATGCATCAGAGATTTACAGTCTTTAAACAAAATAATACGCTTGAGTTAACTCACAAGGTCTGCTTTATCCTGGTGAATCCAGTCGCCAGCATTGTGTCAGGGCAAGTCCTTCCTACCACTGTTTTGGACGGTGCTCACCGCGGACGCCAGCCTGCCAGGCTGGGGTGGAGTGCTGGGGGAGCTCTGTGCCAAGGGGACCTGGTCAACAAGAGGAGTCTTCCTTACCGATCAATATTCTGGAGCTCAGAGCAACCAAGCTTTGCCTGATCCACTGGATGAATCGGCTACGTGGTTCTGCGGTTCGGATCCAATCGGACAATGCCACGGCTGTGGCTTACATCAATCAAGGGGGCACCAAGAGTGTCCTGGTGGCCAGGGAGGTGGCCAATATTCTCGTATGGCAGAAGACAATGTTCCAGCTCTTTCCACAGTCCACATTCCGGGTGTGGAGAATTGGCAAGTGGATTACCTGAGTCGTCAGGTGCTGGATCAAGGGGAATGATCCCTTCATCCGGAGGCGTTTCATCTCCTCTGTGTCTGGTGGGTAACTCCGGAGGTAGACCTGTTTGCATCTCGCTTCAACAAAAAAGTCCAGAGGTTTGTGGCCAGGTCTCAGGATCCCACAGACGCCTTGGTGGCTCCTTGGAGCCAGTATCGGCTAATCTCTGCCTTCCCTCCGCTAAAACTCTTGTCAAGGCTTCTCCGCAGGGTGGCGGGGGAAGGAATTCCAGTCATTCTAGTGGCTCCAGACTGACCTCGTCGGTCTTGGTACGCAGACCTAGTAAAAATGGTCACGGATCCCCCCCGTGGAGACTTCCTCTGAGGGAGGATCTGCTGTCCCAGGGGCAGATCTGCCATCCTACGGTCGCTGGCTTTAACGGCATGGCTGTTGAAGGGCAGGTATTGAGAGATAGGGGTCTCTCTGAATCTGTGATTCCTACCCTGTTGAAGGCTAGGAAGGCGACTTCTAGGAAGATTTTGCATCCTACGTGGAAATCGTACATTTCATGGTGTGAATCGCTGCAGCTGCATCCTCGCTTATTTTCTATAGCTAGGGTTTTGGCCTTTTTAAAAAAGGGGTTGAGCAGCGGTTGGCCTTGGGCACAATCAAGGGCCAAGTGTCGGCGTCATCTCGCTCCCCAGCGGAGTTCCCTGTTGCCTCCATGGGATCTCAATCTGGTTTTGTCTGTTCTTCAAAAGCCTCCTTTTGAGAACATTAGGGAAATTTCTCTGCTTTCTTTATCCAAGAAGGTTGCCTTTTTGGTGGCGATTACCTCTGCCCGCAGTTCAGGCTAATTCATTGAAGGGTCAG
Source organism: Pelophylax lessonae (assembly GCF_965119305.1). Taxonomy (NCBI): domain Eukaryota; kingdom Metazoa; phylum Chordata; class Amphibia; order Anura; family Ranidae; genus Pelophylax; species Pelophylax lessonae. Next base: position 214,392,918 of record NC_138773.1, read on the forward strand.
GTTCCTCCTTTCCCTGTTAAGGCGCATTCTACTAGAGCGGTGAGTGCCTCTTGGGCTTTTCGCCATCAGGCCTCAGTAGTGCAAGTTTGTAAGGTGGCGACTTGGTCGTCTGTGCACACATTTACAAAATTCTATGAGGTAGATTTGTTGGCATCTTCGAAAGCATCCTTTGGCCGCACGGTTTTGCAGGCTGCTGTTTAAAGAGACTTGTTTGTTTCTCTTTAGGGGGTATTTTCTCTGATGGGTGATCTCCTGTTCCTGGTTGAGCTTTACGTTACCCAGTTGGCTACGTTTAGCCTTTGGAGTTTACGTTAACTATTTGGTTTGGGTTTTTCCCACCCCTCATGCCTACACTGCTTTGGGACGTCCCAATGGTCTAAGAAGCATAAGAGCTGCATCTGTCAATGGACGATAGAGAAAGCTGGATTTTTGTAAGAACTTACTGTAAAATCCTTTTCTCTGAAGTTCATTGACCGACGCAGCACCCACCCCTCTAATATGGGGATGGTTTGTTTCTTCTTATCACTCCTTGCAACGAAACTGGTATGCTGGAGAAGGGTGTGTGGGGTTATGCCTATAGGGGTAGCCCCCATAGGCATAGTAAACAGTTTTTTTTCCTGCCTAGTACTACTCCAGTAGGGGGCAGCATAAACCAATAGTCTAAGAAGCATAAGGGCTGCGTCTGTCAATGGACTTAAGAGATAAGGATTTTACGCTCCTGCCCCCACTCGGCAGCGGGGAAGCCGATGTGCGGGTAAGGCGGCTCCGATTGGGGTGGAGAGCACTGGGGGGGGGGGGGGGACAGGGAAAACCAGGGGGGGTGGAGAGCACGGGGGAGGGGGGTGCCAGGGAGCACAGGGCGGTGGAGAGCACTGGGGGTACCAGAGAGCATAGGGGGGGGAGATGAAAAGCACTGTGGGGGGCTAAAGAGCACCGGGGGGGGGGGGCTAAAGAGCACCGGGGGGGGGCTAAAGAGCACTGGGGGGCTAAGGAACGCTGGGGGGGGGGCAAGAGCACTGGGGTTAAGAGCAGGGGGTTGTTTAGAGCAGGGGGGGGGTGTTTAGAGCACGGGGGGGGGAGGTTTAGAGCACGGGGGGAGGTTTAGAGCACGGGGGGAGGTTTAGAGCACTGGGGGGGGGTGTTGAGAGCACTGGGGGGGGGGGTGTTGAGAGCACTGGGGGGGGGGTGTTGAGAGCACTGGGGGGGGGTGTTAAGAGCACTGGGGGGGGGTGTTAAGAGCACTGGGGGGGGGGTGTTAAGAGCACTGGGGGGTTGTTAAGAGCAGGGGGGGTGTTAAGAGCACTGGGGGGGTGGGCTGGAAAGCACTAGGGGGCCAGCAAGTTGTATAGGAGGGGATGGGACAGCTGCATATAGATGATTTGATCTCTACATATTCCTCCTGCAGCCGCTGAATGTATGCAGGAGGGAGAGGAGAATCAGCCATTCAACAGCTGCAGGAGGAATACGGAGAGATGAATTCCTCTATATGCAGCTGTCCCATTCCCCTCTCCTATCCAGTCACACACAGGAGGCTGCTCACCTTCTTCCCGCCGGCCGCCGCCCCCGCGAGCAGCATGGATTGAAGGAGCTGCCACTGCAGCTGCAACTGTCCTATACGACGAACGAGAGAGAGAGAATAAAAACAAAGCAGCAGTCTCATTACCTTTCCGCAGTGGTCGCACACAGAACATGAATGGAGGAGGTGGGTGGAGCCATTCTAGGCACGGCGGAGGACGAGGAGGATCCTCCCCCCGCTGTGCATGCCGGGTCCTCTCCTCCAGACGTCACTGGTTGCTAGATGCCAGTCGGCTGGCCATCCTAGCAACCAGTGTAGCGCAGAGCCTGAAACTACAGCAGCTGGCACCCGCAGAGGAACAAACTGGTCTGGGGGGGGGGGGGCTAGACCACCAGGTAACTTAAACTGGGGGGGGGGACAGATCAGAGTAAATTGCCATCCTGCGTGGGGCCCCTTGGCAAGTGGGGCCCCCGGGCAACTGCCGGGCATGCCCATTCGGAAAGACGGCCCTGGCTATACCTCTCCGTAACCAAGTGCAAAGATGCAGCTCTTTTTATTTATTTTATTTTATTTTTTTAAGCGTATCCATCTCCGCTGATTACTAAGCAGTTTTTTTTTTTTTTTTTTTACCCCCAACTCTTAAAACCCCCCAAAAACTATTCGTATTAAATTTGGGCAATAATGTTCGTTCATTCTCATTCTTTTTGTGACTTTTTTCTTTTTCTTTTAACCTGTGGGGGGGGGGGGGGGTCGGGGGAGAACTGGAATTAGGGTCAGGTAGCTGAAAGCATACACTTAGGTCAGGTAGTTGACAGAATAGGCACTATCACAGTTTTGGTGATTTATGACTATGTGGCTTAAAATGATTGTAAAGTCTCGTGTGTGTGTGTGTGTTTTTCTTTTTTGTTTTTTAAATAAACATGTTATACTTACCTCTATGTGCAGTTGGTTTTGCACAGAGCAGCCCGGATTCTCCTCTTCTCTGGTCCCTGGCTGGAGATTCTGGCTCCTTTCTCCTGTTTGAGTGCCCCCACAGCAAGCAGCTTGCTATGGGGGCACCCGAGCTGAGCTGCAGCTTCGAGTGTCCAGTCAGACACAGGGCTGCCATTTAGTCCTGCTCCCTCTCTCTCCTGATTGGCTATCTGACTTTGGAAGCAGCGGGAGCCAATGCCGTGGCTGCTGTGTCTAGTCCAATTAGGAGGGACGAGGGACTCTTGGACATCCCTGGATAGAGATGGGGCTCCGGTAAGTATTAGGGGGTGCTTGGGCGGCTGCTACACACAGAAGACTTTTTATCTTAATGCATAAAATGCATTAAGATAAAAAACTTCTGCCTTTACAGCTCCTTTAAAGTGTTACTAAACCGTGGACCCTGCATTTACTATATCTGGTCTCCCACAGTACACAGAACATAGAAATGCAATTATTTTAATATAAACTGCTCAATACCTTTTCTTATCAGCAGTATATAGCAGTCTTGTGACTTCTATCAGTGTCCGGCTGAGCACTAGTTAAAGCTTGTAGGAGGAGTTTTCTTTCTCCTCTGACTCTGAGGCTGCAGGACCCTTGATCCTCTGTCTGGACAGTGCTGATTGGCCCTGTGCTGATCACATGCACCCTCCCAAAAAACAAAAATCTCTAGCAATACATACCAAATGTTCTTCTTGATGAAGAAGCTCTTAAGGACTGCACATGAATCACATCCCTGTAAAGTACACAGGAAACCAAGCAAAAAAAAAGAGTGGGATTTTAACTACTTCAATACCGGGCACTTTTCCCCCTTCCTGCCCAGGCTAATTTATAGCTTTTTAGTGCTGTTGCATTTTGAATGACAATTGCGCGGTCATGCAACACTGTACCTAAACCAAATTTATGTAATTTTTTTTCCCACAAATAGAGCTTTCTTTTGGTGGTATTTGATCACCGCAAGGTTTTTTTCTTTTTTGCTAAACAAATAAAAAAAGACAGAAAAAGTTAAAAAAAAAAAAAATTTTTTTTTGTTTGTTATACAATTTTGTAAATGGATACGTTTTTTTCCTGCACTGATGAGGCCGAATTGGCAGGCACTGATGGGGTGGCACTGATGGGGTAGCACTAATAGGCAGCACTGATAGGCAGCACTGATATGCAGCATTGGTGGGCACTGATGGGTGGCACTCATGGGCGGCACTGGTGGGCAATAATGGGCACTGGTGGGTGGCACTTATAGATGGCAATGATGGATACTGATGGGGAGGGCACTGGCGGGCTCCCTGAGCCCTGATTGCCATCCCTGGTGCCAATGGTGGGCATCCCTGGGGTCATGGGTGGGCATCCCTGGGGTCATGGGTGGGCATCCCAAGTGGTTCTAGTGGCAGCCCCCCAAGGGTCTGCACTGGTAATCAATGCTCTGATTACCAGTGCAGATACCCCCCCCCCCGTCAGGAGAGCCGCAGATCGGCTCTCAACTACTTGTGCCTGTCAGGCACGAACTATGGAAAGCCAATCAACGGCACTTCCTATTTACTATGTGACCAGCTGTGATTAGACACAGCTGGTCACATGGTAAAGAGCCTACGTCAGTAGGCTCTTTACCGAGATCAGAGATGCGGTGTGTCAGAGTGACACGCCGTATCACCGATCGTAGCTCTGACGTCTGGTCAGGATAATGTAACCACCTTCCTGCCGTCATTTGCCTATAGGGTGGGCGGGAAGTGGTTAAAGGTGCAAATCTCAGGTATGGATAACAATCACAACATATATAAAAGAAACCATGTTTATTGCGTCTACGTATTAAAAGAGGTTACTTGTCCCAGTTACGTCTTGGAGATCTCTTCCCCCATGCCAGTGCGCTATTGCCCTCCTGTTTGCTCATTAACTCACTAAAAATTACTCCTGATGACATTTTACGCCAAAACGCATTGAGAATTCACATGAGGAAGAATACATTATGACTACAGTATTCTTTCATGGGCAGCACATGGTCAGCACTTCTGCCTAGAAGCACTAGGATCATTGTTAGAATCCCACCGTGGCATTACCTTCCTGGCTGGAGTTTGCATGTTCTCCCTGTGCCTACGTGTGCCTCCGGGTACTCCAGTTTCCTCCCACACTCCAAAGACTTGCTGGTAGGTTTATTGGCTCCTGTCTAAATTGGCCATAGTATGTGAATGTATGAATGTGAGTTGGGGACCTTGGATTGTAAGCTCCTTGAGAGCAGGGAGTGATGTGAATATACAATATATGTAAATCGCTGCATACATTTGTCGGCGCTATACAACATACCTGTAATAAGTAAATGTTTATATTATAAACAATCTATATGTGTTTATTAATGGCATATCATTGGATGCGATCTGGTGCCTGATAAGGGATTGCACACATTTTGTGTAACGCACTAGGCGAAGAAGACAGATCAGAATGACAACCGTAGAGCTCACTTTTTTTTTTTTTCTGTTTTAAACCGGTTGCTGATTTCAAATGTCTGTTTGAGTTTCCTTTTAATATTGAGAGATCTCTAAACCTTAAACGGTTGCACGTGGTGTGTACTTGGTATTATCAAGTATAGTGAATAGAAAAATAAAAGCAATCAATTCGCGGTAGCTTTTTTAGTCCTGTCTGTATCCCTGGAGCATTTCATGAATATTAGTTGGAAGGTTTAGTTGTTTAAGTTGTTAAAATGATTTTTATTGATATCTTGCAATATTGCCTGGTGTACAGGATGCTGGGTAATGTAATCCTCTCTCGGGATCCACAGGGCAGAGGGGTTCTGTTTCATGTTTGCTATGTACACAAAATAGAGATATGAGATTTCTAGCCCCTAAGGAAATGAGAAGTAGAAATCATTATCTTCCCTTATACTGCAGTAAGCGTCATTTCTCATTTTCACAGAAAAGCAAAGTCTATTTCTGCTATCTTCCTTGAGTTTTGCTCACATTTTAGTTTTGACTATATGGTCTTGTTGCATTGCAATATGATTACATTTAAATATAAATTAAATCTTTTTTAGCAGAAAGATGGAAATGAGAATATCCACTGTGGATAAAATACCTCTAGCTATAAAATATACCACAATTTAAGATCATGTAATATGGGCAGTGTCACTGGTTATGTCAGTATGATCATATCTTATTCTGGCCAAAGATGATGAAATCTGTATTTCCTCGTCAACAATACAATAATAAAGAAATAGCGGTAACCAGAGTACAACCAGCCAATAGACAACATCTAGATACAAAAAAAGGGATCATTTAGCTTTCAGAAGGTACTTGTCTCGTTTAAAAAAAATACACTATGCCTTCATAGAACCTGGAATTATTGTGGGACTGGACACCATAAGAAGCAAGGACTGTCCATCTTATTTTAGGTAAACATAAAGAGGGGGAGAGAAAAATGTAGACAGGGAAAGATAAGGGTAGATGGGAAAGACCAGGGGACTCGGAAAGAAGGAAAATGGGTGAGGTGTGGGGGAGAGAGAAACTAAGAAAGGGGGAAAAAAGGGAGACTGGTAGTATGTCTCAGTGGGGAAAGCCAGGAGCAACTTTCAATCAGCAATTTATTCTTCAAAAGGAGCCTTCCCTCCTTAAAGTAGACAAAGATATTCCATACCATCCGAGTTTTAGAGTACCGTTTACGTTTGTTGTGCTGTGAGGATTAAATCCTCCATCTTATTTCTTCCACTTTTTTAAGCCCTAAAGATCAATGGTTGGCAGCTATGGACGTTTCCAATTAAGGGGTATGCAAGACTTGGCAGCATTTAAGTGGTGACAAATTTATCTTTTGTGAATTTTTGCTGGAATGGTGGAGACATGGAGAAGAAAAAAGGCTGGATCATCCGGAACCTCGTGATCTGTACATTTTTGAACAATCCTCCGAACCTCTCTCCAGTAATGCTCAAGTTTGGGGCAGGTCAGTAGTGTTGGGGAAAAATGTATGTAGACCAGGTATGATACCACCTCATCAGAAGTTTGAAATTCGTTTCCTGAATTTTTGTGCAAATTGAGAATTTGAGGGAGAATTTGATAATGTTATTTCGTTGATCAGACCTTAAAGTACGATCCAGGTCAGTCTCCCATTTCAGCAGACAGGGCAGTTGGTGGTAATCAGCAGGTGTGATTAATAGGTTGTAAGTGCTAAAAAGATATGGGGCAAAACCCTATCATCGGAGCAATATTCCTCAAACATAGTAAGAGAGAAACTAAAGGTATGTAAAAAGTGGTATAAGTGAAGAGCCTTGCAAAAGTCTAATTGGAATTGATGAAATTGGTAATTTTATGAAGGCTAGAAAAAAAGTCTCTGCAGTCTTGTAGCCACTTTGCAGTAATATACAGTATATATCACTGTTACTGTGTAAAGGCAGTGGTATCACTGCTGCTTCCTGGTTTAGCGTTGCTACTTCTCAGATCACTGCTCTCCTTATTGGACATAGAATGTTCATTCATTGTCCAGAGAGCTTGAGTTTGAGAGATAACATAGGAGACTGCAACTAAACCAGAAAGTAAATCTGTTGGCTGGTAAAATACGAGCAATGATGTGTCACAAATATCTACTTATAAGTGTGTAGAGCACATGTCAAACACAAGGCTCGCAGACCATTTCATGTGGCCCTCGGATCTTTTCTGTAGCTGTAGCACTCCATTTGTATCTGCCCCCAACTTGTTTTAGCAGTTGGCAGCAGAGAGGAGGACAGAACTCCTCCTACAGATCCTGCATCTGTGCAGCTGCAGCACCCTCTCATCTTTGCCTCCCCTGGTCTCAGCCTTCAGTAGACTCTGGCAGTTGATTCCAGCCTTCCTCTGTTCCTCCTCCAGACCCTGCACTTTTTGCTTCCCAGTTCCACCCCCAGCTTCTTCCCGGCAGCACCACGAGGTATAGGGGATGATGTAAGGAAGGGTGGGTGTCCCTTGACTTCTGCTGGTTGGGGGGCTTTTGACATTTGATGTAAGGGGGGGTGATCTGGACAGTAGTAGTCTTACAGATACAGCCGGCCCTTCGAGGGCAAACATAATGCTGGTGTAGCTGCAATGAAATTGAGTTTGTCATCCCTGTTGTAGGTGACAGGGTTCGTACGGTCATTAAAAACCTGGAAAAGTTATGGAATTTTGAGATGACACTTTCCAGGCCTGGAAAGGTCATGGAAAAGTATGATTTTAGAAATGTTTTGGAAAAGTCATGGAAATCTGGGGAGGAGCGGGGGGGGGGGAGCGGTGGGCAGCGGCGGGGGGAGCGGATGCTTAAAACTTTATTATTGCAAATGTATAATTTTATTTTATGCTTGTGCACATTGATTTCCGGGTCCTCAGCAGCCGAGGAGTAGATCATGCACCAAGCACCAATCGCTGGCAGCGGGGAGGGCCAGGCCGCGGTTTGCCTGGATGTGACTGGCCAGCAGCAGCAAACCAATCACAGGCGGCGGAAGCGTCACTGGAGGGCGGGCCGCATGAACGTGATGATGACGCGGAAGGGGGCGGTAACCGTTTCAGTTACCGCACCCCCGCGTCATCACGTTCATGCGGCCCGCTCTCCAGTGACGCTCCGCTGCCTGTGATTGGTTTGCTGCTGCTGGCCAGTCACATCCAGGCAAACCGCGGCCCGGCCCTCCCCGCTGCCTGTCATTGGTGCACGATCATTTCCTCGGCTGCTGCTGGCCAGTGACCGACCGTAGGGCAAACTGCAAGCACCTACTGTACCAGTCCTACGGGAATGTTAAAAATAAATGTAAATAAATAATTAAGCATCCAATTAGTTTCTGTGAGAACTCTTTTCTGCCTCATGGGACTGTTACTAACAGTTAGGTTCGGCCTAAGAATAGTAAGCGCCGTATTTTGTCCAGCTGCACCTTCATGACTCACTGCCACCTGAACAGCTTTTTTTGGGCAAGCAGGAGCACCACTGTTCTTTCTCCCAAAAGTAAGTGCCGCATTTGTGCACCATCAGATCTGTGCCATCCATACCAGTCCGCCTGCACCTCATGACACTGTCGCTTGGGCCTAAAAGATTGCTGTGCTGCATTTTGTGCATCTCACTGTCTGTGCCATCCATACCAGTCCGCCTGCACCTTATGACTGTCGCTTGGGCCTAAAAAGATTACTGTGCTGCATTTTGTGCATCTCACTGTCTGTGCCATCCATACCAGTCCGCCTGCACCTTATGACTGTCGCTTGGGCCTAAAAAGATTACTGTGCTGCATTTTGTGCATCTGACTGTCTGTGCCATCCATACCAGTCCGCCTGCACCTTATAATGACTGTCGCTTGGGCCTAAAAAGATTACTGTGCTGCATTTTGTGCATCTCACTGTCTGTGCCATCCATACCAGTCCGCCTGCACCTCATGACTGTCGCTTGGGCCTAAAAAGATTACTGTGCTGCATTTTGTGCATCTCACTGTCTGTGCCATCCATACCAGTCCGCCTGCACCTTATGACTGTCGCTTGGGCCTAAAAAGGATTACTGTGCTGCATTTTGTGCATCTCACTGTCTGTGCCATCCATACCAGTCCGCCTGCACCTCATGACTGTCGCTTGGGCCTAAAAAGATTACTGTGCTGCATTTTGTGCATCTGACTGTCTGTGCCATCCATACCAGTCCGCCTGCACCTCATAACTGTCGCTTGGGCCTAAAAAGATTACTGTGCTGCATTTTGTGCAACTCACTGTCTGTGCCATCCATACCAGTCCGCCTGCACCTTATGACTGTTGCTTGGGCCTAAAAAGATTAAGTGCTGCATTTTGTGCCATCCATACCAGTCCGTTCACATTTACAGCAATGCCAGGGAAATGCAGCTTTAAAAATGTATGGCTTCATGACGAAAAGTATGAGAGGTGGCTGGAGAAAGATCAGGACCCGGGACATGCTAAATGTACAGTGTGTCGTAAAACATTTGACATTTCGAACATGGGAGAGGCAGCGCTGTCTAGCCACGCTAAAGGTGCAAAGCACCAGTCTGCAGCTGCGTGCTCGACAGCTTCCAATCCGATCGCTGGCTTTTTCACCCGTGCGCCTGAAGTGACATTGGCTCCCAGCTGCGGCAGCAGTGCTTCCACCTCATCCTCTGTAAAACAAGGGACCATTTTGAGTCACGCTGTATCCAGAAACGAAACTCTAACAGCAGAGGTACTGTGGGTTATACATAGACATTTCATGAAACATTAGGTCATGAATATTTACGTGAAGTCATGGAAAAGTCATGGAAAAGTCATGGAATTTCATTGGTGAAAATGTGTATGAACCCTGAGGTGATGACATTGTAGAATGTTGATACAGGGAGTTGAAGTACTTTTTTTTTTTTTTTTTTTTTTTCATTTTTGTCTGTTGCTGCAAATTGGACAAAAGCAGTATTAAATGCAAAAGCGAACAAGATTATTATATTGCAGCTTACCACTTCTTATATGTGATGTTTGTATTACTTTCCTTTTTAGGCTTTCTATTTTCATCTGGTGATCCAGCCAGTAAGTCTGTTTTTCAAATGAAAAGCTCTCTTGTAGTTACAGGGATGAGGCAGACCAATTAACATTTGCAGGGGGGCTTTAAATTATGATGATCATTTATTTATGTAAAACCTTTATTCCAAAAGGAAAAAAACCTGTGTTTGCTTTAAAGGATTGTAAGGTATTAGCTGGAATTCAGCTTAAATTTTTTGTAATTTTTAAAAATGTAATACATATTCCTCTGGCCAGCAGTCTCGGTCAGGGCACAGGAATTTATTGATACAGGCCTAAACTTGCAGGTTTAGCATACCCAGCTTTAAAAACATTCGCTTGAGCTATCCTGTCCCCTAGTTATAGGCAGTATATCTGTCATCAAAATGATGGAGCTTCCTAAACTAGTATATCTATTCTATTACCTGCCTATACAGATCATACACCCCACTAATTCATATTTTTTTATATGAAGTGATACCCCACCTCTCTTGCAAAATTAAAAAAAAAAAAAAAACTCTATAGCCGTGGCCAAAAGTTTTGAGCGAAACAAATATAAATTTTCACAAAGTCTGCTGCTTTAGTGTTTTTAGATCTGTTTGACAGATGTTCCTATGGTATACTGAAGTATAATTACAAGCATTTCATAAGCGTCCGGCTTCAGGGGGTTGTACTGGAGGGATGCCTGCAGCTAGAGGCATCACCCCGGTACTGTTGTTTAGAGCCGACGGTCGACCTTATTGTAATAGCAACCGATGCGGCTGAGCAGCCACTCTGCTGTCATTACAAGGAGCGGGAGGGGACGTCCCCCCCTCTCGCCGCCTTTGGCGACTGGCCGAAGACCCGAACAAAGCCGAATTCGGCTCTGGTCAGGTCTCCGATTAAAAAAAAAAAATCGGAAGCGATGTCATGACATCACTTCCGGGTACTGGAGCCTTAAAGGCGCCAGATTAAAAAAAAAAAAAAAAAGACAGCATTCAAAACAGCCAAATTTGGCGTTTTAAATGCTTTTTTTATTTTCAATGGTTTTTATTGAAATTTTCATGAGAAATAGAAACAACATCAAAGGTACAGAAAGGAATACCGTCAACATGAGCATAACAGTCTCAATTATCCCACTGCAAGTACAAAACATTAACATAGAGAAAAAATAGGAAAAAAAAAGGAAAAAAAAAAAAAGGCACTCGCAGCATGGGCAGTCACTGCGTAACAGAGACCAAATGTAGCGGAAAATTTACATGCAGTACCACAGGCTACATAACAATACCTAACCAGGACAGGCAATGGGAATATGAGCATCCTAGTGCAACAAGTAAAAAACATGGGAAGCAACAAAAGCCATTCGGCCCACTACCATATCCCGACCCCAATGCCGCATATGTAATTGCTTGTAGGGTTTGAACGTGTAAAGATTTAAGTGGGCTAACGGTACATGCCCATAAGGCCAAAGAGATAGGAATAAGATGGAAAAGCAAGAGAGAAGAAAGGAAAAAAGTAGTAGAAAGAGAAGTAGTAGGACCTCGCCCAGCCCCCCCAGCCCCATGTCCCCAAATCCCCGATGCCTCAGACTCCATTAGCTGCTCCCAGTGAGATATCGGAGCCACGGCTCCCATACCTTATCAAACTGTTTCATTTTATCATTCAGCATGGCCGACATACGTTCATTGATCATTATCCAGGTAAGTTTATGGCGGAGCTGGTCGAACGGCAGGACTGGAGATCTCCAGGATCGTGCTAGCGTTATCTTGGCAACCGTAAAAATAAACGAGATGAGCCTTCTCTGAGCCCCCGCGGCAGCGTCCACCTTAAATCCCAGCAAAGCTTGTTGTGGGGATTTAGGCAGGTTAACTTGTGTAAGGGTGTATATAAAGTTATACACTCTTATCCAATAGCGGCGCGCCTTAGGGCATTGCCACCAAATGTGGAACATAGTGCCTTCCTGACCGCAGCCAAGGAAGCACAAGGAAGATGCGCCAGGTACAAATTTCGAAATTCTCGCCGGTACCATATACCAGCGCAACAACACTTTGTAGTTCGCCTCAATAATTGAGGTATTAATCAATGATTTGGAGGCGGCCTGAGCCATGATTCGGCAGTCGACCAGCTCGATGTCCTCCTGCAGGCCGGCCTCCCACTGAGCCATGTATGTCAGCTTCACAGAAGATTCAGACAACATATTATAGAGTATGGAAATATAGCCGTGAAGCTTGTCATATTTCCGACAGAGAAATTCCATGGGAGTCATAGTAGTTAAATCGGAAGCCTGAGACAAAGTACGTAGGAAGTGCACAATTTGGTTAAAACGATTAAATTCAGATGTAGGTAAAGCGTACTTCTCAATCAATGCCTGTCTCGTTAGTATACCCCTGTGATCACAGAGATCCGCTATCCGTAGAAGCCCCTTATTTGTCCACCACTGGAAGGAACTGGGAGAGAGACCCTGGGGGAACCCGCTGTTGTTGAGCACAGGAGCTAGAGGAGTGTGGAGCGATTTAAAATTATGTGCCTTGGACAATCTGTCCCAGACGGCCAGAGAATGGGACAGTGCCGGGCAAAAAACGGGGGGGGGGGGCGCTCTTTAGGCGGTTGCCACAATAAATGAGAGATCAATTAACCAGGAACAGAGCGCGCCTCCAGCTGCATCCAAATAGGGTGGGGGTCACTGGAGTGAAATTGTGCTAATTGGGCCAGTTGTGCTGCATAGTAATACTTCATCAAATCCGGCACCCCCAAGCCACCCCTGTTTCTAGGAGTCAAAAGCGTTCTCCTGTTCACCCTAGGTCTCTTATTCCCCCAGATAAAGGACAATAGTTTGCTCTGTAATCTCTGGATATCACGTCTACATAGGGCAATAGGCAATGTGCAAAACAAGTATAAAATTTTAGGCAAGATATTCATTTTGACAGAGTGTAGTCTGCCAAACCACGACGGAGGGTGGAGCAGCCACCTATCCATGTCAGCCAGCAGTCAAGTAAAGAGGGGCGGATAGTTATTGTTATACAATGTATGTAAAGCCGGTGTCAATTGTATGCCTAGGTAAGGTAATGTTTTAGTCTGCCAGATAAATTTATAAGACTGTTGCAAGGCGGCAACCTCTAAGGAAATATTCATCGCCTGTGACTTAGCCTGATTAGCGTTTAAGCCCGTTTTAAATGCTTTTAAGTGCAAAGGAGGGATTTGGGGTCTTTTAGACCACAGATCTCTCCAAAAAGAGCACCTGTCACTGCCCTTTTCTGTCACAATATCACAAGGGATGTTTACATTCCTTGTGACAGCAATAAAAGTGATTACATTAATTATTACATTATTAATTTTTTTTTTTTAAATAGTGTAAAAATAAATAAAATAATTAAAGCGGTAGTATACGTCGCTTTTTAATTTGCACGGTTTAGGAGATATTCACCCTGCATGCAGCCGCTGACACGAGCGGTGCATGCGCTCTGAAAGTCCGGTGTATCTTGCCGGACCTTCAGAGCTCCATGGCACCTCCTTGCCGGAAAGTGAACTCCTGCACGCATGCATTGGAGCCGCCGAACCTGGAAGAGACGCAGAGGGAACATGTCAGCTCCCTCAGCAGTGTCTGGGCGACAGTGTGGGGGCTTCGTTCTAAGGAAAGTATTTCATAATGTGCTAGTATGCGATGCATACTAGCACATTACAGTATGCCATTGTCCTGCAGGGTTTTTTGTTTTTTTTTACACGGGATACAACCGCTTTAAGAAAAAACATAAATTTTAAAGCGCCCCGTTCCTCCGTGCTCGCGCACAGAAGCGAACGCATACGCAAGTCGTTCCCCCATATGTAAACGGTGTTCTAACCAAATGTGAAGGTATTGCCGCAATCATTAGTGCGAGAGAAATAATTCTAGCACAAGACCCCCCTCTGTAACTTGAAACAGGTAAGCATTAAAAAATTTTAAAGCGTCGCCTATGGAGATTTTTAGGTACCGTAGTGCTGGAAAAGGCATTGTTCGTCACCAAACTGTTCTTGAATGGTAGGAAGAAGTTGCTCTTGGAGAATGTTTTGGTACCATTCTTCATTCTTCTTAGGCAAAATTGTCACTGAGCCCACTCCCTTGGCTGAGAAGCAACCCCACACCAGAATGGTCTCTGGATGCTTTACTGTTAGCATGGCACCTTTTTCTTTGCGGACAAGGTTTTTTCCAGGTGCCCTAAACAATCGGAAAGGAGATTCATCAGAGTAAATTACTTTACCCCACTCCTCAGCAGTCCAATCCCTGTACCTTTTGCAGAATATCAGTCTGTCTCCGATGTTTTTCCTGAAGAGAAGTGGCTTCTTTGCTGCCCTTCTTGACACCAGGCCATCCTCTAAAAGTCTTTGCCTCACCGTGCGTGCAGATGCTCTGCACTGGTGGTGCCCCAAACCCGCAGGTGAATCAACTGTAGGAAACGGTCCTGGCACTTGCTGGACTTTCTTGGGCACCCTGAAACCTTCTTCACAAATCCAGTAGAAATGTTTTTTATGGGATTAAGTTCATTTTCATGGCAAAGAAGGACTTTGCAATTAATTGCAATTCATCTGATAACTCTTCATAACATTCTTGAGTATATTCAATTTTGGCATCATAAAAACGGAGGCAGCAGACTTTGAAAATTAATTTTGTGTCATTCTCAAAACTTTTGGGTACAGCTGTAGGACTTGGCACAACTATCCTATCCCCTAGTTACAGGCAGTATAGCTACCATCAATATTACAGATCTTCTGAAACTATTATGTTCTCTTTTACCTGCCTATACAGATCCTCCCCTTCAAATTTTTAGAATACTTCCAAACCTGTTAAGCATTTCCTGCCACCTTTGCAAACCTACGCTTTCCACCCCATGCTATTTCAGAACAGAATACATACATACAAAAACATAAGGGTATTACTAAACATTAGTTCCCACTCATGACTCAACGTCCTAACAGATATGAAACAAACTATTGCCAAAGCATGGTTGTCTGGAATTCTGCATTACAAAGGTCAAATCTTGATTGCATTGGACTATGACTAACCTAACCCTCATAGCGAAACTTTGTGGCTCCATGCCCAATTAAAGTGTAAGTCCAGGCTAAACCTGCTCTCTGCCACATCCTAACCCTAATCTATTCAACCCTGTATAACAAAAATTGCTGTACTTGTCTATTCTGCAGCCGATCCAGTCCGGTCTCCAGCGGCAGAAGGTCTATGCAGGAGAGGACCGACAATGGCTGTAAAATGCAAAAAATTATAAGGTATGGTGCTCAACAAAAAATGAATCACAATAAAATTTAAAATGTAAATGAAACCACAAACGCGCTGAATGTGTCAAACTTAAGTGCTCAATCAAATAAGAGTGACAATATACAGTGGGTACGGAAAGTATTCAGACCCCCTTAAATTTTTCATTTTTTGTTATATTGCAGCCATTTGCTAAAATTATTTAAGTTTATTCTTCTTCCTCATGAATGTAAACACAGCTCCCCATATTGACGGAAAAACACAGAATTGTTGACATTGTTGCAGATTTATTAAAAAAGAAAAACTAAAATATCACATGGTCCTAAGTATTCAGACCCTTTGCTGTGACAATCATATATTTAACTCAGGTGCTTTCCATTTCTTCTGATCATCCTTGAGATGGTTCTACACCTTCATTTGAGTCCAGCTGTGTTTGATTATACTGATTGGACTTGATTAGGAAAGCCACACACCTGTCTATATAAGACCTTCCAGATCACAATGCATGTCAGAGAAAATGAGAATCATGAGGTCAAAGGAACTGCCTGAAGAGCTCAGAGACAAAATTGTGGCAAGGCACAGATCTGGCCAAGGTTACAAAAAAGATTTCTGCTGCACTTAAGGTTCCTAAGAGCACAGTGGCCTCCATAATCCTCAAATGGAAGACGTTTGGGACGACCAGAACCCTTCCTAGAGCTGGCCGTCCGGCCAAACTGAGGTATCGGGGGAGAAGAGCCTTGGTGAGAGAGGTAAAGAAGAACCCAAAGATCACTGTGGCTGAGCTCCAGAGATGCAGTCAGCAGATGGGAGAAAGTTGTAGAAAGTCAACCATCACTGCAGCCCTCCACCAGTCGGGGCTTTATGGCAGAGTGGCCCGACAGAAGCCTCTCCTCAGTGTAAGACACATGAAAGCCCGCATGGAGTTTGGTAAAAAAACACCTGAAGGACTCCAAGATGGTGAGAAATAAGATTCTCTGGTCTGATGAGACCAAAATAGAACTTTTTGGCCTTAATTCTAAGCGGTATGTGTGGAGAAAACCAGGCACTGCTCATCACCTGTACAATACAGTCCCAACAGTGAAGCATGGTGGTGGCAGCATCATGCTGTGGGGTGTTTTTCAGCTGCAGGGACAGGACGACTAGTTGCAATCAAGGGAAGGATGAATGCGGCCAAGTACAGGGATATCCTGGACAAAAACCTTCTCCAGAGTGCTCTGGACCTCAGACTGGGCCGAAGGTTTACCTTCCAACAAGACAATGACCCTAAGCACACAGCTAAAATAACAAAGGAGTGGCTTCACAACAACTCCGTGACTGTTCTTGAATGGCCCAGCCAGAGCTCTGACTTAAACCCAATTGAGCATCTCTGGAGAGAACTAAAAATGGCTGTCCACCAACGTTTACCATCCAACCTGACAGAACTGGAGAGGATCTGCAAGGAGGAATGGCAGAGGATCCCCAAATCCAGGTGTGAAAGACTTGTTGCATCTTTCCCAAAAAGACTCCTGGCTGTATTAGATCAAAAGGGGGCTTGTACTAAATACTGAGCAAAGGGTCTGAATACTTAGGACCATGTGATATTTCAGTTTTTCTTTTTTAATAAATCTGCAACAATGTCAACAATTCTGTGTTTTTCTGTCAGTATGGGGTGCTATGTGTACATTCATGAGGAAGAAGAATGAACTTAAATGATTTTAGCAAATGGCTGCAATATAACAAAGAGTGAAAAATTTAAGGGGGTCTGAATACTTTCCGTACCCACTGTATAAGTCAAGTCTCTGGTGCTAGAAAACATCAAAATGATAGTCCAAATAACAGCAGCTGATGGAAAATCATGGACTTGATAGGAGTGTATTCCTTAAAGCCTCCACCTCCACATGTTCACCCAGTGCAAGCAAATATAACTGCTTACCATAAATATAGGACCCCTTGATTATAGGGGGTCATTAAAGCATACAGGCATACCCCGCTTTTAAGTACACAATGGGACCAGAGCATGTATGTAAAACGAAAATGTACTTAAAGTGAAGCAATACCTTTTTTCATTTTCTAGGCAAGCTGACTGGCCACAAATAGGATATGTTGTAGCCCTGGGTCCCCTCACATTGCTCCCTAAGTTTGGTATCCCTGTCACTTATGGTTTGGGAGTAGTGCAATGTCAAGCTGACCAAGATTTCCCATAGACGCCAATGTTAAAAACTGGGAGTAATGCCGTGCCAAGCTGACCAGGTTGTGTCCGTACTCGTGAGTGTACGTAAAATGAGTGTACTTAAAACGGGGTATGCCTGTATTACTTTCCACATGTGATCCGACCAGACCATACATCAATAGTAAATGGCACTTGTTTGTAGAAAAAACGCTCTCTCACCATAGAGAGTGTGTAGCCAGACCAAGGGTTAGATCAGGACCATGACATGGGTAGAGAGAAACAGAAAGGCTCTCATGGCGCAGTATCTCATGATAAAACCATTTATTGTTTTAAAATCACACTTATTACAATCCAACGTATAAAAAGCCTTCAGTACAGGAATCTCGGTTACAAGGGGTAAGAACGCCACTTCCGTGTTCCACCTGCGTTCCACTTGACCAGAAGTTACAATTGCACGTTCCCGACGTACGTTTCGTCAGTCCATGCTGACGTCATCAGGGGATTTTCCATCAGCTGCTGTTATTTGGACTATCATTTTGATGTTTTTTAGCACCAGAGACTTGATTTATATATTGTCACTCTTATTTGATTGAGCACTTAAGTTTGACACATTCACTATCAGCACGTTTTGTGGTTTAATTTAAATTTTACATTTTATTGTGATTTTTTTGTTGAGCGCCATACCTTTATAATTTTTTGCATTTATCCACGTGTACCACGTTTATGTTACAGCTCACAAGGTTGAAAGTAATTTCACAAAACACACAAATCCACATTTAATTTAGTAGTATATAATTGATCACATTCACTTGCGCAGGTTAAGATGGTGGCTCACACCAACCCCCCTCCTTTCACAATGGCTGTAAAATGCCTGGGAAGTGACGTCAGCCATAGAGTTACTTTGGGTCTTCCGTTGTCGGCTGCCTCTCCTGCACCCACCTCCACACTGAAGCTGCCGCTGACAGCTGATGCTGGGACTGCACCGGCTGCAAAAGAGGCAAGTATACAAGGTTAGATTAGGCTTAGAATGTGGCTAGTGTTAGTTAGGTTTTGCCTGAACTTCTACTCTAAAGAAAATCTGGGATCCCTTGGTCACCCGTTTCCAACCCCACAGATTTTTTTTTTTCATATGGACCTAAAAAGTTTGCATCGTAACCCCCACCTGACTCACTGGATTGCCTTGCCAACCCAACCCCTCATATACAATCCCCACTATTCTGACCTTTCCACTCCTTTCCTCATCTTCCTTTCTCTTCATCTCTATTTTGCTATAATGATAACATATAGGGTACTTTTATCAAGTCACACATACTACTCAAACTTCCATGCAGTTTATATTCCACTTTAATCTAATTTCTGTTATACACTTTACTCCTACAATCCCTGTGCTTTTGAAATCAATTAAAAAAAAAAAATCAAAAAAGATCAAAAACACTGTATTTTGCGGTTTGCCTGGAGTTGCAGTTTAATGATTTGATTCCCTGTTTGCCTCCTTAGTCAAAAGCTTGGTTGTGGCCTGCTTTAAGATGCTAACTTTCCCACATTTTCCTCATGCTCTGTTTCCCAAATTATCTTTTTTTTTTTTTTTTGGAGCCTTGGGGTCCTTTCACAGGGTGCGCCGTCCGACGAGGTCCTTTCTGCTCAGCAGGGGATCGATCTGCCGATCCTCGCTGAGCAGGCGGATGACGGCTCCGTCTACGCTCTGTGCGCAGATGGAGCTGTCAGATCCCTGCTGTCCTCTATGGGTAGATCGGATGAGAACGGACCGCCTGTCCATTCTCATCCGATCCGCCAGTTGGATGGAAAATAGGGTTTCCATCCGTCCGAATTTCATGGACAGGATCGGAGAGCAGCAGGTGTCAGCAGACATGTCTTCGCTGACATCCGCTGCCCCATATGGATGCATGGAGCATCCGATCAGGTCCGCCTTAAAAACTGACAGGCGGATCGGATCCCCCGTGTGAAGGGGCCCTTAGGGTGTATTGCTATTCCGAGGACATTTCATAGGCTATGAGAAGGCCTATTTTAACCCCTAAAATCTTGTACCACCATGTCACAACAGCAAGTATGAAAAAGGCTTTAGGGAATTGTTTGAGTAGTGTTTGGGAAGAGGAGAAACGCATTGCACAGAGCAGGTAAGTATAGACATATTTGTTATTTTAATACAAAAAATAAATGCAAAAAGCTTTACAACCATAGCTGTATATCTTCAGTCTGAAATCAAAGGCATTGTGCCTATAAATGCTATTCAAACCAGATTTAAAATATTATTTTCATGTTACTGCTCATTGTTCTTTGGGCTTGAGAGAATGCTGTACCTGAGGACCTACAGTGCAAATATCTCCGTGTTTCTGCTTCATCCATGCCCATGTTTCCTTTTCTGCATATGCATTTAAGCAACATTTAAAAGCAGTCTTAGATATTTGATTGTTGTACAGTCTGGATAATTTGGGCCAGAAGATGTTTCACTTTTTCATACAACATGCAAAATCCAAAAAAGGTCTGCATGACACATACAATTATTTATACCCCAACTGCAGGCAAAAATGAAATGTAAATAAAAATAAAGTTTTAAAATGGCACATCCATTACTTTTCTCCTCTGTCCAGACACCTCTCCCTAAGCGAGCCTGTAGTGTATTGAATCAAAGTCACAGTTTTCTCTTAGCCAAGCCTTTTTCCTACCCTGTGGACCTGGCATTTTTAATGCTCGTTATTATCTTGGGCACTGGGTCCCCTCACTACCCTGTGAGTTTTCCTGCATTTTGAAGCCTACGAGAGAGTACCTGGCCACTGCAAGTGTCGCCTACACCAGTAGGAGATGTCCACATCCTCCAGCAGTCTATATAAGGTCCCACAGTTAAAAGTGCATGTCAGCACAAACCAAGCATCGAAGCCCAGGAATTGTCTGTAGACCCCCGAGACAGGATTGTATCGAGGCACAGATCAGGGAAAGGGTACTGAAATGTTTTTGGCTTCCAGCATCCGTAAATGGAAGAAGTTTGTAACCACCAGGACTCCTAGAGCCAGCCAAACTGAACAATCGGGGAAGAAGGCTCTTAGTCAGGGAGGGGAACAAGAACCTAATGGTCACCCTGACACCGTTTTAATGTTTCTCTGTGGAGGGAGGAGAACCTTCTAGAAGAACAACCATCCCTGCAGCACTCCACCAATCAGGCCTGTATGGTAGAGTGGCCAGACGGAAGCCACTCCTCAAAAGGCATGACAGCCTGTCTGGAGTTTGCCAAAAGGCACCCCTCAGACCATGAAAAACGAAATTATCTGATCTGATGAAACAAAGATTAAACTCTTTGGCCTGAATGCCAAGCGTCCTGTGTGGAGGAAACCAAGCACCCCTCATCACCTGGCTAAAACCATGGTGGTGGCAGCAGCATGCTGTGGGGATGTTTTTCAGCTGCATGAACTGGGAGACTAGTCAGGATTGAGGGAGAGATGGAATACAGCATTGTACAGAGACCTTCTTGATGAAAACATTCTCCAGAGCACTGTAGACCTCAGACTGGGGCGAAGGTTCATCTTCCAACAGGACAACAACCCTAAGCACACAGCCAAGATAACAAAGGAGTTGCTAAGGAGCAACTCTGTGAATGTCCTTGAATGGCCCAGCCAAAGCCCAAACTTTAACCTAATTGAACATCTCTGGAGAGATCTGAAAATAGCTGTGCACCGACACTCCATATCCAACCTGATGGAGCTTGAGAGGTCCTGCAAAGAAGAATAGGAGAAACTGCCTATGACTAGGTGTGTCAAGCTTGTAGCATCATACTCAAAAAGACTTGAGGCTGCAATTGGTGCCAAATGTGCTTCAAAAAATTGAGGAAAGGCTGTGTACTTATGTAAATGGTTTTTTTTTTTTATTTTTTTTTGGGGGGGAGCTTTTAAGTAATAGCTATACAGTATGTACCGTATTTTCCGGCGTATAAGACGACCCCCCTAATTTTCAAGTTAAAACATAGGTTTTGGGCTATATTCGCTGTATAAGACTATCCCCCTTCCGAAGCAAGGCAACACCATTGAAAAAACATCAGATTTCGCATAGATCTCCACGGTACCCTAGTACTGTAATACATGTAATCTCTCATAATATCTCCAAGGTACCCTAAGTATTACCAGTAGATGTAATCTCAAGATGCTGGCTGTGCGGGAATCCTGTACCGGTATACCGTAGCTTCGGCTACATACAGTATACCACGCTGAGCCAATCAGGGAGAGCGATGTATTCTATTATTGAATGCAAAGCCTGCTCGGATTGGCAGAGTCAGAGAGGCCGGCTGATGTTACTCCGCCAATCCGAGCAGGCTTTGCATTCAATAATAGAATACATCGCTCTCCCTGATTGGCTCAGCGCGGTACACTGTATGTAGCCGAAGCTACGGTACATACGGTATACCAGTACAGGTTTCCCCCACAGCCAGCGTCTTGAGAGATCTACCGGCAATACTTATACTTAGGTTACCTTGGAGATATTATACTCAGCGTATAAGACGACCCCCCATTTTTGTGGGATTTTTTTGAGGTTCAAAAGTAGTCTTATACGCCAGAAAATACAGTATATCAACACAGACCCCAAGATTTTACACTAAGAAGTCATTTATTTCTTCTTCCTTTTAAACTTGCAATGATAAAATGCACTGTTTTAATAGCATGGTGATAGTAGGATACAAACTGTGCTGTTTGTCGCATACTTAGGTTTGCCACAGACCTCAAAGTTTACAGCGCCAATTTACTTTTTTTCTTTTCACTAACATCACAATATCTGTCTCATGCTGATTTTTTTTTTTTTGACTCACTAATGTAATACACTGTTTCAGCGGTATGTAGATAGTTGGTTGCATTTTACGCTTATTTTTCACATAGTTTGGTTTGCCACAGACCTCAAGGTTTTTTTTTTTTTACTTGCGTATCATATTATGCTTTTAAATGCCATGGACCTCCTTCAAATTGCATTCATTTAAACATGGCTGGTAGCTCAATTAGGAGTGCTCTAAAGCTAAAAACAGTTTTGGAAAGTCAATATTTTCATATGCACTGTGGCATGGTTCTAGGCAGCACTGGAAAGACTGTCTAATATAGCTTAAAGACTCTTCCATTAAACTACAAAAATCCGCTGAGGTTCTCAAAAAGAAAAATTTCTTAGTGGAATAACTAGTATAATGGCTAGTGTACATGGGCGTTTGTATTGCATTGGCCATATATTCACATTGATGTGTATTGCCCTGGGAGGAATGAGAATAAGGCATAAACTATTTTCAGATTGCCCTTTATGTATATGTAAACCCTCACCATATAAAACAACCCATTCAGTTTAAAATTGAAATAAAAGGCAAAACTTTTGTGTATACATAATATAAAAAAACAAAAAACATTATAAATACTTTTTTTTTTTTTTGATGTGATCACATATTACGTATCCTCTGTTCTCAGCTGCATAAGGAACTTATTGAGCTTGGGCAGGAGAAACAGCAGTACACTGAATTTCCCAGTGAATGGCTATAGGTGGGAAGGGGCATGTCAGCACAAATCTGATCATTGGAGGAGAGTTGGCTGCTGAAACACTAGGAATTTCACACAGCAATATAAAGAGAACAGGATACTTCTTTATAAAAGCACATAGGACAGCAGGCACATACTAGGAATATGAAATTTTGGGATAGCACGTACGCAGGCTGCTTTGTGTGTCCATTCAGACACGGGGTCGCCGCTTGGCCCCATCCCCTCTCTCCTCATTGGCTCACTGACTTTGACAGCGCGGGCTGGCATTTTGACTCTGCCAATCAGGAGGGAGAGTCCCAGACAGCCGAGTCTTGTGCAACATCGCTGGGTCAAGGGGGGCTGCTGCACGCATGTTTTTTTATCTTAATGCATTGATGCATTAAGATAATAAAACTTCCTTTTAGAACCACTTTAACTTATCTCAGAAACCAGTTTATAATAGACCTAAAGTTGTCTGTACTTGGATAGAATTGCAGTCAATTCCTGTGGTTGAATTGTAAGTAGCCCTGCCGATTCCCGTCTGACTCGACAGACTTTGACTAAGAAATCAAAGGAGCTGGGTGGAAAAAAGTCAGCCCAATAGTGACAGCAGTCAGTTGACTGCAGGCACTTTTCAGGTATTCTGACAGCCTCAGTGCCGTCAGAATACAATAGCTGGAAGCAGGAATCCATCCACGTTGTTTAGCATGAATGGGGAAGTCTATGGATTTCTGTTCATTACGCTGGGCTGAACAAGCAAAATCTTTACTTGTATGGCCAACTTAAGGATGATGAGACCATTTCTGGGAAATGTTAACCACTTGAGCTCCAGGCCTCTTCTGGCACTTTTTGTTAACATGTAACGATCATTATTTTTTGCTAGAAAATTAGTTAGAACCCCCAAACATTGTTTTTTTTTTTTTTTTAAGGCAGAGGACCTAGAGAATAAATTGATGGGTTTTCCACTTTTTTGTTATATTACATGGTATTTGCGCTGCATCGGTTTTTCTGATGCAATTATTTTTTAAAAAATACACTTTTTTTAGAATTTTAATACAAAATTATACAATACATAATCCAATTTTTTGTAAAATATAAAACGTGATGTTACACAGAGTAAATAGATACCAAACATGTCACACTTTAAAGTTGCATGCGCCTGTGCAACAGTGAAGAACAGTGTAAGTTTATTACCCATAGTAGACACTTTAAAAGCCTTTACAGAGGAGGTCTAGTTTTAGAATTACTGCCCATGATCTGATGTTCACGGTGATACCTCATGTGTGAGCCGATCACTATTTACGCGTGTGTGGGATTGACGCATGTGTTTGACTTTTGTGTGCGAACACGGGGGGGGGGGGGGGGGCTGCACTTACATTTTTTTTTATTTTTTCACTGTTGCTTTACATTTTTTTTTTTTATATTTTATTGCTGTCCCAAGTAATGTAACCATCCTTGTGACAGCAATAGGCATTTGACAGGTACTCTTTATGGAGAGATTTATGAGACCCCCAATTCCCTCCTCTGCCCTCTAAAAGTCAAGATCGGTGTTTTCGAATGCTTTTGATTTGTTAAAAATGGCGCAGTTGACATCTGGGTAAACTGGAAGTGATGTCAGGTCATCGCTCCTGGTTTACCATCCCTGAGAGCCAATCATTAAAGGGGACAAACACTTTTTTATAGCACTGTATTCAGTGCAATTGTCCTGTGTGCTAACTTGTTTGTTGTAATGGCAGAATTAGCAGATGTATTGCTTTTTTATTTTTTTCCCCCATAGTGGTACATCTGCTTTTATATTTACACTCTTAAAGAGACCCTGTCAAATCTCTAAAGCAATTAAACCACCAGTACCTGGCATTAGGACATTTTATGGGAATTCAATAAAGCTTTTATGACACTTTTTTTGAC
This sequence comes from Pelophylax lessonae, assembly GCF_965119305.1. Taxonomy (NCBI): domain Eukaryota; kingdom Metazoa; phylum Chordata; class Amphibia; order Anura; family Ranidae; genus Pelophylax; species Pelophylax lessonae. The sequence goes on from NC_138773.1 coordinate 214,417,600, forward strand.
GGTAGGTCCCTTTTTTAAATACATCTTCACCTAATTCAGACAAGCCTTTGTGCCAGTCTAAGATTATTTTTGCTGCTGCCACTCTGGGACCCGTGGCTAATGGCTGCTACAGATTCAAAATGCATTACCGCTAGAGTCTGTTGCAAATGCTGACAATTTAAGTGCAGAGGTGTGATGGAATTCTAAAGAATGTCTAACATGCTTTATGCATTCTCCCCTTTATATACCCTCCTCTCCTGTAACCCTTGTCTCTTATGGCACTTTTCCACTGCAAGTACCGGCTCGGCTCTACTCATCCCTGCTTGGCCCGGTTTGCTTTTCCACTGCTGGTACCGCATGGTACCGTGTTGGAACGGTTCGGTGCGGTACGGTATGGTTTGCTTTTCCACTAAAGTAGTACTAAAGTTAAGTGGGTGGGATAACAACAAGGTGGGTTGGATTCTCTGACCATCAGTGGCTAGTAGTGACTGCATGCAAAGGATTGTGGGATATGGTACCGGTATGGTGCCTCTTGGAACCACAATCGAGGTGGTACTGTTTTTGAGAGCCGTACCATTCGGTTCCATGCAGTGGAAAAGCGCCGCCGTACCGTACCGAACCGCTCCTACACCATACCATGCGGTACCAGCAGTGGAAAAGCACAAAAGCGAGCCGAACCGTTCGGTTCCATGCAGTGGAAAAGTGCCATTACCTTCCCCTCTGCTCAGCAAAGCACCCTCTGTAAGGCTCCATTCACACCTGAGCATATCATTTTCAGGCTTTATTTGCAGTTGTTTGGAGGCAGGCATTGACCTCTATCAAAAATGCTTGTAATCTGCCAAAAAAGAAGCTCATGTACTTTTTAAGCTTCAGGCGTTTTGCTTCAGGCAACAAAACGCTGATATGTGAACAGGAGCCATTTAAATGAATGAGATTTTGCTTGTTGGGCGTTTTGAGACTTCAGAGATGAGCGTTTTACGAGCTGAAAAACGCTCAGGTTCTGAACAGGGCCTAAGCCTCCTAGTTATCTGATGCTTCCAGAATGGTTTATTGCTGCTGTCCTTGCTACAAATCATCCCTCCTTACTTTGATTCACTTCATCACTGCTGAGTCCTGTAGTGAGACGGGAATCTGGGGAAGAAGCCATGGTTTGCAGCAGAGGACACAGTAATTCCCTACTCCTGGAAGTGTAGAATGCTGAAGATATTTTTTAGAGCTCTAGAATGGAGGGGAGGTGAGAGATGAGTATACTGTGTCTTCTATTATAGGGTACTGCTAGTTTTATATCTTTAGATATCTGACATACTCTCTTTACAGTTGTTTTTAACCCTTACATATACCCAGTAAAGTGACTGGCCTGTGAAACATGGATCTACATCCATTCAAAGTCCAGAATTTATAAAGCTTGTCTGAGCTGTCAGAAATAAAATGGGCAGAGGGCTGAAATTGCAGGTTGCAGAGCTCAATGAGGAGAGCTGCAACCTCCTCGCCATCCTATGACTTGAGAGACTGTTGGCGTCCTCTCTTCCCCTTCACTTTTTGTATGATCTGACTGCCCTCAACCTAAAACATGGGTAGAGGTGGCACAAAACTGCAAACTCAGCCAAACTTGCTGGTAGGTGGGGGGGGGGGAGGGGGTATGGGCAGGTTTCTTATTGCTTCTGAAAGCCTTGCAGTGATTATGCTAGATCTTGCTATAAACAACTGATCAGACAGACCACACTAAGCAGGAGAGCACACTGCGGTCAGTTCTCTAGCTGTGCTGTGAACTCTGTGTACTCTTCCCCCAATGATCAGACTTGTCCTGACACACGTCCCCCACTGCACAGCTATTCACTGGGAAGCTCGGTGTACTGCTGCTTCTCCTACCTCAGCTCTTATGCAGCTGAGAACAGATGGAATGTGATAATTTACAAAGAAAATTTAAAAAAAGGGGGAAAGGTATTTATGTATTTTTTTTTTTTTTTTTTTGGTTTTTATATTTATACAAAAATGTTTTGCCTTTCGTTTCTATTTTAAACTGAATGGTTTGTTTTACCAGGTGATTGCTTACAATCACTTTAAAGCGGTTGTAAACCTCAGACATGAAATATGAACAAGGCATATCCCTCTATAGTGTGTACTTGTCTCAATTAAGTGTAATTTCTGTCTGCTGCTTTGTTCCTTTGCTATCAGCATGAAACACTTCTGACAAGTTTCCCTGACCCTAAGAGAAAAATAGTGACAGGGGAGGAACATCCAGCTGATTGACAGTCTCAGCTCTGTTCCTGTGTGAAGTGTCAGCTTCACACACCACACAGCAACAGAGCTGAGACTGTCAATATAAGAGAATATAAGAGTTATTTTCTACTCATCCTCATGTTCCATTTGTTCCGCTGGACCCCCTTTGGGATGTAGGCTTGGTCCAGTGCCCGTCTTTAGGCCTTTCCCCATTTTGGTTTTGGCGCCTTGGCACCCAATACCCTTGTGGGTTATACATGTGGGTCCGTCGGTCTCAATGGCTTATCATGGGACATTTATCCTATTATGCCCGGCATGCTCTGTGATGGTCTGTTTATCAGGCTTTTGGAAACCGTTATATGAACAATGAACTTGGCCCCTGAAGAAGCTACAATGGGAGACTAAAGCCCCGTACACACGCAACGATTATCGGCCGACCGATCGTCCGTCTTTTCTCCAGAGTGGTGTTTTGTTGGTTGGAATGTGCCTAGACTGCACACGAATTTTCTCGCCCAACAAAATTCTACTTCAGAAGTTATGTCGTGTTGGTTTGCTTTCTTTGTGTTCTTTCTTCTCTGAGCATGCCCAGACTTGCTCATTAGATTTTTCCCTGTCGAACTCTTTACTGACTGCACGAAAATCGGCTGTGTTTTGACGGCGGACAAAAATTTTATAGCCTGCACACCAGATTTTTTTCGACCGAAAAGTCTGAGTTGGTTGTCGGAAGCATCATACTAACAAGCCGAAAATCTGCAGATCGGACGTTGGACGAAAATTCCCTGCCGATTTTCAATGCGTGTGTACGAGGCTTTACCGCTCGGCAAAACGCGTAGGATTTGCCAAGTAATCTGTTTCTATTCATGGACATTACAATGATATCATGAATGTATAATCATAATTTTTATATTTACATAATGTGTTTTTATCAGTTTTTTTGATTGAATCAATAAAGCTGGAATTCTTTTATTAAAATGTATGATGTTTGAAGACAATTTCACAGCCTTTAAAATCCAACTTTCTTAGGGAGAGATGTGAGCCAAACTCTCTCATCCTATGACTTGAGAGACAGACTCTCTTCCCCTTCACTTTTTCTACTATTTTTTAGGGATGTGGCTGTGAATATTTGTCCACCGAACCAATATTCTATTTGTTCAGGCAGTCAGATCATGTCTGTGGCCTTATTCTCTATGATAAGATAAAATGTCAAAGGTTTACGGTATCAGACTACTTCAATAAAAATAGGAAATGCAAAGGGAAATCTCTTTACTGCATGATAAGAATCTGTTTTGTACTATAAGAATACAACACAATTTCTTAAAATATTTGCTTCATACATAGGCATTTTATATTGTTCCTTTTCAAAGTATTATAAAGTTTGTACTTGTCTATTTCCTCATCACTACCCAGCTATTATCATATATTCTGATTTTGAAATTGTTAAAGCGCACAGGAGATAATTTTTTCTAACAGCTTCTTTGTGATTATCTGTTTTTCTAAAGGACAAGTTAGTCATAGTGCAGACTTCACATTTCCATGTTTATTCATGCAGCCATCATTGTGCTATGTAGACACATGTTTTTTAATCATTTTATTACTTCCCTAAATGTTATTTTAGGATTAATGTGATATATTACTGTCATCTGTGCTTCCTTCAATATTTAAGATATGTTTGTCTTCTTTTAATTCTGCCTTTTGTGTCAAAATACATTTTGTGTTTCATCTTGCAAGTTTATGAAATAAACCCCCCCCCTTTTCTTTTCTTTTTTTTAAATAGAATACGTATTTTTGTTTTCAGTGTCACCAAAACCATTTTCTTTCTAATGCTGTCTTTTGTATGATACTTTGGACACTTTTTTTTTGGACCATTGGTGGGATTGTGATGACAGTAAATTCTTTAGGCTCGCTGTTTGAGTGCTTGCACATCTTGGTGAATCTTGCATATCTTGGGTAGGTTCACGCTGATGCAGTGTCTTGTATCACGTGATAGTTTAAGTTTTTTTGGGTTGCATTCGATATGTGCAAAGAGAAATCACACAAATTGTTAGAACATTTATTATAATTAATGACAGAGACAGATAATATTAGAAAATATAACAATAATTCTTAACTAAAGATGCTGTTTCCGTCACAGAGTCCCATATGCTTACGCAGCGTGGTACACAGGTGATCAGACTCATACATGGATGCAAGCTCTAAAGACGAGACCGAAGTCTTTTGCTTTTGCCTAGGGTAATATAGAACTTAAATGTAAGGAAATGGCCAGTTGTAAAGCAGAAAGTGGGCTCTGCCACATCCTGGTCACATAAAAATTACATTCCTTTGGTATGCAGTTTGCTAAGGTAAAGCCATTATTATGTCCTTCTATGGCATACTTAAAGTGGACCTTCAGTCATTTTTTCATCTTTTAAATCCTCTGCTTTTGTTGTTTTAACTTTGGATAGTTAAACATTTTTTTCTCTTACGTCCTCCGACAGTCGCCGCCCACTCACAAGTCTTCACCAATGGGTATTGACCTTTGCTCCGCAGGAGTAGCTAGGCAACACGAATTGTTAATAACAAAAGCTTTTAGCATAGACACACCCCTAGGGGCTGTCCCCTCAGTCAATACCTCCCTGCACCAGCATTCCCAACTCAGTTTGATCTTGCCTAGCTTAGGAGTAGCAGGCTTTCCTGTGCTGGGGCTTCAGTCTCAGCCTTCTACCCCTTTTTGATTTTATTTCAAAGTATTTTTCTTTTCTTTACTAGCTGTTATTTTGTCAGCTTTAGTTTAGGGTTCTTCGGATGAAGATGTTCATACAGAGCTGGGTCTCGGACTGGCCGCCCTGGATCTCAGGGCTGAGTGCCAGATGGATCCCCAGCCTGCCATCGAGCGTTCAGCTTAGGTTTGCCCTGGCACATTGAACGACCCATCCCTGTTCGCTGCAGGGATGCTGCCTGTGAGGTGGCTACCTCACTGGACGCCATGCTGCGGTCTATGGCTGCGTTCCACAGGCGTCCTGGCTGCGGCACTCCCTGTCTGCCTTGATAGCGGTTTGTCGCTGGAGACGGCTCCCCACGCCATCTGGTACGGTAAGCACCTTCTGTGTGGGGACCTTCTGTGTGGGTGTCAGTCTGTGGCTGTGTAGAACCCCCCATGTCTGTGTAAATGCGGGCTCCCTGTCAGATCCCTGTATGGCTGCTTTGCCTGTGGGCTGCGAGGGGGGGCCATCCTGCTCTGCTGTGAGTTATGCTCTGGGTGCAGATTTAGGTACAGACATGTGTTGTGCGGCGGCCGCTGCTGCGATCCGCCAATTTTTTTGCATATATGCTGTGGCCGGCCCTGTCCCTGTACAGCGCCGTACCGCGCTCGTTCGAGCACATGTCGGCGCCATTTTCCTGTAGCCTCATCCCTCGGCTGAGCGGCCATGTTTTCGGAGCCTCATAGGCTATATCAGTCAGCCAGCTATTGCATCACTTCCTCTTTCTCTGGGAACAGCGATCGGTGGCAGCAGCCTGTTGTGCTCTCTCCAGGTTTTTACCTTCTTTGTCCTGTCATTCCTTGCTCAGTGTTCTCTATCCCTGCGGGATCGGTGCATACAGTAGTGTACGGTGGGCTGCGCTCGCCGTGGTGTTAAAGGGCCAGTACCTTTTTTTTTTTTTCCTTTTCATTGCTGGGGCATGGATTCTCAGGATAGCAAGTTTCCCCCCGCCCTGGTGGGGGACCAGGGGGCTGCTGCACCCCCCGAGGGGGCTGATCTGGCCGCGGTGGTGGCGTCCTTGGTTTCTCAGGTGCAGATGCTGATGGCTGATCGATCCGCAAAAAGGGCCAGGTTATCCATTTCCTCTGATTCAGAGGGCGATGTGGCTGCTGTGGCTGGCGTACCCTTCTCGGGGTCCCGCTCATCTTTGGACCTTATGGGGTCCGAGGGGGAGGCAGAGGTAGAGGGGGTTGATGTTTCTCCCCCTGGCTCGCCTGAAGAGCTTGCACTCATGAATGAGCTGATTGCCTCCATTAAAGATACCTTGCACCTAGAGGATGAACCTACTCCTCTTGCTAGGGTGTCCTCTTTTGGAACGCAGAGAACTTGAAAATCAGCGCAGGTTTTTCCCTGCCCTGCGGAATTTCATCATACTGTTAATGAGCAGTGGCGCAATTTAAAGAAGCCCTTTACTGTGCCAAGTAAGTTTAAACTGCTTTATCCGTTTGCGACCTCCACCGACGAGCGTTGGTGTGTGGCGCCTCAGGTGGATCACGCGGTGGCATTTTGAACAAGGCTACTGCGGTTCCTTCTGAGGATACCCCGGTTTTCCGGGACCCTACGGACAGGAGGCTGGAGTCTCTTGCCCGTCATGCCTATATGGTTGCTGGTTCTATGCTGAAGCCTATTTTTGCTTCCATTATGGCGGCACAGGCTGTTGCAGATTGGACGAAGATGCTCAGGCGCACCCTGGTGGCTGATTCGGCTCCGCCTACCACGTTGGCTATGGTGGATCAGATCCATCAGGGTGTCATGTACTTGTGTGATGCGGACTTGAATTTAGCTCCCTTGGCTGCGCGCCTGTCCAGCGTGGCGATATTGAACCGTCGTCTGATATGGCTGAAAAGTTGGTCAGTCGACCAATCTTCTCGCAAGACGCTGGCGGATTTTCCCTATGCAGGATCTCGCCTTTTTGGCGAGGCTTTGGATACTCTGATTAAAGGGGTTACGGGGGGCAAGAGCACTCTCTTACCCCAGTCTCACAAGCATAAGTCCTTCCGTGGTAAACGGAATTCCTCGTTTAGGCCCTCTCAGGGGTCCTTTCGTGCCTTTCGATCGCAATCCAAGGGCAAGCCCTTCAAAGGCCAAGGCTCCCAGAAGAAGCCGTGGGCAGGTAAGCAGAAGTCCGGCCAGTCCGGTTCGACTTCCCATGCCAATTCCGCCTGAAGGGGCGCCCTCACCCGTTTCTGGGGTGGGGGGACGTCTGCGCGGTTTCCTACAACCTTGGCTGACCCACATTCGGGACAGATGGGTTCAGGAAATCGTTCGATCTGGTTACAAGATCGAATTTCTCTCTCGGCCGGCGGGCAGATTTTTTCCCTCAAATCTTCGGCTGTCTCTGGAGCGCTTGCAGGATCTGCACCTGGCGGTGCGGGACCTGCGGGCCCAAGGGGTGGTTGTTCCGGTGCCTCATCGGGACAGATTTCGGGGGTTTTACTCCAATCTGTTCACTGTGCCCAGAAAGGAGGGCAAGGATTCCGATTCTGGACTTGAAAGCTCTGAACCGCTTTGTGCGGGTTCGCAAGTTCTGCATGGAATCCCTGCGCTCAGTGGTGGCTGCCCTGAGTCCGGGGGAATTCATGGCCTCCATCGATCTGAAGGATGCGTACCTACACATCCCCATTTTCAAGGGTCACCAGAGGTACCTTTGATTCGCCATTGCGGAGGATCACTACCAATTCGTGGCGTTACCTTTCGGTCTCGCTTCGGCTCCGCGGGTTTTTACCAAGGTGCTGGCGCCGGTTCTGGCCCTGTTACGAGCACAGGGCATTGCTGTCTTGGGGTATCTGGACGATATCCTGATAAGGTCAAACGCCAGTCAGAGCCTGGTGACCGACCTGTCCACCACGATGCTGACACTGCAGAAGTTCGGTTGGACCATAAACATTCCGAAGTCGACTCTGTGTCCTTCGGTTCGTCTTCCCTACCTGGGAATGATTCTGGACTCTGTCCAAGCGAAGGTCTTCCTACCGAAAGACAAGCTTCGGACACTTCAGAACGAGGTCAGGTCCCTCAGGGACAACCGGCACTCGTCTCTCCGGACATGCAGAGAAGAGCTACTAAACTAGTACATGGATTGCAGGAAAAAACTTACCAGGAAAGGTTAAAGGACCTTAACATGTATAGCTTGGAAGAAAGAAGAGACAGAGGGGATATGATAGAAACTTTTAAATACATAAAGGGAATTAACTCGGTAAAGGAAGAGAGCATATTTAAAAGAAGAAAAACTACCACAAGAGGACACAGTTTTAAATTAGAGGGGCAAAGGTTTAAAAGTAATATGAGGAAGTATTACTTTACTGAGAGAGTAGTGGATGCATGGAATAACCTTCCTGCAGAAGTGGTAGCTGCAAATACAGTGAAGGAGTTTAAGCATGCATGGGATAGGCATAAGGCTATCCTTCATATAAGATAGGGCCAGGGACTATTCATAGGATTCAGATATATTGGGCAGACTAGATGGGCCAAATGGTTCTTATCTGCCGACACATTCTATGTTTCTATGTTTCTATGTCTAGGTTTAATGGTCTCGGCTTTGGACGCGATCCCCTTTGCCCAGTTTCACACGCGGGGTCTCCAAGCGGAGATTCTTGCCGAGTGGGACGGGCGGCCGCAATCCCTGAATCTGCGGATCTCATTGAGCCAAAGCACCAGAAGGGATCTTCTGTGGTGGCTCCAGTCCCCGGCAGTGTCGGGGGGCAAGTCTTTTTCGTCCATTATTGTGGACAGTGATCACCACGGATGCCAGCCTGTCGGGCTGGGGTGGTGTTCTGGGCGTTTTGTCGGCCCAAGGAACTTGGTCGGAGGAGGAGTCCTCCCTTCCGATCAACATTCTGGAATTGAGGGCGATAAAGCTTTGCCTTCTGCGATGGACGGACCGGCTTCGGGGCCGTCCAGTTCGGGTTCAGATGGACAATGCCATCGCGGTGGCCTATATCAACCATCAAGGGGGCACCAGGAGTGCCCATGCGGCTCGGGAAGTGGCCGACATTCTGTCTTGGGCCGAGACGCACGTCCCGGCAATAACGGCAGTTCACATACCGGGGGTGGAGAACTGGCAGGCGGACTATCTGAGTCGCCAGACCCTGGACCAGGGGGAATGGTCCCTTCACCCGGATGTCTTCCAGATGTTGTGCGCGAAGTGGGGTTCTCCAGATGTGGACCTGTTCGCGTCTTGTCTAAACAACAAGGTGGAAAGGTTCGTGGCAAGAACGCGCGATCCTCGGGCGGATGCCTCGGACGCGTTAGTGGCGCCCTGGCATCAGTATCGTCTGATGTATGCCTTTCCCCCGATTCAACTACTGTCCAGGCTGCTTCGCAGATTAGCCTCGGAACAGCATGCAGTGATTCTGGTGGCACCGGACTGGCCTCGCCGGTCTTGGTACGCAGACCTCGTAAATCTGGCAGTCGACGCTCCGTGGCGCCTGTCGCTTCGGGAAGACCTTCTGTCTCAAGGGCCGATATTCCATCCTGCTTTACAGTCGCTGGCTTTAACGGCCTGGCTGTTGAAAGCCAGGTCCTGAAGGATAGGGGTCTCTCCCCTGAGGTCATTCCCACTTTGATCAAGGCTAGAAAAGCCTCTTCAGGAAAAATTTACTACCGTACTTGGAAAGCATACTTTGCCTGCTGTGAGTCCAGGGGGTATTCCCCTCGCTCATACTCGGTGTCGAGAGTGTTGGCTTTCCTCCAAACTGGAGTGGACCAGTGTTTGGCGTTGGCCACGATTAAGGGTCAGATTTCTGCGCTGGCCGTTCTCTTTCAACGCCCTGTGGCGTCTAATTCATTGATTAGCACCTTTGTTCAGGGGGTGCGACATTTGGCCCCTCCTAGGAGGGAACCTTTGCCTCCATGGGACTTGAACTTAGTTCTGTCCGTGTTACAACAGGCTCCCTTTGAAAAGATCAGGGAGATCTCGTTGTCTCTGTTGTCCAAAAAGGTTGCCTTTTTGGTGGCAATCACTTCGGCTCGCAGGGTGTCGGAGCTGGCGGCTTTGTCCTGCAGCTCTCCCTACCTGGTGATTCACAAGGATAAGGTGGTCTTGCGACCTAACCCATCCTTTCTTCCGAAAGGGATCTCGGAGTTTCACCTTAATGAAGACATTGTCTTGCCTTCGCTCTGCGCGAAGCCTAAGCATCCGAAGGAGGTTGCCTTGCATTCTTTGGATGTTGTTCGGGCTATCAGGGTGTACCTGTCGTCCACTAAATCCTTTCGCAAGTCGGATTCCCTCTTTGTCCTTCCTGAGGGACCTCGGAAGGGCATGGCGGCGTCGGCTGCGACCATCGCCAAATGGATCAGACAGACCATTGAGCAAGCCTATGCCTTGAAGGGGAAGGTTCCTCCCTTCCCTGTGAAGGCGCACTCTACCAGATCTTTGAGTACGTCTTGGGCTTACCGTCATCAGGCTTCTGTGGCCCAGGTGTGTAAGGCGGCAACTTGGTCGTCCGTTCACACCTTCTCAAAATTTTATAAGGTGGATGTTCAGGCATCGGCCGATGCCTCCTTTGGCCGTAAAGTTCTCAGTGCGGCAGTTTCTTAGGGACCCTTGTTTTTTTGGGCCCTTGGTTATTGGGGTGTTTTACCCCTGGGTTACTTGTTTTCCTGGGTCGTTGCTCCTGTTGAGCATGTTTTCCTGTTGCCCAGTTGGTTCTCTTACTATGGTAAGGTTCCTTTCTCTGATGTGGGTACTGCGTTGCCTTTTATACGGTTGCGTCTCCCACCCCTCAGGTCTACACTGCTTTGGGACATCCCATTGGTGAAGACTTGTGTGTGGGCGGCGACTGTCGGAGGACGTAAGAGAAAACGGAATTTTTGTAAAATCTTACCGTAAAATTCCTTTCTCTGAGTCCTCCGACAGTCGCCGCCCCCGCCCCTCTTTTGGGGTTTTTGTGTACTCTTACTGCTATGCTACCAAACTGAGTTGGGAATGCTGGTGCAGCGAGGTATTGACTGAGGGGACAGCCCCTAGGGGTGTGTCTATGCTAAAAGCTTTTGTTATTAACAATTCTTGTTGCCTAGCTACTCCTGCGGATCGGGAAAAAAAAAAACAAATAATGAGAGAAGCTAGTAGCTATAGTAAATCCATAAATACTTGTGTAGCTGTAACCTAAACAAGTGTGTGTATGTATGTACTGTATATATATATATATGTGTGTGTGTGTGTGTGTGTGTGTGTGTGTGTGTGTAAATATATATATATATATATATATATATAATAGCGTGTGTGTGTGTGTGTGTATGTATGTGTATATATATATATGTATGTGTATATATATATATATATATATATATATATATATATATATATATATATATATATATATATATATATATATATATATATATATATATATATATATATATATGTATATATTTATATATATACCCTATTTTTGCACATAGCGTTCTCACTAGTGGGAAACGTTAAGCCCATGCTGAGGCAGCCCTGTGCTGTAAGTAATCAAGCTATTTGATCCTTGTCCTTCCTCTTAAAGTTGCAAGCTATAGCTTTCCAGATACCCAGATGATTGGTTTGTTTGAAAGCTGGTAGGTCGCAGTGGGAGAAACAAGATCTCAAAAATGTGATACCCTAAAGAAAACAATCAATGTTTGAAGGTCAGCTAGAACTGTGAAAGGTTGACCTGTGTTGTTCAGAATCCTTGTGTTTGAATTACATTAGGTTAATGGGCCAAAACCATTTGTTTTATTATTTATATCCTGTTTGGTGTAGGTATATATAATATTTCTCTTTGTAAGGCTCCGTTCACACATAGGCAATTTGAATCGCTGACAGAATCACTGGGATTCTGCCTGCGATTTAAAAATGCGCTGTTAAAATGCGTGTTCATTTCAATGGCACCTAAAAACACAGTGTGATTTGGCACACTGGAAAATTTGGTTTGTGCGTTTGCAACACGCCAATTGCGGCAGAATCACACCCCATTTTTAGGTGCCATTGAAATGAATAGCACCTGTGATTTTGACATTTTAACAGCACGTTTTGAAACTGCACGCAGAATCACAGCGATTCTGCCCACGATTCCAAACGCCTATGTGTGAATGGAGCCTAAGACCCCATTCAAACTGGGGTGACACGACTTGGTGGGGCGACCTGTGAAGTCGCGGTGCACAGCGTGCACTGAGACCTCGGCGCGACTTGCACGGACTTCATATAATTGAAGTCAATGCAAGTCGCCTTCAGGTTGCCCCAAAGTAGTACAGGACCCTTTTTCTAAGTCGGAGCGACTTGTGTCGCTCCTATTAGAACGGGTCCTGTACTATTCAATGGCGAGCGACCCACCGCGACTTGACAGGTGACCAAGTCACCTGACAAATCGCGCTAGTGTGAATGGACCCTTAACACAAAAGAGCAACGTATTGCCGAAGCTAGGTTGTTTGTACAGTGGAAAAGAGTGGAGCATTGATTTGTGTATTTGGTTATTGTTCATCCGGTTTTGTATCACAGTATAATATATGTATATCTCACAGTATGTTTATGGGTTCCTAGAGAACATACAAAATAATGTTCATTGTGGGTATCAAACAATTTTGCCATCATGATATTGTAGAACCTATGCTTTACTGCTACTACTTTATCAGCGGCGTGCTAAATTACATTTAGTCCAGAATAAAGTAGCATTCCTCTTATTCTCATTATTGTTGTTTGCTGTTATGGTATTTAGTAGGCTTTCCGAGAAAACAAGAAAAAGAAAAATCCTCTTTTCTAAAATATCAAAGTTCACATCTTGAATTGGCTTGTCATGGGTTTTTATTTAAAAATAGGAAGCCATTTTTTTTTTTTTTTTAAAGCCTTGGCCTTGCCGTCTGTGACAAATGTATGTGTAGGTTGCAAATAGAGAAGTTGTGGGTTATTGCCGCCTTCCATGCAAGGATTTCAGAATAGCCTTGTGTAGGCTATAATGCTATCACTTCATGTTGCAATACAATTTTAATATAAAGAAAGAGGGCTCAGAGTGTAGCAGTAAGAACACAACTATAAGGTAAAAGTCAAGTTACCAACATAAAATGTAAGAGACAGTACTCCATAAACTGCCCAATAGGGAATTTATACAAAATCTATATATCTTGTGACTATCCATTTATAAGTTGTGACCATCATCCAATATAAAGTAAACAAAAAAAAACGGACATTCAGGACTGGGTTAAACTGGGTAGAACTATTGCTTTGGCTATTCAAAGGTCTACACTCCATTAAATGGTGTATACATGGGGTAAATGTACTCCCCCGGGACTTCAGAGATTAGGCATTCATACAGTAAAAAGGCAAATAGATTAGAAGGATTTTGTATAAATACCTTAAGGGGGATTTTATGGAGTACTGTTAGGTTTTGTTAATAAAACATGTTGGCTTTTATTTTATATATATATATATATATATATATATGTATATATATATATATATATATATATATATATATATATATATATATATATATATATATATATATATTATACTTGGTGTTTTCTCAGTGTTACACTCGAGAATGTGATCAGGAACAATGGTATCCTCAATGCTAAGAAATACAACAGATGCTCATCCATCATGCCATACCTCAGGTAGGCGTGTGATTGGTCCTAAATTCTGCAGCAGGATAACGACCCCAAACATTCAGCTAATGTCATTAAGAACTAACTTCAGTGTAAAGAAGAACAAGGAGTCCTGGAAGTGATGTTTTTGCCTCCACAGAGCCCTGATCACAACATCGTTGACGTTGAGTCTGTCTGGGATTACATGAAAAGACAGATGGCTTTGAGACAGTCTACATCCACAGATCTGTGGTTGGTTCTCCAAATGTTTGGAACAACCTACCTGCTGAGTTCCTTCAAAATTTTGTGTAGCTAGAAGAATTGATGTTTTGAAGGCAAATGGTGGTGACACCAAATATTGAGTTGGTTTGGATTTCTCTTCTGTTCATTACATTTGCTTTCCATTTTGTTAATTGATAGAAATAAACTATTAGCACTTCTATTTCTGAAAGCATTTTTAATTTTACAACATTTTTCATGCCTGCCTAAAACTTTTGCATAGTGGTGTAACTTACAGCCCACATCCCCATCCAATTACACAAGCTTAACTATAATCCTGATTTCAACTTTCTGCTGGTATGCGCCATACAGCAAAGACAAAATTCCAGGAATTAGATGAGTAAATCTGATTATTTTTTATTTATTTATTTATTTTACTTTTAAAATATGTATGGGTGTTTACCCTATATAACTTTCTATTGATCATTTTGCTAAAAAAAGAGTAATGCATTATTGATCATTACAGCCGTATGTCATTCATACTTTGCTGTGTTGTCCCTTCCATACTGTACTGGCTGTTCTGTTTCATTGCGATTAAATCATAATGCATTTTGAAGTGTGAAGGGCACTGTAGTCTTACAATAAAAGACTACAGGGTGTTTCTCTTCCCAACATTAAATTATCTGAGCTTGCTCTAGGGTCATTTTACCAAGACCTATTATTCCACTGGCCTCTATGTAATGATCACTTTTCCCTAGAGCTCCTCATTCTTCTGTGTCCTAGCACTTTGCATTGTTTGCCGCTGCTGTCTGCTATTCTCCTAGCATTTAAAATACCTAATATTTTTTCTTGATGTCATTAACCGGAAAAATCAATTAGGAATTGATTATGATGTATTTTGCCCATGGCACCATTGGACCACAAGTACAGTAGCTTTCCATTTAAGCTTGTCCTCTAATGACTCTTCATATGTCCTGTCTCCATCTGCTGGAATGGGACGCTTTTATTTATTTATAAAACCAATATAACTGATTCAAGGATTTAGACTGTCATTTTCCCACATTTGTGGCTAATACTTCAGAAAGCATTGTTTAAAAACGTTTAAAGCATCACCAACACAAACATTATAAAACTGTCAAAAATACACTTTCAAAAGGCCTTACAAAAATGGGGATGCATGGGATAGACCTACATATTTAGACAAACGTGGTAATACATTTTAATAAAACGTAAAAGAGAACTCCACCCAACCTTGAAAAGTAGTAATACATGAAATGTAGTATTAAATGTAGACCCTTGTATTTTAGTAAATCCGGTAATACATGGAGCGAATTCTGAACAAATTTTCTCATGAAAATCAGAAATTTAGTGCGTTTTGTGTTCCGATGGTGCCACCATTGATTTCGAAATTTGACCAACCAAGACTTCAATTTCACCTCATGTTGCTAATGAAAATAAATTTCATGGCCGGGAATCTTCTCTTCTTTCCAGGTCACAGCTCATGCACATTTCTTTTTCGACTATAATTCTCGCATGATTCTCCCATCATTGATTAGAAATTTGCTTGTTTTTCCAAAAATTTCCAACATGCCCGATCACTCAAATACAATGGCCGCACGAAAATCAGCCATTGCTGCAGCCCCCTAATGGTGCGAAATTCAGAAGAAAATTCTTAGTTAAGATTTTTCGTAAGACATTTATTTTGCAATTCGACCTATGTATGGCCTGCTTTACTCTTACCCGAAGGTTTTTTTTTTTTTTAAAACAAGGCAGAAAAAGGTAAAACTTTAGATCTTGGCTACACTTATTCACCAACTCTTATTTTGGTCTTGTGCAGATTTTAGAACACCCTTCATTGTTATATTATTGTAATATTTTGCTTTTCTGAATTTTTGTTGATTGTATGCAGTTCCATGACAGTGTGTAACAGCTTGATGTGCTTTGTGAACTAATATCTGCGAAATATGTAGAAATCTATGAATGTTGAAACAGGACGAAGTGTGATTCACAGCCAAACCAGAGATTCTTTTTCACTTGGCCTATTAGGGCCATTTTAATGCAACATGGAATTTCTGTGTTTTTTGGAGTTACATTTCATAGCTCTCCACATTTTGATCAGATTCCTAATTTCTTTTTAAACTGTACTGCAATTTATATCTGCCTTGTCAGTTGTTAAATAGATTTAAACCCTGAAGGACATTTCGTTTTCTAAAGCACTGTGTATCCTAAATAAGTGCCTTGTTTAATAGAACTAAATACTTGTTTCCCAATTCAATTTAATCATTTGTTGCATCTTAGTGCTTCTGATCTCTTATAACCATTTGGCAGCCACTTCCTTCCTACATGCACTACAGACGGCTGTATCGCATTTCTCAGGGTGGGATTCCGAATGGTGACAACAGTGTATCATGCTTTCCTCGTGTGTGGTAAAAGAACCACTTGTCACCGTCAAAAGCCAATATGATAGGGTGACAACCCAGGAGCAAAAGGAATAAGGCGTTCTCACCCTTTAGCAAGTTCCTTAAAGTGGTTATAAAGGCAGGAGTTTTTTTTTTTTTTTTTTTTAACCTTACTGCATTCTATACAGTAAAGTAAAACCAAAACATAGGTCTGGCGCTAGAGGACCAACACAAAAAAATCCCTCAATGGTGAAGAGCATGATCAGGCTGGGGACCATAAAGCAGCTGTGTGGAAAATCTGGAGAGAAAACCGAGCGCCTCTAAGTGCAGCAGTTTTAATAATTGGCTAAAAAACACAAGTGGTACAACTCACTAGATGGAAGCAAGGTGGAAGCTTGTAATGTCCGGTGATGAGTCAGACAATGGAAGAAGTCCCAGGGGTCCTGGAACGTGAAGGGGTTTTTTTGTTATAATAATAAGATATCTCCAGAGACCCTCTTTATACACCACGGACGCACTGGCATGCTTCTGTGGGCACATATATTGTTTTTCTCTTACGTCCTCCGACAGTCGCCGCCTCTTCATATTCGTCACATATGGGGGTATTAGACTTTGCTCCGAAGGAGTAGCTAGGCAACAGAATATGTTAACAATAAAGCTTTTAACATATCCCACCCTCAAGGGGTGGTCCCCTCAGTCAATACCCTCCTACTTCCTGCAACCATATCTCAGTTTTAATGTCTAGCTTGTCAGGAGTGGCTGGCTCTCTCTGTGCTGGGACTTTCTGTCCCAGACTCTTTCTTCTTTTTATTATTTTGTTTGAGTTTTTCTCTCTACCTTTATTTAGCTGTTATTTTGTCAGCGTTAGTTAGTTCTTCGGATGAAGAGGATCATGCGGACTGGGTCTCGGGCTGATCCCCCTGGTCGCAGGTCGTGGGTCAGTGGCTTCCCAGTCTGCCATCGAGCGTTCAGCCAGGTAACGCTCCTGGCATAGTGAACGACCCATCCCTGTTCGGTGCAGGGATGATTGGTGAGGTGGCTACCTCACTGGACGCTGTGCGGTTTCTTAACCCCCATTTTGTGCGTCTTGAATGCGACTCTCCCTGCCTCATGTGCAGCGGCTTGTTCGCCTGTGCGGGTCCCCCACGCCATGTGAGGTAAGTGTATTTATGTGGGGACCTGTCTGTCTGGGGGGGTGTCAGTCTGGGACTGTGTAACCTGCCTCTATTCACACTGCTTGTCTCCCTATCTCTCGGCTGCATGCTGTGGGCTGCAAGGGGGGGGGGAGCTGTATGACACTGTGTGTGTCAGACTGGTCAGTGTGAGAAGCTGTGTGCTGTGGGGCATGTTTGGGCATATACAGCGATCGCTGCGGCGATCTGACATGTATTCTGATATTGGAATGTAATGTGTGTTTTAATGCACTGTGGAGCGGCGGTTTCGGCGCCAAACAACGCCATTTTGCCTACACCCGCTCCGGCCGCATGGTTTACATGCATGGCGGCCATTTTCTTGTAGCCTCCATAGGCTTACATAGAGCGCCCTGGCAGCATCACTTCCTCTTTCCAGGAACACCGATCGAGGCAGCAGCAGCGGCGAGGGTCTCCTCAGGTTTTATCCTTCTGTTCTTGCTATCCATTGCCTGTGTTCAGTTTGCATATTCCCTGTGGGGGTCTCATTGTGCTTGAGTGTGGTGCGGTGGGCTGCGCTTGCCGCGCTTGCTTAAAAGGGGCAGTTAACCCTTGGTTGTCTGGCATTACAGGGGCAATGGATTCTCAGGAGGGCAAATTTCCTACATTTCCCCTGTTATGGCAGGGGCTCCTTATCGGGGTCCCGCTCCTCTCTTGATCTAGTGGGGTCTGAGGTGGAGGCTGAAGTTGAGGGGGTTGATAATTCTCCCCCTGGCTCGCCTGAAGAGCTTGCAATCATGGATGAGTTGATTGCTTCCATTAAGCGAACGCTGCGTTTGCAGGACGAAGTGTGTCCCCCCGCTGCCTTGGCGGCTTATGGGACGCAGAGGAAACGCAGGACGCCGCAGGTTTTTCCCTGCAATGATGATTTTCAGCGCGCTGTTAAGGATCAATGGCGCAATCTGCGCAAACCTTTTGCGGTACCAAGTAGATTCAAGCTGCGTTATCCTTTTTCGCCTTCCACTGATGAAAGGTGGTGTGTGCCTCCACCAGTGGATCATGCAATTGCGGTTTTGAACAAAGCCACTGCGATTCCTGCAGAGGATTCCCCTGTTTTCCGTGATGCCACGGATAGGAGACTGGAGTCTCTTGCCCGTCATACTTATTCTGTTACGGGTTCTATGCTTAAGGCTCTGTTTGCTTCGCTCATGGCGGCCCAGGCGATCGCAAGTTGGACGCAGGGCCGGAGAGCAGATTTTTTCCCTCAAATCTTCAACTGTCTCCAGAGCGCTTGCGGGACCTGCACCTGGCGGTGCGGGACCTGAGGGCTCAGGGAGTGGTGGTTCCGGTGCCTCATCGGGACAGGTTTCGGGGGTTTTATTCCAATCTGTTCACCGTGCCCAGAAAGGAGGGCAAGGTTCGTCCGATTCTGGACTTGAAGGCTCTGAACCGCTCTGTGAGGGTTCGCAAGTTCCGCATGGAATCCCTGCGGTCGGTGGTGGCTGCCCTGGTTCCGGGGGAATTCATGGCCTCCATCGATTTGAAGGATGCGTACCTTCACATCCCCATATTCGAGGGTCATCAGAGGTACCTTCGATTTGCCATTGCGGAGGATCACTACCAGTTCGTGGCATTGCCCTTTGGTCTCGCCTCGGCTCCGCGGGTCTTCACCAAGGTGCTTGCGCCGGTTCTGGCATTATTGAGGGCCCAGGGCGTTTCTGTCCTGGGGTATCTGGACGACATTCTGGTTCGGTCTGCGACCAGCCAGGGTCTGGAGGAGGACCTGTCTGTCACGATGCAAACTCTGCAGGAGTTTGGTTGGACGATAAATTTTCCAAAGTCGACACTGAGTCCGTCGGTTCGTCTCCCCTATCTGGGAATGATACTGGACTCGGTGCAGGCGAAGGTCTTCCTGCCGGAAGACAAACTCAGGACTCTCCGGGAGGAAGTCAGGTCCCTCAGGGACGTTCCAAACTCGTCTCTGCGGACGTGTATGAGATGTCTGGGATTGATGGTCTCGGCCTTCGAGGCGATTCCTTTCGCCCAGTTTCACACGCGGGGTCTCCAAGCGGAGATCCTGTCCAGGTGGGACGGGCGACCTCAATCTCTGGATCTTCAAATCTCGTTGAGTCTTCGCACCAGGGAAAACCTTCTGTGGTGGCTCCAGTCCCCGTTGGTGTCCGGGGGCAAGTCGTTTCGTCCGATCTCATGGACGGTAATCACCACGGATGCCAGCCTGTCGGGCTGGGGTGGAGTTCTGGGCGTTCTGTCCGCTCAGGGGACTTGGTCGGAGGTGGAGTCTTCCCTTCCGATCAACATTCTGGAATTGCTTGCGATAAGTCTCTGTCTTCATCGCTGGACGGACCGGCTGCAGGGTTGCCCGGTTCGGGTGCAGACGGACAATGCCACGGCGGTGGCTTATATCAACCACCAAGGGGGCACCAGGAGTGCCCGAGCGGCTCGAGAAGTGGCCGACATTCTGTCTTGGGCCGAGACTCATGTCCTGGCGATAACGGCGGTTCACATTCCGGGAGTGGAGAACTGGCAGGCGGACTATCTGAGTCGCCAGACCCTGGATCAGGGGGAATGGTCTCTCCATCCGGCTGTCTTCCAGATGTTGTGCGCGAAGTGGGGTCTTCCAGATGTGGACCTGTTCGCGTCTCGTCTCAACAACAAGGTGAAGAGGTTCGTGGCAAGGACGCGCGACCCTCGGGCAGACGCGTCGGACGCGTTAGTGGCCCCGTGGCATCAGTACAGGCTGATGTACGCGTTTCCACCGATTCAGTTGCTGTCCAGGTTCCTTCGCAGGTTACACTCGGAACGCAACACGGTGATTCTTGTGGCACCGGACTGGCCTCGCCGGTCCTGGTACGCAGACCTCGTGAATCTGGCGGTCGACGCCCCGTGGCGTCTGCCTCTTCGAGACGATCTACTGTCTCAAGGACCGATATACCATCCTGCTTTACAGTCGCTGGCTTTGACGGCCTGGCTGTTGAGACCGAGGTCCTGAAGGAGAGGGGTCTCTCTCCGGAGGTCGTTCATACTTTAATCAACGCGAGGAAGTCTTCCTCGGGGAAGGTTTATTACCGTACTTGGAAGGCCTATTTTGCCTGGTGTGAGTCCAGGGGGTTTTCACCCCGCACGTACTCGGTGTCCCGTGTGCTGTCTTTCCTTCAAACGGGTGTTGATCAGCGTTTGGCGCTGGCTACGATAAAGGGTCGGGTGTCTGCTCTGGCCGTTCTGTTTCAACGTCCCGTGGCTTCCAACCCATTGGTTGGCACCTTTGTTCAGGGAGTGCAGCATCTGGTTCCCCCGAGGCGGGATCCTCTGCCCCCTTGGGACTTGAATCTCGTTCTATCTGTGTTACAACGTGCTCCTTTTGAACAGATCAGGGAGATCTCGTTGTCTATGTTGTCCAAAAAGGTCGCCTTTTTGGTGGCGATCACTTCGGCTCGCAGAGTGTCGGAGCTGGCGGCTTTGTCCTGCAAGTCTCCGTACCTGGTTATTCATTTGGATAAGGTGGTCTTGCGACCTAATCCTTCTTTTCTTCCGAAACGAGTTTCGGAATTCCATCTTAATGAGGATATTGTCTTGCCTTCGTTGTGCACGAAGCCTAAACATCCAAAGGAGGTGAGATTGCACTCTCTGGATGTTGTTCGGGCGATAAGGGTTTACCTTAAATCGACTGAGTCTTTTCGAAAGACGGACTCCTTGTTTGTTCTTCCAGAGGGTCCTCGGAAGGGCATGGCGGCTTCGGCCTCTACCATCGCCAAATGGATCAGGCAGACCATTGAACAGGCCTATGCTTTGCAGGGGAAGGTTCCCCCTGTGCCTGTGAAGGCGCACTCTACTAGATCTCTGAGTACGTCTTGGGCCTGTCGTCATGGGGCTTCTGTAGCCCAGGTGTGTAAGGCGGCGACTTGGTCGACCGTGCACACTTTCACAAAATTCTACAAAAGTAGATGTTCAGGCATCGGCGGATGCTTCCTTTGGCCGCAAGGTTCTTAGTGCGGCTGTTCCCTAGGGTCCCTTGTTGGGGACTCCTGGCTGTTGGGATAAGTTTTGTATCCCCTGGTTTTTTGTCTTTTCCTGGGTTGTTGCTCCTGTTGAGCACTTGTTTTTTGCTGTTGCCCAGCTGGTTTCCTTCCTTTGGTAAGGTTCCTTTCTTTGATGCGGAGACTGCGTTGCCTTTCGGCGCGGATGCGTTTCCCACCCCTCATGTTTGCACTGCTTTGGGACGTCCCCATATGTGACGAATATGAAGAGGCGGCGACTGTCGGAGGACGTAAGAGAAAACGGAATTTTTGTAAAATCTTACCTGTAAAATTCCTTTCTCTGAGTCCTCCGACAGTCGCCGCCCCCGCCCCTCTTTTGGGGTTTGATTGTATACTCTACTGCTATTCCACTAAAACTGAGATATGGTTGCAGGAAGTAGGAGGGTATTGACTGAGGGGACCACCCCTTGAGGGTGGGATATGTTAAAAGCTTTATTGTTAACATATTCTGTTGCCTAGCTACTCCTTCGGAGCAAAGTCTAATACCCCCATATGTGACGAATATGAAGAGGCGGCGACTGTCGGAGGACTCAGAGAAAGGAATTTTACAGGTAAGATTTTACAAAAATTCCGTTTTTTGCCCATGCAGGCTTGGGTGTGCCGCTGTTTGGTATATATGTGCTGGTTCTCTTATTGTCTTTTCTATTCTTTCCTCTAATTTATAGGCACATTACTCTGACATGCATGTACATATATGTGCGGTTATATGTGTACATTATCATGGAGCTGAGTCCCTTACAATGTCCCCCTGCCTACCTGTTCTTTGATTTCATGATTTTATATTAACAGATAATACTATTACCATCATCTACCACTAATGATTTATATTATCCATATTGACATACATGTGTGTATGTGTATTTTTATACATTTTTAGCGTGTTGGGTGTATTCCCGCACAGATCAGTGGTCATCTTGGCCGCTCATATTTTATTCTAGGTTATCCTTTAGTCACCTCCCCCTTGTTGACCTCATGTGTATATATGTGGCTTGTTTTGGTATTCTTCCTTATTCAACACTTAAAAAAAGAGCGTGCAGGTTCACGGAGAGCCGCGCTCGAGCTCTAAAAAGGCGTCGTGTGATTCGCCCCCTCCCGTGTGACGTCACGCAGCGTGCGCTGCGTTCCAGTGTGGTTCCTGGTATCCCGGACGTTTTCGGCACCCGGAAGACGGAGGACTCCTTACACTGCGTCCACCCGTCCATCCGATCGGTACGGACCCCTTCACCTTCCAGGACCCCTGGGACTTCTTCCATCGTCTCTCATCACCGGACATTACAAGCTTCCACCTTGCTTCCATCTAGTGAGTTGTACCACTTTTGTGTTTTTTAGCCAATTATTAAAACTGCTGCACTTAGAGGCGCTCTGTTTTCTCTCCTTTTTTTCCTACATGTCTACACAGCGGTATCTTCATTGTGGTACGGAGCTAGCCCTTTGTAGCAGCAAACCATCATCCTAGCCAAAAGGACATTATATTGTGGACTGTATTTCCCTATGGACTTTACCACACATGTCCCAGCCCACATACCTTCCTCCCCCAGTTATTATCCGCTAACCTGATTGTTCTAGTAATAATTGTAGTCAGCCGGTACTCTATCCACCTCACACCAGAGCGCTAGCTTTCTCTTATCTGTGTAAAAAATCTGCACCAGGAGCGATACTTAAGAGCAAACAAAACACCAAAAGAACCACAAAAAAAGCGCTGAATGGAACCACTGATCTGTGATCTAGATGGCAGCTGTGAGTAGCCAATGTTTGACACTAGCGTAAATGTAAAAACAGTAAAAGGTTGATTTTGAAACCAACCCATAAGTAAAATGATGTCAGTGGTTATGAGTACAGAGCTCTCCTCAAACAAACAAAGGTGACTTCACAAAGGGCCACACCCGAAATGTGTCGTTAGGACGACCGCTACTGTCCTCTGCATCTCTTGCTCCAACTTGTTTTCCACCAGTGGTTCAGACCTTGCTTCAGACCGCGACTTCCCGAGTGGATGACGTCATGCCCGGGCTGTCTCCCTGCTGTCTCCAAAGCCACTTGTGGGCTCCACCGTCATTGGCAGTGTGGCTGCCTCTTATCCTTCGATCCTCTGTGATCTCCTGCCTCATCCTCCGGCACTCCTCTAGCCAAGCATGGTGGTTCCCCCCCTCCATTCAATCAAGGCTTCTTCTCCATCCGGCCTTTACCACATGCTGATGAGCACAATGGTAGTCATCACCGCAGCACCATCCAGTTTGGTAGAGTCACCGCTGACAGCATGCCAGAGGAGATCCATCCCATGCGTCTTTGCCCTGGTTTTGGTTTTCTAGTGTGTTTGAGGAGAGCTCTGTACTCATTACCATTGACATATTGTTTACTTATGGGTTTGTTTCAAAATAAACTTTTTGCTGTTTTTACAAGCCCCCGTTCACATAGGGGCGACGCTACTTCACACCGCGACCTCCGAGGTCGCAGTGCGAGCAGCGCGCCGCGACCTCGGAGCAGCCGCCACGGACTTCATAACATTGAAGTCTATGGCGGTCGCCTCCTGGTCGCCCCAAAGAAGCTCCGGACCCTTTTTCTAAGTCGGAGCGACTTGTGTCGCTCCTATTAGAACGGGTCCGCAGCTTCCCTATGGGAGGCGACCTGTGAGGCGACCAGGTCGCCTCACAGGTCGCCTTAGTGTGAACGGGATCTTACGCTGGTGTCAAAAAATTGCTACTCTCCACGAAGCAGCCATCTATATCATATCGTATATCAGTGGTTCCATTCAGTGCTTTTTTTTGTGGCTCTTTTGGTAATTTATACAGTAAAGTAAAAGACCTTCTTCTTGCAGCTCCCCTGCAGCCTCCCCCAAATTCATATCTGAGCCTGATATCAATCCAGCGATGTACACGAGAGCCGAGGCTCTCTAGCTCCTCATTGGCTCAATTACAGAAGCAGGAGCCAATCATATTTGCTGCTGTCAGTCACAGCTAGTGAAAAGGGAGCAGGGGGCAGGGCTCAGAAGCAACCCCGCATAAGTGGTAGGATGCAGCTTGGTATTAGGGCACTCGACAGAGGGGTGGAGCCAGTAGCGTCAGCTGGGGACCTCAGAAGAGGAGGTTTGGGGCTGCTCTGTGTAAAACCATTGAACAGAGCAGGTAATTTATGACATGTTTTTATTTTAATTAAAAAAAAGCTGCAGATTTAAAATTATTAAAAACGATTTTAGTGATTGGGGTGTACATATTTTAATATGCATGGTGTAGCATAGTTGTCTGGTATGTACAGGAAAACCTCAAGCTTTATCATAAATATATTTACCCAAATTAAATATTTATTTCTTGCAACTACATACGTTTTTTTTTTTTTTTATGCTGCTTTGACTAAACCACATAGAATAGTTTTGTTATGTGTAAAATAGGTTGGCAGCTATTTTACTTCATTACCTTTGCAAACATTTGGTCGGTGTAGGGCATAATTTTCCCATGTTAGGCTTTTGACCATTTTTATGATGTCGGTAAATTGGTAAAAAAAAACAAAAAAAACCCAGTACTGTAAAGCTACATTCAACACTGAAACACTGACATTTTTCTCATGAATATGTCGGAAATAGTAAATTGCATAAAACTTCTGGTAAATATGTACCTTTTTCACTGTTTTAGACCCGGTTCACACTACTCTGACTTGGGACGCAGCTTGTGCGACCTCAAGTCACCCCAAGTTGCTTGTCATTACAAATTCAATGTAAATGAATGAGAGCCGTCTTAATATGCACTACTGAAGTCGCTCCGACTTCAGAAAAGGTTCCTGTACTACTTTAAGGCGACCTCTATCCGACTTGTGCACATAGACTTCAATGGGAGTCGCCTCTTAGTCAGATCTTTATCTATTTTTAAGCGACTTTCCAGGAAGAAGAAAAAGATTACCCAGGCATTCCCCACAGACAAAGTCGCCTATCATTTATGTCTCTTTAAAGTCTCTTCCAAGTCACGCTAAAAAGTCGCTCCTTCATGGGGCGACTTTCTGGTCGCGGTAGTTTGAACCGGCTCTAAGAGTAATTTATTGTATTTGATGGTGTGTCAGAAATTAGGGTTGCACCAATACCAGTATCGTTATCGGTGCCTATTCTAGGCATTTGCATGGATATCGGTACTCGTGTAAATGTACTAATACCCAAAACCGATAACTCCTGGCTTCTTTTCTTTTTTTTTTTTTTTTTCTTTTTTTAGCTGTCAGCTTTTCCCTGCTAACAGCTGAAATGTAAAGAAAAGGATGCTGGCAATTATTGGTTGTTAAGGAGTGGCGTTGCCGTGTCCTTAACAACCAATGACATTTTAGCCCCTCGCCACAAGGGTGACACCATTAGGTAGCACATTGATAGGTTTGGAGGGGGAGTGGCGTGCTGATGCTCACAGACGGGCCTTACACGAATAGACAGTGTAGAACTACAGCTCCCACCATGCAGTGTGGGCCTCAGGCTGTGAGCGAGCTTCCTAGTTATTGAGACAGCGGGCGGGTGGCCCCTCTTTGGAGATCTGTCACTGCTTGCTATGAAAGTGAGCCCAAAGTGTGGTCTGGAGTGAAGGGACCCCTGACAGAGATGGGGCAGGACAGGACAGCAATGTCTTCCTAGACTCTGGAGCTCCTCCAGCAGCAAGGAGCTCTGGAGCTGCTAAGCTTCAACTTTTCTGCTCATCCTTATCATTTGGCTCTTCAGGCTTCTGCATGAGAATGGAGGGGCCATGGTGTATGGTGAGTGCATGGGCCGGCACTCTAAGGGTCAAACCTGGGGGGGCAAATTACATAGACAGGAAAGAGAAGTCCTCTGCTACATACTCATCACCCCTGTGCTTCTTCATCCTCACTTATCCCCCTACTTCCCTCCCCCTTCTCACCCTGCCCTCACCCCCCCCCCCCCGACCGCCCCCTTTACCTACTCTTCCTAGATGATGTCTAGGAACAAACCTTTATTTGCACGTCAAGTAAAAATGTGTCCCCTGCATCTTTTCACTAGCTATCGGCACAAGCAACCCCAAAGCACCTTGTTCCCATGTTGATAGGGACAAGGGCCTCTTCCCCCCCCCCCCCTATCCCTGGCTGGTGCCTTGTGGGGGTCTGCAGACAGGAGGCTTATCTGGAATCTGGAAACCCTCTTTAACAAGGGGACCCCCCTGATACCACCCCCCCCCCCCCATGTGTAAAAAAAATAAGTGTAAGCAAAAAAAAATAAAAACACAGTTTTTTTTTAAAATTCCTTTATTAAGAAACATTGTCCCCCAGTGTAGATCCAGCGTTAATTACGATAAACGCCGCTACAGCCCCCGTTGGAAAAAAATTCAGTTCAAAATGGCTACCGTGCCTCCTAAGACCAGTTGCACACGGGCGTAATAATTTACTGACGTTTAATCAGGAACTTGACAGAAATTCCGTGAGTAAAAAAAACTGTGTAAAGATCTGAGTAATGTTGAGTATAGGCGAGTAAAGGTGCGTAAGCAATATAGTCTAGTAAAATTCTTCATTGCCAGTGTCATAATATACTGATTTATACTCCTGTAAACCTGCTTATAGACAAGTAAACACATGTATACGAGTTAGGTTCCACACCCATATGTAAATTTTTCTATGTTTGTTTTACTGCTCTGTACCTAAAGTGGAGTTCCACCCTAAAATACAACTTTTCGCCATCTTCTTCCTCTCTGTCACCTGTAAAACAATTGGATAATCGAAGATTTTTTTTTCTTTACTTACCTTGTTTTAGAAGAAAATATACTCACCTTACTTCCTGTTCCTCTCTCTTTGGCCGTGGCCCGCGCCGTCACTTCCTGCTTGCATTGATTCCTGGGAGCTGAGCGTCATCGCTCCCAGGAATCAATGCGCCTGCACCGGCCCCTCTCGTCAGTTCCAGCGCAGGCACGTCATTCACTGCTAAACAGATTCTGGGCATGCCCAGAAGCTGTGCAGGAATGACGTGCCTGCACCGGACATGACTAGCGGGGCCGGTGCAGGGCATTCTGGGACGAAGAGGACACAGAAAAGGACGCCGAAGAGGACACGCTGGCTTCAGCTGCCCACACCTGAGATGGCAGCGCTGGACAATACATTTTCAAGGTAAGTATTTCTTCTTAAAGGTAAGTGCGACCCGGGACATTTCAGAGGCTATCCATTGTGGAATGCACTAGCCCTGACTGTCCCGGGGGTATTTTTAATAAAAAAAAACTTTCCGAGGGTGAAACTCCGCTTTAACACTGTATTACCTTACTAATCTATACTCAGTTATGTGCATGGTTCCATAGACCACAATGCGTCGCATTTCACATCCGTAAAAACGCAGCATTTTTTACTCCCATGTAAGAGGCCTGAAACGCAGGGGAGAATTCCTTGCTTAATTTTTGGGATCACAGCCCTCACGAAATCTGCAAGTGCAGTGGTGTTCCCAGTGCAGGATAGATGTCCAGTGCGTGCGGCATGTCGTTAGGATTATTGGCAACCGTACACACATGTCCTGTGATTTTCTGTGCGGGTAGTTGCGACTGCGAGAACATGTGCGAACCTGCAGCGATAATCATCTACACAGGTGTGCAACAGGCCGTGTATGTTTTTTTTTTTTCTTTTTTTTCCTAATAGGGTCTGCGGGATTGGTTTTCTCATTCTCTTTTTACTGTTAGGTGAGTTATCAATCTGAAACTAGCACATATGTATCGAATGTTAGAAACCCAGATCAAGACCTGCTTTTTCAGAGTCGGCAACTCACTTGATAACAAAGCAACAATATAGATGACAGCCTGGATGTCAAACCCTTCTTCTGACAGGTGCCTTTAGTAGCAATACAATATTACAAATGTCTTCTGTGGGTTAGCTAATTTTACATTTTTTTGCTAAAAAAAAATAAAAAAAAAAAATATATATATATATATATATATATATATATATATATATATATATATATATATATATATATATATATATATATATATAGTAAAACCTTGGTTTGAGAGTAACTTGGTTTGAGAGCGCTTTGCAAGACGAGCACATTTTTTAAATAAATTTTGACTTGATATACAAGTAGCGTCATGTATAAAAAAGGAGAGGACCCTCTAAAGTGTAGCAATATGGTTACATTTAATGAAGGTTCAATATTTAGCAACTCACATGGTTGATGATTAAAAGAGGCACATCTAAGAATGCAGGCATCTGGGGTAAAGCTGTCCACATAGACCATCCTCTGCACAGCCATCTTCATCATCCCTTCCCCGCTGCACTCCACGAGCCTCACTTTCAGATCACGCTACTGCAGGCTATTCTTCCCGGTCACAATTGCAGACTGACAGTGGTGAGAGTTGGTGGTTCAGAAGATGGTCTATGTGGACAGCTTTACTCCAGATGCCTGCATACTTGGGTGTCCCTATTTTAATCATCAACCATGTGAGTTGCTAAATGTTGAACCTTCATTAAATGTAACCATATTGCTACACTTAGGCTGCATTCACATGTCGGCGTATGGATCGCGGGCAGAATCGCCGCGATTCCGCCCGTGATCCGGAATTTATTGCAAATCGTGGGACGCCTGTGCGTTGCCCTTGATTTGCAATAGCACCCCAAAAGCTGAGCGATGTTGCCACGATTTCCGCCTGCCGAATCGCGGTAACATCGCGCAAAAAAAATCGCGGGACGCAATACGCTCCAAAGAAGCTCTTGTACTTTTTTGGGCGTAATGCGTCCCGCTATTTTTTTTTTGCGCGATGTTACCACGATTCGGCAGGCGGAAATCGCTGCAACATCGCTCAGCTTTTGGGGTGCTATTGCAAATCACGGGCAACGCACAGGCGTCCTGCGATTTGCAATGATTTCCGGATCACGGGCGGAATCGCAGCGATTCTGCCCGCGATCCATACGCTGACATGTGAATGCAGCCTTAGAGGCGCCTCTCATCGCTCTTTTATTCTGTAGCTCTGCTAGATTTTGCTTCTAATCCCCTTGGGAAGGCTGCATATTGTGGATGGACATTTTATGGTTAAAAAATTGCTATAATCTTTGTATATAGACTATAAACTGAAGGACTTGTGGAACGAATCATCTGAGTTTCCATTATTTCTTATGGGGAAATTCACTTTGATATAAGAGTGCTTTGGATTACAAGCATGTTTCCAGAACGAATTATGCTTGCAATCCAAGGTTTTACTGTGTGTGTGTGTGTGTGTGTGTGTGTGTGTGTGTGTGTGTGTGTGTGTGTGTGTGTGTGTGTGTGTGTGTGTGTGTGTGTGTGTGTGTGTGTGTGTGTGTGTGTGTGTGTGTGTGTGTGTGTGTGTGTGTGTGTGTGTGTGTGTGTGTGTGTGTGTGTGTGTGTGTGTGTGTGTGTGTGTGTGTGTGTGTGTGTGTGTGTGTGTGTGTGTGTGTGTGTGTGTGTGTGTGTGTGTGTGTGTGTGTGTGTGTGTGTGTGTGTGTGTGTGTGTGTGTGTGTGTGTGTGTGTGTGTGTGTGTGTGTGTGTGTGTGTGTGTGTGTGTGTGTGTGTGTGTGTGTGTGTGTGTGTGTGTGTGTGTGTGTGTGTGTGTGTGTGTGTGTGTGTGTGTGTGTGTGTGTGTGTGTGTGTGTGTGTGTGTGTGTGTAAATTTGTTTTGGCATAATGCTTGTCAACTACTCCTGATGCCTTTTGATTGCAGAATGTTTCACACATTACTTATCAAGGTGTATCTGTAGTTGCTGTTTCCTGCTTGTAATATCCTTTAAAAAAAAAAAAAGGAAATAAATCTAACTTGAGAGTTTTAGGTATACATGAGGTGCTAGTGGTTACTTACAGGAAATGTACGTGAATGTGAACGAGCAAGCATTAGCTACAACTGGTTTTCTGCCAGTAAAAGGAGGTGAGGATATGTTGCCTTTGTGCATCACCCACATTTACAGTGTAATGCCACCAGAGTTACCATTGACACAATATTTTTAAATCCGCTATGCTTACAGATACAACTTTGTACTTGTGCACTTTTGCATTTGCAACTATAAAAAATGTTTTTTTTTCTTGACAATTGATTTTAAAATTTAAGAATTTTAATACAAGGCAATATTAAGATTGCCAAAGCGCCATACAGTATTTGCTCTCCGAAATGCTAGGTTGTACTCTTTCATAGCGTCCTTGTACAAGTCCACTTGATGGCACCTATACACATGTAACTTTTAGCTTTGCCTAAAGTGGACCTGAACTCAAAGTAATTTTGCTATTTTATAGAGGTCTTCTAGAAATGTAAATTGAGCCCAAGCAATACCATGAAAAAATACTTTTGTCCTAAATATCTTCTGAAAAATAGCAGTGCACGTGATAGTGTAAGATCTAAGGCACTGTTGCCCCAACTGCTGGTCTCACAAGATTTGAAGGGGATATTTGAGTTTACCACTTTTTTTTTTTCTTATCTCCTTCCTGGAGTGGAAGCTGTACTTGCTGAGAGACTGCGGGTGTTTTACTTTGTGGGAACCTCTGCTATTGGTATTGTGTGTACAGTGTGCTGCTGAGGGGTCTGGTGAAGTTGGAAGCTCTTGTAAAATATATGTGGGCTGATTTCACTCCTGGAGAGATCCCAATAAAGGCTAACTTTATTGTATGTAAAACATAGCAAATACAAACTGTAAAAAAATGTTTGGATAAATCGGTAGCATGGCAATAAACAAAATGTCCGTTAAATACAGAACCATCACAGAAAGGATATTATATATCGACCAGAAAAAAAAAAGGGGGGGGGGATGGATACACATTCAAAGTATACATTGTGAGTCAGGTATTGTTACAAGATCAGGAGGTACCACTCCCTTCAGGCGCTATAGTGCGTTCAGATTCTACCGGTAGAGACCAGATTTTAAGAAATTTTGTAGGGCATCCTATGGATTCATAAGTCATCTTATACTTTGGGATTGCTTTATTGATTAATTCAATCCAAAAAGGTACGTCATGGGGGATTTGTGATTTCCAGCGTTTGGCTATGGTTTTTTTGGCATAAAAGAAGATCCGGCGCATCTAAAGTTTTAGTGCGGCTAGGGATAGTATCGTCATCTATATACCCAAAGAGACAACGTAAAGGATCACAGATATTTGGCAATTGCGTAAGATTACTAATGACATTTGTGACTGCAGTCCAAAAACTTCTGATAGGTGGGCACTCCCAGACCATATGGTAGAATGTACAATCAGCAGGGATCCCAACTTTTTGGAACAAAAGGTTTACAAAGATCATGCTTCCTGCTATTTGGGAAGCTCTAGCTCTGACTTGGTAGGAGCGGTTTTTGACCACTTGGGAGAAACCACTGGTTTCTTATAGGGATTAATATTGTATTTGTCTGGATATTGGTGTCTAGATGGGTGTTGCCAACATCCCTAATATAGTATCAACAGAAGCAAAGAGGTTCCCCTAGAGGTGGGACTTTATAGGCAACTACCCATCAATGAGTGTACTCGAGTATTCAAATTATTGTAATTTATTAGAACATATAAAACACATAAAGCAATACATCAAAGGACAATGATATAAAAACAAATATCAAACATATGAATGCGGCTGTCAAAATACATCACTTAAGAGGAAACAAAGTGCAAGTGCAAGAATCCCAAATAAGGACTGACGCGTTTTCGGGCGTGGCCTTTCTCAGAGGTCAATTGGAATTCATCTCTAGATGTAGGTGAAAAAATATATACATAAGTAGCAAATACACATATAAATCATCACAGTACATCAACATACATTGCATCTGTTGTGTGCAAAATAAGTAGTGAAAGCATGTAATGAGTAATATATATCTAAAAACATGGGTAATACGCACCGCTCATGTTATTCAAAAAAGGAAGATGTATACGGCCGCATATAAAAAATAGTTGCACATGAAAAAAGTGCAGCAAAGAAAAAGAGCGCCAAAGACAGGGGAGATAGCAGAATCTCCCAGTGTGGTAGTAGGAAAATCCATACCACACCCTTATCCGAGCATGCAGCCTGGCAGGTCAGGAAAGCGGAGGGGACGAGAGAGCGGTCCCACCCCCTGGACCATACCAGGCCACACACCCGCAACATGGTGGGGGCTTTGGGGCAGTGGGAGCTCTGCACCCCAAAGCACCTTGTCCCCATGTTGATGAGGACAAGGGCCTCTTCCTGACAACCCTGGGCGGTGGTTGTGGGGGTCTGCGGGCAGGGGGCTTATCGGAATCCATAACAGACCCGAAAGGCCTGGTTTAAACCCCCACGCAGTTTTTTCCCATTTTGGTGTGGAGTTCCCCCTCAAGATCCTCAGAGCACAAGTCGCACCACAAGTCGGATCAGAATGATGTGATGTGACTTCCATTCAAATCAATAGGCTTCCATAGGGAACCATTGATTTTCACATGAAAAGAAAAATATGTATAATGTGGCTTAATGCTGTATAAGCAACGTTAATCAGCCTTTTGCAGCGTCCGAGGTTTTTACAGCTCTGACGCTGGTCATCAGAATGCACAGGCCCTGTTTTTTTTTTTTTTTGCAGCTTTGCCACTTGGAGCTCCTAAAAGCATGTGTGTGCATGAGGCCATAGAATAACATGGAGGGGCGTTTCTAAGCTGCAAAAAAAAAGTCTGACGCTCCTAAAAGCAGCTGAAAAAACGCCATACATGAGGCTTCAGTGTAGGATGTTTTACACTAACAGGAAGAATCAATTTACTAACACAGCGCTGTGGTAGTTCACTGAGAACTACAAGGCCCCATGCACACAGGGCGTTTTTACAGCTGCTTTTAAAAGTGTCAGATGTTTTTTTTTTTTTTTTTTTTTTGCAGCTTAAAAAGGCCCCTCCATATTATTCTATGGTCTCATGCACACAGCAATCTTTTAGGAGCTGCAAGTGGCATAGGCGTTTTTAAGCTGTAAAAAAAAAAAAATAAAAAAACCTAGGGCCAGTACGTTCTGGAGCAGTAGCGTTAAGATGTAAAAACGCCGGACGCTGCTAAAGCCTGCATACAGCGTTAGGCCACGTCAGACGTTTTTAAACTGTAGTAGTTGGATTTGAGAAGAGTAGAGAAATGGTCGCAATTCCCATAGGATGCAATCAGAATTTATTAATAAAGTAAAAAAAAAAAAAAGGCATCATGCAGGGGACAAAAGGATGGTGTGTTTCACACGACTAAGTGTGCTTTATAAATTCATAAATTCTCAAGCGGAGACAAAGTTATTTATATGACAAAATTAGCCAATTATCAAAAACTCACCGCAGTTGACAATTCCCCTTCACCTTCTCTTTCATTTAGTCCTCCCTCTTAACGCACACACTAAAAAACTGCATGGATGGGAAAAGAAGTCAGTCTTGTCTTAGTTGGATTTGAGGTTGGAAAATAGAAGAGGCCAGAGAAAGGCTGCTAAACACGAACGCTGCTAAACGTGACTAAAACGTGCATTAATTCCAATACGAAAACACTTCTAAAAGCACGTTTTTACAGCTGCTTTTTCCTGGTGTCAGAACTGGCTTTGCAGCTCGTTTTCAAACGCCTTTTGTGCATGAGGTCCAAGCTGACCGGCGCAAAGGCTGCCGGTAGTTGCAGTCTATTACATCACAGAACACTGTGAAAGAATGATGTGGTATCATCAAACGCATGGCCACGTTTTTAGTTTGCGTCAGCGAGCAGGGGGAAAAGATTGAGCCCCCCCGCTCGCTGACAAAATGGGAATTTGTTACTTTGTTACACAGTAAATATGGGTGTAACATGTAACCTGTTACAAAAGGTATAGTTTTAAACCCCTTTTGCTGCACTTGGAATTTATTTAGCTGATTTAACCTGAAAGCGTAGTTGGGCATTTAGGAAGAATTTTTCTAATAGCTCCTTCTATTACTCACAAATCTACAAGCCCTGACAAAAAGTTTTAAGAATAATACAAATATTAATGTTCGAAGTCTGCTGCCTCAGTGTTTATGATGGCAATTTGCATATACTCCAGAATGTTATGAAAAGTTATCAAATGAATTGCAATTAATTGTTAAATCCCTCTTTGCCAGGAAAATAAACTTGAAAAAAAAAAAAAAATTAGCCCTGCACCAAAAGGACCAGCTGACATAATTTCAGTGATTCTCTTGTTAAGACAGGTGTCAGTGTTGACGAGGACAAGGCTGGAAATCACTCTGTAATGCTGATTGAGTTAGAATAACAAACTGGGTGCTTTAAAAGTTGAGTGATGCTTGAAATCATTGTTCTTCCCCTGTTAACCATGGTTACCTGCAAGGATACATGTGCAGTCATCATTGCTTTGCACAAAAAGGGATTCACAGGCAAGGATATTGCTGCTACTAAGATTACACCTAAATCAACCATTTATCATCAAGAATCTAGCATCAAGAGAGAGGTTCAGTTGTGAAGAAGGCTTCAGGGTGCCCAAGAAAGTCCAGCAACCGCCAGGACTGTCTTCTACAGTTGATTCAGCTGCAGGATCAGGGCACCACCACTGCAGAGCTTGGTGAGGAATGGCAGCAGGCGGGTGTGAGTGCATCTGCACACACAGTGAGGTGAAGACTTTTGGAGGATGGCCTTGTGTCAAAAAGGGCAGCAAAGAAACACTTCTTTCCAGGAAAAACATCAGGGACAGACTGATATTGTGCAAAAAGTACAGGTATTGGACTGTAAAGTTGTTTTTCTCTGATGAATCCCCTTTCTGATTGTTTAAAAAAAAGTGAGCGCAGTCCTGTGTCATGCCAACAGTAAAGAATTCTGAGACCAATCATGTGTGGTGTTGCTTCTCAGCCAAGGTAATGGCTCACTCACAATTTTGCCTAATACACACACAGTGCCTTGAAAAACTATTCCTACCCCTTGAAATTTACCACAATTTGTCATGTTACAACCAAAAACGTAAATGTATTTTATTGGGATTTTATGTGATAGACCAACACAAGGTGGTTCATAATTGTGAAGTGGAAGGAACATGATAAATGTTTCCCAAATTTTTTTACAAATTAAATCTCTGAAAAGATTGGTGTGCATTGGTATTCAGCTCCTTTATTCTGATACCACTAACTAAAATCTAGTGGAACCAACTGCTTTCAGAATTCACCTAATTAATAGAGTCCACCTGTGTGTAATTCAATCTCAGTATATATACAGCTGTTCTGTGAAGCCTTCAGAGGTTTGTTAGAGAACTTTAGTGAACAAAATACATCATGAAGGCCAAGGAACACACCAGACAGGTCAGGGATAAAGTTGGGGAGAAGTTTAAAGCAGGGTTAGGTTAAAAAAAAAAAAAATTCCCAAGCTTTCAACATCTCACAGAGCACTGTTCAATCCCTCATGCAAAAATGGAAAGAGTGTTGCACAGCTGCAAACCTACCAAGACATGGCTGTCCACCAAAACTGACAGGCAAGGCAATGAGAGTGTTAATCAGGGAAGCAGCCAAGAGGCCCATGGTAACTCTAGAGGAGCTGCAGAGATCCACAGCTCAAGTGGGAGAATGTCTACAGGACAACTATTAGTCGTGCGTTCCACAAATCTGTCCTTTATGGAAGAGTGGCAAGAAAAAAGCCATTGTTGGAAGAAAGCCATAAGCAGTCACATTTGCAGTTAGCGAGAAGCCATGTGGGAGACACGGCAAACATGTGGAAGAAGGTGCTCTGGTCAGATGAGACCAAAAAAGCAATACGCTATTTGTGCCAGAAAAGACACTGCACATCACCCTGAACACACCATCCCCACCGTGAAACATTGTGGTGGCAGCATCATGTAGTGGGGATGCTTTTCTTCAGCAGGGACAGGGAATCCTGTCAGATTTGTGTATAAAGAAAAGCACTAGAAATGAAAAAATTAAGTAGATATAGAAAGTAGTGCGCTCAACAAAAATCTCATACATTAAGATGCATATAAAAAATGTACAACATTATAGCAACGTAAGAATTGTGATAAACGTGACAAACAGCAGTAATAAAAACTGTGTAAAAAAGAAGCTCTAATCAAAGAGTCTCTAAAATGAGTAAATAAATGTGACCGTGCACAAAAACTTTAGAACAAAGAGTCTCTGCAATAAATAATTAATTAGGTAGAAGTGATGTCTTCTAATCTTGCGGCTGTGAACCGATACCAAGTGATCCGGAGTGTAAAAAAGTGAAGTGGCCCCTTACCAGATTCCACTTAAAATCAGATAGTGTAGTGACCACAAATTCCACTCTCTGTGATGAAAATGTGTCTGGTGTCACCCGGTGATATTATGGGCTTCTTAACAGATATAGATGGAGGGTAGACTTTGAACCATAAGTTGGTGTATAAATTCCTAAATTCAGATGGTACACGGAATCTGCTCAAAGCTCATGGGACATATGAGGCTCTTCCCTTCACAAGGGCGTATCAGACTGGCATGTGCAAACGATGGTGCCTATCACTTGTGTGGCTCCCCCAAAAATAGGAAAATGAAGCGCTGATAGTGCATTACCCTTTATAACAATTTATTGAAACAAGAAATGCACTTACATGGCAACAGATGAAAACACGCAAATATTGGTTCCTGCTGAAAGATGCGGCCGCCTGCAGTGTGGACTGCGTGATGTGAAGGTGTGGCAGCTCACTGACGCGTTTCTTCTCACAAGACGTCAGCTGGGTCATTGCTCTGGTCCGGTTACATTCATTAATGGACACAGCTGCTTTTTCTTTATCCAATACCCAACAAAGTTTTATAGCCCCACCTACAGGAGTAAGACACTAGTCAGAAAAAAGACTCAACACCTTCTATGGGCAGTCCTCTCTGAGTATAAAACACCCTCTCTGCTATAGGCCTCCAGTCATGTCTGCCTAGTGTCTTCATGAGTATGGACTTGTTTTTCTGCTGGGACTTGTGTTCCTACAGCTTTTTTCCTTTTTTTAATGGAATTTTGGCTTTTTCCTGCAGAGATCTTCTATCAACAGTTGGGCTTGGCTGGATAATCTAGATCCAGTGGTCACCCCAGTCCGACCATACTGCGAGCGCAGACCACTAGCTCTGCGTTGGGTCGACCACGACGATGCCCCACACACTGGCGGCTAGAGAGTTAAACCTCTCGTGGGGAGGGACACCTATGACCGGGCACCTACAGTCCCTGTCACAGTGCTACCCCTGGCTGACAGCCCCCCCACTTCGGTGGAGAGGAGGATCTGTCACTAGAGCCTTACTTGTACGCTTGGACTGGAGTAAAAATACCCCCTTCCTTCCATCTCTGGATGTGGTTTGGGGGGTGATTGGTCCTGCAGGGTCTCCTCCTGACCTTGCGGTGATGATGTACTCTTACTCCCCCCCCCCGAGATGTGGGGTTTGCCTGCGACTCTGGGGATCACTTGTCATACCTGGGTCCCTCGATGGGCGCACGTCTCTGAGCGCTCTAGTGGTGGCTGCAGTTGCGGGGGCAGCGTAGACTGCCCTTTAACATCCTTTCATGGCTGTCAGCGGGCAGCTCCCTGCTGGGGATAAAAGTGTGGGCTTGCTTCTGTGCACCCTGGGGGTGTTTTGGTCCTCTGGATGTGAACTGGGGCTTGTTTGTGGCTGCAGACTGGTCCTGTGACTCCCACTGGGCCTGCCAATGGGTGGGCATGCACCACGCGGTCAGGCTGGCCACAAATTTAGACCACAGCTTTGATGCCTACTGGGCAGCCTCCGGCGCCGTCCTCTTGACTGTGGGCAGCCATCCTCTGTTGCAGTGAGAGCGGTGTGACGGAATCCGGACACCCTGACTGGGTATCTCCGCCAAGAAACTGCTTTCTTAGCTCTGGAGCACGGGATCTGTGAATCTGGCTATAGTTACCCCAAGAAATCGACAGTACAAGTTTTGGAGTCAAACCAGAATGAAACTGTTTATTGAAACACAGGCACAAGAAGATATACAATCTGGGACAACCCCTCCCCCCTTAGAGCCAATCCACACAAACATACACATCCCATAATAAGCTTACTCAAGGCAGACAGGAACAAGAGAACAATGGAATTCAGGTATTCAACAATAACAAACCCCCCACCCCACAAGCAAGGGTCTATGAAACACTTTTGCAATATCCTAGCAATCTGCAATGTATCTTCATACATTTCCTGAGGGACGCTGTTCAGAAATACCATTGTCCCAAGTGAAAGAGGCCCCTCACTCCTTCAACACAAACCACACAAAAGGCCAGTGTGGGGGTACAGCGAGTCTGATTAGTGCAGACCAGACTGGGGTTCTTGCAAAAAAAAAAAGGGGGTGCCCTGGTGGGACTTTGTGTGAGGTGGATGCAAGGAGTAAGCATGAATATATAATAACAAATGTATTCAGTAAAAAACATGTAATAAATATATAATGCATATTACAACAAACATCAATACAAAGCACAATAGGCATAATAACATGATGACATCAGTGTTGAAAGTAGATCACATGTATAGACTCATATCTTGAGTTTAAACTTGACGCGCTTCGTGGGTCTGTGTGCCCACTCAGCAGGAGTATATATGAGAGTAAGCCTATCTAAAAATGAATCAAATGAGCACAATGTTAATATGCATAAAGTGAGCCAGCAGGTGTGAGATTTCAACATATGTATGTATAACCCAAGTGGGGAAATCGCACTTACATGCAGCTGAATAAAATATGGTAA
This sequence comes from Pelophylax lessonae, assembly GCF_965119305.1. Lineage (NCBI taxonomy): Eukaryota > Metazoa > Chordata > Amphibia > Anura > Ranidae > Pelophylax > Pelophylax lessonae. The sequence continues at coordinate 214,456,411 of NC_138773.1, forward strand.
ATTAATGCTGCCACATGGTGGGGGTAACCAGGTCTGATCCGGGAGCTGACGGGACATGGATGAACGGCAACACGATGGAGGGCCAGATGAGAAAACCTAAGTGAAGGGTGCAAAGTCCTGGTTGATGACATGGCACTGGCTGGAGGTATATGAATGTATATATCAAAATAAAGTAGTATGTAGTGTATCACATAATGGTATCGGATGAAAAAATAATAAGGGATATCAATATTTAAAAAAAATATAAAAATATGTACCAGCCAGGGCAAAGAGTAAAAAACACAGGAGAAGGGGAGAGCTGTGAGCCCGCCAGTGGGTGCTGGGCGGTGAGAGACCAGTAAGCAGAGGGTTAGGGAAGTGATGTGAGAAATGAGAGATGTGAAGGAGAGTGAAAGAAAGAGGTAAGGTTTCAATGGATTTCCAAGAAATACTGACTGAGCTTGTCCCAATATGTAAGGGAGATATATGCTGTATCAACAAGGTGATGATAACCAATGTGATATAGATGTATGGAAGAATAGTACCAACCACAGCAGTGTGGAAACCAAAGAATGAAAAGCTAAGAGGTAAAAAGATGTAAGTACAATGAGTATAGATAAACTAAGAGCCATGGGTAAACTAAAATGGTGAAGAGGAATAATCCTCAGGTGAAAGGAATAGAGGAATGATAACATATCCATAAGAATAGTGACACCGGAGTGAAAAAAATGGAAAATAGGAGTGGGTCAAAATTTGGTATGAAAGAAATGTATGAACCAAGTGTAGTCCTCACCTGATTGCCTCCATGATGAGCAAGTGGATACAGTCCCAGAACACCATGTGTGTGGTGGACAGGACAGGCATGCGCCAGCCGACATGTCTGTCCAGTGGAGGTAACCAGAGAGCTGGTAACCACAGCCACAGATGAAAGTTTACTGCCGGCGTCTCACGTGGTGGGCAGGAAGCATGGCGCCGATATACAGGTGGCCCCGCCCCAAAGGGGGAGGGGACAGCAAGGGAAAGGACTTCCCTATAGTATATCGCATCTCCCGGAGCAAACAGACCACTACCACCAGGGGGAGCACATCCAAAATGGGAAATAGAATTATATGAGTGTTGTGGAAGTAAATAAGCTAGTAAGACTAATGCTGAACATGAGTATGACTGAGACGGTGTAGGACCATTAGTGGGCAATGGGTGTCTACCATCCGGGTTATGGCAGTAATGTGGGAAATGGTCCAACACTATCAATTGCAAACACCTCCATCCCGAATTAATGCAAAAAAAAAAAAAAGGGTGCCCTGGTGGGACTTTGAGTGAGGTGGATGCAAGGAGTAAGCATTAATATATTATAAATGTATTCAGTAAAAAACATGTAATATATAATGCGTATTACAACAAACATCAATACAAAGCACAATAGGCATAATAACATGATGACATCAGAGTGTTGAAAGACCCACGAAACGCGTCGAGTTTAAACTCAAGATATGAGTCTATACATGTGATCTACTTTCAACACTGATGTCATCATGTTATTATGCCTATTGTGCTTTGTATTGATGTTTGTTGTAATATGCATTATATATTTATTAAGTTTTTTACTGAATAAATTTGTTATTATATATTCATGCTTACTCCTTGCATCCACCTCACTCAAAGTCCCACCAGGGCACCCCTTTTTTTTGGCATTAATTTGGAATGGAGGTGTTTGCAATTGACAGTGTTGGACCATTTCCCTCAAGACTGGGGTTCTTGGTCACCCTGTGCCCAAGACCGTGCACTTTGAAAGCAACTCATTTTTTAGCCTTACCTCGAGCAGTACCCCATAATACACACTTATTAGCATCAATGAGCTGTGGCATGTGCTATCCTATTCCTTAACACTACAAATGTGTTGGGGTGCCACTGTGGTGTGTGCATGTTAACACACACATCATAATGCATGCAAAATGTGTGCACAATAGTGTAAGGCCCTAAGCAAATTCCAGAAATTGATATTTTATCCAAGATCTTCTCTTAGTTAGATTAAATGTCTTGGTAGAAGCCTGTTTGTAGTTTTTTCCCTATATTTACTACAGCCACTATAGTACGAGCATGTAAACGAAGTTTACCTTTTTTCTGTACCTTGTTGTCTTTCCTGTAAAAGTGGTGCTGCCAGCTCTAGCAGCGAAAGGGTTGGATGATTAATCTTCAGCATTTTACTTTGCTATATTTGTGCCTACTGGTAAAGGTCAGCTTGATAAGCTAAGAACTGTGTGCTATCCATTTTCTCACAAAAAATTGTAGATGAGGAAACCGTAAAGGGAAGTGGTTGTTTATGCTGAGTTGAAAGGTTCAACACTTGTATGCACTGATGCTTGTGAAGAAAATTAAGAAATTCTAAATGTAGTTTGTTAAAAATAGTTTGGAACAACATGTTTGACAGCATCTGCAATGCTAAATGGAGTGTCAGAATGTATACGACATGCTATTATATTGCAGTTGTCTTACTTGTCCATTGTGGGACACAGGAATACTGTAACCAGAAGACTGTAACCTTCAGATTATATTGCCAACTACAAGAGGATTGGACATTGGCAAACAAAAAATAACTGTAGTCCAGCCCAGGAGAACCACGGATCTCTTTTTTTTTTTTTTTTTCTCTCTCCAAGCTCTGCTGTGCTAGATACTAACCTATTTTGTGCTAGCACTTATATAAGAGAGATTTATATCTACAGAGGATAGCGCACACATACAAAAGGAGTAACTTTCAAATAATACAAGGCCAATGGGACCTGATCAAAAGGAGAAAAATGGGGACTCCTCCTATATCTGCTTACTTGTGGACACTGATAACAAAGTACTGGTGTGGGAGAGCGGGGTGCTCCCCAGGAGTCTGGTCAGGACTCAATGTGAAACAAACAAAGGGTTGGGGGGGGGGGGGTCAAACCCTAAACATGAATTTCTAAAGCTGGTGCTGCTATAAAGACCAATATGCATATATATATATATATATATATATATATATATATATATATATATATATATATATATATATATATATATATCTACAGAGGATAGTGCAGACATACAAAAGGAGTAACTTTCAAATATTACAAGGCTACGGAGACCTGATCAAAATGAGAAAAATGGGGATTTGGTCACACTATATGGTAATATTTTGCTTAAGCCCACCACTGCGACAAAGTACCCCATTATCAGTGGGTCCTACATAAAATGAAGGATAAATCCCACCTCTTAACAATGGGAGAAACTTACTGCATATTGGTCTTTTATAGCAGTACCAGCTTTAGAAATTCATGTTTAGGGTGTGCCCCCCCCCAAACTCTTTGTCTGTCTGTTACACATTGAGTCCTGACCAGACGCTCTCCCACACCAGTACTTCGTTATCAGTGTCTTCTAGTAAGCAGATATAGGAGTCCCTGTATAGTGTAGTTTAAGCAGTGTTTTTTGCAGCTAGCACATTTCTCCCATGGTTAAAGCGGTTGTAAACCCTATAAAAAAAAAAAAAAAAAAACCTGCAAGACAAAGGCATAATGAGCTAGTATGCATCGCATACTAGCCCATTATGTTTAACTTGCCTTAAAACGAAGCCCCGACACGGACCCCCGGACATCGATGCGGGGGCTGCCATGATCCCTCGTCGTCTCTTCCGGGTTCGGCAGCTCCGGCGCGCTGATTGGCCGGAAGAGACGGCTCCAGCGCGCTGATTGGCCGGAGCCGCGATGACGTCACTCCCGCGCATACGCGCGGGAGTGATTTTTCCGGCAAGCTCCCGGCAAGTTAATTCAAGGTCCCCCCGGACCTTCAGAGCGCATGCGCCGCTCGCGCGAGCGGCTGCATGCACTGTAAATATCTCCTAAACCGTGCCGGTTTAGGAGATATTATTTGTACCTACAGGTAAGCCTTATTATAGGCTTACCTGTAGGTAAAAGTGTCAAAAAGCGGGATACAACCGCTTTAAGAGGTGGGATTTATCCTTCTTCATTTTATGGATAGTGTAGGACCCACTGATAATGGGGTACTTTGACACTTGGGCTTAAAGCGGTTGTAAACCCTATAAAAAAAAAATAAAAAAAAAAAAACCTGCAAGACAAAGGCATAATGAAGCTAGTATGCATCGCATACTAGCCCATTATGTGTAACTTTCCTTAAAACGAAGCCCCGACACGGACCCCCGGACATCGCTGCGGGCGCTGCCATGATCCTTCGCCGTCTCTTCCGGGTTCGGCGGCTCCGGCGCGCTGATTGGCTGGAAGAGACGGCTCCGGCGTGATGATTGGCCGGAGCCGCGATGACGTCACTCCCGCGCATGCGCGTGGGAGTGACTTTTCCGGCAAGCTCCGGCAAACATAATTGAAGGTCCCCCCGGACCTTCAGAGCGCATGCGCCGCTCGCGCGAGCGGCTGCATGCACTGTAAATATCTCCAAAACCATGCCGGTTTAGGAGATATTATTTGTACCTACAGGTAAGCCTTATTATAGGCTTACCTGTAGGTAAAAGTGTCCAAAAGCGGGATACTACCGCTTTAAGCACGATATGGCCATATAGTGTGACCAAATCCCCATTTTTCTCATTTTAATCAGGCCTCAGTAGCCTTGTAATAGTTGAAAGTTACTCCTTTTGTATGTCTGCGCTATCCTCTGTAGTTATGTATGCATATTGGTTTTTATAGCAGCACCAGCTTTAGATATGCATGTTTAGGGTGTACCCCCCAACCCTTTCTGTGTGTGTGTGTGTGTGTGTGTGTGTGTGTGTGTGTGTGTATATATATATATATATATATATATATATATATATATGTTTTTCTTCCAGCAAAGAAAATATATGAATGTGGCACACCAACATGCCTCACTGTTCGTTGAATGAAAACGGCCTCAGCCCAGCTCCATCCGAAATTTGCACTGTTACTGTAATATTGACACTGGCAGGAAAGAGGTTAATCCAGGGGCGATCAAAGGGTTAAGTGTGAGCCTAGGGGGTGTTTTTTTTACTGTGGGGGGGGGGGGGTAGGCTTGCAATATTAACACAGAGACCTGTGTTCCTAAATAGCAGGAACACAGGGGCTCTGTGTTGATACCAGAGAGAATAACGGTCTGCGGTGTTTACAACCGCAGACCGCCGTTCTCTCTCTTTACGTGGGAGCAGACGCAGGTGCCAGGCTTCCCCGCTGTTGAGTGGGCGCGAGCGCGCTTGCTCCCACTAACCGCTGTACAGGTACGGCAATTTGCGGGAACCTGCCGCCGTATAACTGCTGCAGCTGGTCGGCAAGTGGTTAAGAGGTTAAACTTCCCTCCTTTACATTCCTTTGATCTAAAACAACAAAATGATACATTGTTAAATGTGTTTATAGTTCTCTCACAGCCTTAACAATGTTAATAAACAGTTGGAGGCTCCTTCTTTTTTTGACAGCTGTGTGTGAGCAGAGAACAGCTCTGTAAGAATCAAGGACATGCCATTTTAAGATCATGAGGGGGGATGAATCGAGATTGCGATTTTTTTATTTATTTTTTTTTTTTTTAATGATTAATCGTGAAGCTCTAATATGGATAGAACTTCAGCCATAGATTCCTACATATAAACAGATGAGGTGGATGCATGAATCTACTCAAACAAGATACTGTATTCTGATTGCGGCTCCCAGAGCTGTCAGAATACTCTGAGCAGTAGCTGCAGCCTCTTATTGAGAAAAAATGTCCAACATTTCCCTTCGAAGTTGATAGTACGATCAACTGTTGTCTAATGGAGTGCCACACACTGATCAAAATGTAGCTGCATCCTGCTGAAGCGGCTGAATTTTATATCAGCATATGACCAGCTGAAGGATGATGCCTCAAGCTTTCACCTAAGTCAAGTTAGGAGTGGCAGCAGCCATATTCAGTATCTGCACTTCAAAAAATGACTGCTGCTTTTATGTGGAAGGTAGTCCTGCTTGGAAACTCGGACAGCCGTCACCATTTACAGTACAGCAGTTGTTGAAGTCCAGACCATCTGAGATAATCCCAAACTTGCTGAGTTTATTTATCAAAGTCTACTGCCAGTCCTGTTAGCCCTCTGCTTCACTTTGCTCCTGGGCTTTAAAGAGAATCTTCAGCTTGTTTGTAAAAAAAATACTGCAACTGCTGACTTTTAATAAAAAGACACTTGCCTGTCCAAAGATCCAGCACCATCCTCATCCAGGCTGGTCTTTGGATCACTGCGCTGGAATGTTTAGTGTGGGAAGCTGGCTGTGACTCCTTGTGGCTTCCCATTGCTGTGCTGTGTGAATAATCCCACGACCCCATTGGACCTGTGACATGTCCCAAGAGGTTGTGGGGTAAGGGGGGCGATTTGGCGACCCCCCCCCCCCAAGCGATGCGACATGAAGTGGGAGTGGGTACTTACCAAAACAACCTTTTTAGCGTGATGTTCTGCTTTAACTAACTGGGTCCTAGTATAGAGGGGTAAGCGTTCTGTGATTTGGTTCACTAGTAGCAATTAAAAGAATGCTTGTAAGATTTTTTTCCCAGGGTTTGGTTAAGCAGCAGTGAACAAAATACAATGCAATATTCTTACTATGGTACGCGGGCAAGTTTGGGTATTCCCTAGTAGGGGGTGTGTGTTTACTCTTGTCCACTAGAGGTGTAGTTGAGCTACTAGATAGCTATCTAAAGAGAACATAAACAATCTAAAGAGAACATTGTTTAACAGAACCCCTTTATAACCTGGTCTGTAAAGCTGGTCACATAATAAAAATGTCGTAAGGACTACTTTAGATTTACAAAGAAAATGTTCTATGTATAATAGGTGACTCTAGCAGAGGAGTTTAGCTTTGGGTGCCTAAAGGCTCCAGTGATTAAATTCTGGCCCTAATTGGGAGTATTGTGTTCCAACATATGTAACAATGTACTAAAGCATTAGATTTATTTATACAATTTTCTTTTTAATAGACTATATTCTTTCTTCTTCTTTTATATTGGTCAGTAACTGAGATTGTTTTTTAAGTTGCAGAAAAGCCAACCTGACCCCTCAGGGGAGGGGCTTAATCTAAACGTGAGTAAAAGCCGAGCCCTAGGATAGGGTCCAAGGGGGATCTAACAAGGACTAATTTGAAATCTAGCTAATGTTTTTGCATGCACTGTTGGTGTCACTTAAAAAAAAAAAAAAAAGTCTGACCGTTTTAATCCAGCTAAAGCGGAACTGAACTCTTCAAGACACTCACCTGCACCTTCCATTGATGTGACGGTTATACCCCTCTGGCCCCTGTCATCTAACCCCCTCCCCCCTCCCATCCAAAACTATTTCTGGGTGCCAGGTTTTTAAATGTCTTATTTGGGTGGCAGGGGATGATGTGATCCTGCACTTATACATGGTAGACAATCGTTCCAGCACAGCTGGAGTGTGCTGGGAATGCATCTTAAGTAATAGAAGATGGCAAGCAAGCAGCTATGTATGTCTTATTGCAGAAGACACATGGCATTTCTCTTTTACAATAAAGAGCTGCCTGCTTCTAATTTTTTTAAATTATAGTGTAAAGTTCAGGGGTAAAGCTTCTCGAGACCACGTGCAAAGCCGTTTGTCTAAGGCTCCATGTACACGGGACGCTGGAAATGGCCGTTTAGGAGCAGTTGGGCGTTTTTTTCAGAAGCCCCTGAACCCATCTACATTTTATCTTATCTGTCCATGTACACCAGGTCGTTTACAGTCATTTGCAGGCAGTTGCGTTCAGGGATTGTTTTTAGAACACAATTATTTGCGTTCGAACGTGTGTTTCCCGGCGTTTCAAACGCACAAACGCGTCCGAACGTGATGACCCGCGTTTAGCGTTCGCGTTTTTCCATTTTAAAGGGGAATAATTTTTTTGACCTCTAGGAACGCTTCTAAACGCAAACGCTGCTAAATGCCCGCTAAACGCGGGTACAAACGCGACCGAACGGACGTTTCAAACGTCCTAAAAATTCCAGCATTCAAAGGGACTTTTAACCACGTCCCGTGTACATGGAGCCTTAAACATAAAGGTGTTTTTTTTTCCTTTAAGCGTACACAAGAGAGCTTCCAGCAACAAACCAAAACTTTAGAAAATGCAACACTGTCTGCTTATCTTCAGCACAAACATGAAGTAAACATAATGTTCATACACAGGATTTACTCCCAAGGTTAGCACAGTTCAACTCCAGGTTGTTTGGCAGCTCCCAGCGCATGTCCAGCACTCCAACAGGTCTCTCTCTCTCTCCAACTCCTACACCCCACCACACCTAATACTAATGGCTCGTTTCCACTGAGCTTTCTGGTACGGTTCGGTTCGGTACGGCACGCTATTTATGCCGTTTCCATTATGAATGGTACCCTAATTCCGAACCGTACCATACCACTTTTTGGTAGCCTTTAGTTGGGGTACCAAGCACATTAGTACCGTACCAACAGGGTGGAGCTACACTCTGCAGAACTTTGATTGGTTGACAGAGAATCGTCTATGACAGCTTTCCTGCTACACCACGCCTATCATGAAAGGGTACTATTGGCAATGGAAACGCAATGTGTACCGTTCCAAACCGTACCGTACTGAAGCGAACCGTACCGTACCACATAAGAGCTTTCTGTTTTATGTACTGCTTCCTGGAGGCTGCTTTACCCAGTAGGGACTGGAGTCCCTGTAGTCAGGAGTGGAGGTTCTTTTCCCACCCAAATGTCACACCAAACCTCCAATATTCTTGGTCCCAAAAAAGCCACTACTAACGCTGAGAGGACTGCGAGTCAGTCCTCTCCTTTACTTGACTATCCCGGAATTCTTCACCCATCATGGGTGGGACCCCTAAATACCCAATACATTTACCTTTAAAGGGACCACAACCCAAATATCGGCGCCACATAGCACCCATCCAGGACCCATTGTTGCTGTTCCACTTTAAAGTAGTTTTAAAGTCTGAAGTGTTTTTTACCTTAATGCATTCCCCGCATTATAGTAAAAACACCCCACTACTTGTAACCCTCCCTGCCTTATTGGGAGTCCTCTCACAATTCAGCACTGCCCCTCTCTGCAGCACCACTCAACTCTTTTGCTGGTCTGGCATAGGCTCCTGCTGCTGTCAGTCAAGCTCCTGTGAAGAGTCAAGAGGGGGGGGGGGGGCTTGCTGTGTGTGTCCCTGGATGCACACTTCTTGGTTCAGGAGCTGTGGGGGGGCAGGGGGCTTACTGGCCCTGGTTGAGGGAGTGGGGACTCCACAATATTGTTGCACAGTTTTTTTTTTTTTTTTTTTTTTTGTAGCTAAAAAAAATACTTTAATATCACTTTAAGGGTCTTTATATTGTTGGTATTATTCCTAAAGTGGTATAAAACTTGCCTTTATCGTTTGTACCTATAGGTAACTCTATAATAAGGCTTACCTATAAATACTGTAAGCCCCGGTTCACACTTCTGCGAGTGCCGGGTTCGCATGTAATGTCGGAGTGCACTGCTCCGACATTACATGCGATCAGCTGTGCGGTGCGAGTTTAGCCATACAGTTTGTATGGCTAAATTTGCATTGCACCCGCAGCAAACACGCACAGGAGGCATTTTTGCTGCCGCATCAGGATCGGATCGCACAGCGGTTCACACTTGTGCGATCCGATCCTGTGCGAACTGCACGATCGCACTGCGATATGCGATCAAACTGGGGGTGTCGTTAGGATTACATTGACACCCCCAGCGTATCGCATATGGCAGTGTGAACTGCCGAGGGTGCGTGTGCGATGCGGGAAAAGGCTGCGAATTCGCAGCCTTCCCGCATCGCATATATGTGAACCGAGCCTAAATCTCTTCTAAACTTGCACCGTTTAGGAGATATTTACATTGCATGCAGCCGATGACGTAATCGGCTCATGTGCTCTGAAGGAATGGCCACCAGTGCCGTTTCTTCAGAGCTCTGTTCCGTATTGGCAGCTCGCGCACAAAAAGGAAGATGGGCGAAGATGGATGCGGCCTCCTTTGGGGATGACGTGGGCTTTGTTTGCAGGTAAGTGTCACATAATGTGCTAGTATGCGATGCATACTAGCACATTATGCTTTTACTTTGCAGGTAAAAAAAAATGAGCAGACTTCTTCTTTAATGTTTGCCTTTGTTTTGGTATAATGTAAGGAATAATACATTTCAGTGTAGATCATCTGAGTTAATCTCAGAGTTTTGTTATATTTATAGCAACCCTTGGCCTAAGGCCTTGGTGGATCCAAACATATTTATAATTTACAGCTGTGGGTACATTATCCAGAGCACCACTCTGTATCCAAAGAATATGTAGTATGTCAGGAAAGGCACTCCCTGTATTATTGATAGTAAGGCACTTATCAATTTTTGTTGTCAGTCATCACAGAAGCAATGCACTTCATATGCAGTTCATTTTTTTCTGCACAGTGTAATGCTATGGACAGCATCTGCGCCTCGAAGAAGTTCTCTGTAAAAGGGCAATTTAACCCTGAGTGATGTCATTGAATGAGTAAAGCAGTTGGTTACAATTCCTCCATCTTCCACTGATGTGAAAGTAACAGAATGAGTGGGATGTGGGATTTAACAAGATCTTTGGGTTTTCAAAAGGGGAAAGGTTGAATCAGAAGGTATGTTTTGCATTGGTTGTAGTGTAGAAGAATGAGTCACTGCTCTCTAGGGGTCTTGCTGTTCTGTTGCTATGACAACCCTTAAATATTACCATACGAAGGCAGATTTCCCTCCGTTTACAGTACAGTGTTCACGCTTCTTCCTACCTCTGCCATACCTTTATTTTATTTTTGTACTGCATTAATGTGGCGTCATCTGTCGAGAGAGTCTGTAATTCATTAGAGGAAAATGGCAATCAATTACTGTCAACAGCTGATCATTGGTTTGAGTCAGGAAGGACTGAAGCCTGGTTTACATTACACATGCACTGGACAGGATTACACCATCGGATAATTATAAACATTTCCGCACATGGTACAATGAAGATCATAATAAGCAGATGTGTAAAATTACACAAAAACCTGTTAATTAAAATTCATGGGGCAGATAGCCCTAGTTTACTTTGCTGTGCATTGTAGTAACCTGCATACAAAAAATGTGTTAAGTAAACCCCACCCTGTGCTGCATAAAGTCATTGTTTGTGGTTATGACAGAAGTAATATGGGCTCATACCACCTTTCTACTGCTGGAGGTGCTGCATGCTAAGTCAGAAAATTGTGATCTTTGGTTGTAACGGAGGGCTATTTGCGAGAGAGAAATTTTTCACTGGTCTGGAAGATTCATTAAAGGGGAAATTTCATTTTTCATGCCCTTAAAAACTATTCGCCTTTTAACGTATTTTCCATGTTCTCCTGGTACATTTTCTATCATCACTTTATTGTGAGATTCTAGTTATTTCAAATATTCTTCCTAATAATTCTAATGTGGTGTAGAACAGGACAGGTTGCCTGTCTCTTCAGGAGTCGGACATAACAGATGCTTTTTTCCTATAGCATATGTGACGAAGGCTGGCCACGCTTTATACAATTTTCTTGTTGATTTACCAAAACCATACAATGTAAGGTCAAACCTAAACCGTTTCAATTTGGATGCTATCAGGCAGGCCCTTGCACTACATAGTTGAAGGTAAATCTAAAGGAAATTGAATAAAAAAATAAAAATATATTGTATGGCCAGCTTTACTTTTAAAATCATTCTTAACCACTTAAGCCCCGGAAGATTTTCCCCCCTTCCTGACCAGGGGTTTTTTTGCGATTTTCTTACTGCGTGACTTTAACGGACAATTGCGCGGTCGTGCGACGCTGTAACGAATTTGACGTCCTTTTTTTCCCACAAACAGCGCTTTCTTTTGGTGGTATTTGATCACCTGTGCGATTTTTTTTTTTTTTTTTTTTGATCATGCGCTATAAACAAAAAAAGAGCGTAAATTTTGCAAAAATAATATTTTTCACATTTTTTATATGAAATTCCCCAAAAAAAAAAATTAAAAAATCTAAATTTTTTAACATTTTCGGCCAATTTGTTTTATGCTACATATGTTTGGTAAAAAAAATTGCAAAAAGCGTATTTTGATTGGTTTGCGCAAAAGTTATTGCGTTTACTAACAAAGGGAATGATTTTTGTCATTTTTGGTGTTTTTTTTTTTTTTAACGAGTAATGGCGGCGATCTGCGTTCTTTTTTTTTTTTTTTTGCGGGACTGCGACATTGTGGCGGACAGATCGAACCCTTGACTGACATTTTTGACACTTTTGGGGTTACCAGTGACATTACTGCAGTAATCAGTGCTATACATTTGCACTGTTACTGTAAAAATGACACTGGCAGGGAAGGGGTTAACTGTATTGGAGAGGGAGGGATTAAGTGTGTCCTAGGGGCGTGTTTGTAACTGTGATGGGACATGGCTACTAGTGTAAAAACAGAGATCAACGGTCCTACATAGTAGAACCGTCTGATCTCCATTTTTACACAGGGGAGAATGACAGGCGGCTTGTTTACATAAGCCGCCTGCCTTTCTCCCTCCCCGGCGAACGATCGCGAGTGACCGGCGGACATCGGGTCCGCCGGTCACACGCACTGAGGAACGGGGCGGGCGTGTGCTCGCCCGCTATTGGCTCACAAGCCGGTGACAGGCTAGTGACGTACCGGTACGTCACTTTGCCTGGCCGGGGCTGACCGGCGCAGTATATGTACTTGCGGCGGTCGGCAAGTGGTTAAAGGATATACTGTATAGAATTTCTTAAAAAACCATACTTCCAGCTTATACCTAACAAGCCTTTAAGGATAAGCCCAGGCAAAACCTAACTAACGCTAAACCTGCTCTGTGCCACATTCTAAACCTAACCTATCTAACCCTGTCAAGCAAAAATCCACGTACTTACTTTTTCTGCAGTCGATCTGGTCCGGTCGTGCGCTGTCTATGGGTGACGTCATTTCCCATTCATTTCACAGCCATTGTCGGTCCTCTCCGGCACACAGCTTCCACTGCTGGAGACCGGACCAGATTGGGTGCAGAAAGGTAAATACAGTGATTTTTGCTTTACAGGGTTAGATAGATTTAGGTTTAGAATGTGTCATAGAGTAGGTTTAGCGTTCGGTTTTTCCTGGACCTATTCTTTAAAACCGTCCCTTCCCCCTTCTAACACCTATGCTTAGTAACCTGTGTAAGAAAGATGTATATACTTACATAGCCTGGTTGAAAAAAGTTCATCCAGCGCCGATGGGAACGGGAGCACGTGACGTAAGGGGGGTTAGATCGCTAAAGCTTATTGGCTGAGGCGGGGGGTACACGGTGTATAGGGACATGCGCGGTAGGTAGTGGCGCTGGTGGAAAAAAAAAAAAAAATTAAAAAAAAAAAGAAAAAAAAAAAAAAGTTCATCCAGTTTAACCAGTAGTCAGGCTGCTCTGGTCTGATCACATCATCTGGCTCCCCTGCGTCAGCCAGCGAGTCTGCAGGGGAGAGGAGGGAGCACACACAATAGATGGGTCATTGAAGCCTATGGGTGATGTCACCACTCCAGGCTTTACCAGCTATGGTCAAAGCACGCTCTCCTGTCTATTGCAGCCACCGCTGGCTGACATGGGATCACGTGACCAGACCAGTGCAGGCTGAAAATGGGTAAGTATGTACATCTGTGTTACACAGGTTAATTAGCATAGGTGTTAGGAAGGGAAAGGGACAGTTTTTAAAGCCTCAGGGCTATACAAGGGCCGCACATTGGGGGGTATCAGTCGGTTCAGTAGAAACCGGCCGACACGAACTGGCGTGTTCTGGAGGGGGGTGTTCACCGACGTCCCCCGATCCCCTGTCAGAACACAAAAGCTTAGCGGGGGGAGATTGCTGTACTAACATCGGATTGTTGGGAACAGAGGCTTCTCTCAAGCTCTTCAGTGTTTTTTCATTCAGCTTGCTGGATTAAATGAAAAAAACCTGCCAGTGTGTACTAGGCTTTAGGCTAGTTAGGCATATGCTGAAATTCTACTTTAACTCTACTAAAATTTACATTCTATTTTAATCTAGGACCAGCTACGATTTTCTAAAATCTGTAAAAAATTCAAATGCTACATCCTTGTTGTTCTGTTAATTTGTTTGACACTGATCATATAGCTGATCCTCCCACCTTGCAGTAAGGCAGAAAGAAGTAACTGTAAAGAATGTGTCAATGTCTACAGGACAGTAATGGTTTACATCCTGCATGCAATAAGGATTGCCAGAACCCTGCTGGTCAGAAAAGTTTACTTGCATTGCATATGGTACTTGTAAAGAAAAAAATCGTGAGCAGACTGTACCATAAGTAAAAACACATAATAAACCAATTAGTTGGTCCAAAGATGTAGGCAACTGTATGGAAATCTTGTAAAGATTGGACAGGGAGGGCTGGTTATGAGATAGAAATTAAAGTATATCCAAGCTCAAATATAGAATATGTTGTGGCTTATCAGGACTAGGATGAAGTGGCTGCATTAATGTTCATTTTTCAAATTAGGAACATTTTTAGCAAGTGCAGACAGTTCCTGCTGGGTTTTCCAGAAATGCAGTGTTCTTGTCTTTTCCTGCAAATTGAACTGAAATCAGAAACAAGTTATTTTCCATCCAAGCTATTTTCTGTTAACTACAATCCCCCCCTTTCCTGTAATGTGGAAAAAGATATGAAGGCGTGCAGGGCCGGATTAAGAGCATCATGAGCCTGGTGCTGAGGATTTTGGTGGGCCTTTTTATTAAATAGATCAAATGAAAAAACAAACAATTTTTTGTTAAAACAAATTAAATTAAAGAGAGGGGTTGAAAGAGAGAGAGGGGGCGAGAGAGCGTGAGAAAGGGAGAGAGGGGGGGGTGAGAAAAAGAGGGATAGAGAGAGGGTGAGAGAGAGAGAGGGTGGTAGGACAGAGAGGGTGAAGGGGGTGGGAGAGGAGGATGAAAGAGAGAGAGAGAAAGGGGGTTGAGAGAGAGAGGTTGGTAGGAGAGAGAGGGGTAAAAGAGGGTGAGAGAGAGAGGGGGGTGAAAGAGAGAGAGAGAGATGGGGGGTGAGAGAGGTGGTGGTAGGAAAGAGGGGGTGAGGAGGAGAGAGAGAAAGGGGGGTGAGCGTGAGAAAGGGGTGAAAAAGAGAGAGTAGGGTGAGAAAGAGGAGGCGAGTCTGTGGGGGACATAGTATAGTACATTACATGGGGGTAATAGCACAGTACATTACATGGGTGACACAACAGAGTATGTTAGTATGTTACAAGGAGGGGGCGGGGCAAAGCACAGCACATGACATGGTGAGCACTGCATGGCACAGCGAATTCTATTGTGGGTACAGCATGGCACATGACATGGTGGGCAATGCACAGCACATTACATGGTGGGCACAACACATTACATGGTAGACACTGCATGGCGCAGCACATGACATGGTGGGCACAACATATGACGTGAGCTCTGAACAGCAGTTTCCATGGTGGGCACTGCACATTGGCATGGTGGGAACCGTAAGGCACAGAACTTTACATGGTGGGCACAGCACAATACATGGTGGGCACTGCATGGCATAGCACATTACATGGTGGGCGATGCATATGACGTAGTGGGCACTGCTGCACAGCACAAGACATGGTGGGCACAGCACATGACATGGTGGACACGGCACGGTACGTGACATGGTGGGCACTGCACAGCACATTACCTGGTGGGCACTGCATGGCACAGCACATTGCATGACATGGTGAGCACAAAACATTACATGGGCACTGCATGGCACAGCACATGACATTGTGGGCACTGCACATTACATAGCAGGCACTGCATGACACAGCACATGACATGGTGGGAACTGCATGGCACAGCATATGACATGGTGGGCACTGCATGGCACAGCACATTACATGGTGGGCACTGCACATTACATAGCAGGCACTGCATGGCCCCACACATAACATGGCGGGCACTGCACAGCACATTACATTGTGAGCACAAGAGCACATTACATGGGGGAGACCAGCTGTCTGTCCCCCAGCACAATATTACACCTTCTAGGTCAGTTTTTGCACAATCCGACCTCCCTAATAAATTTACAGACCTCATCTCAGCAGCATGGAATATTTCCTTCCTCCCCGGCTCCTGCTGGTTAGGATGATGTCAGTGCCCCACTCCCCAACAGCTGCCTGCAGCTCCTGGACACTAAGGATCTCTGTGAGTGTAACAGATCCTATAATAGGAACCAGGCATCGGCAGAGACAGCTAGGATTTGTCTCCTCCATGTGTGCAATGCACAATGGGCTCCTCCTCCTTCAAGACGACACACATAGATATTGATAGGTCACTGGCATAGGCCTATATTGAGGGAGGGACCTGGAGCTGCAGCTCCAATAGCCCCTATGTTAATCTGGCCCTGAAGGCGTGCAGGCCCTAAACTGCTCTCCTGATATGGACTACAACCTTGGCTCCCTCCATTGACAAGAGTGAAGTGAGTGTAGCCACCCTGAGCCATGAAATGTGTTATTCACATAATTACCAAATGAAAATAAATAGACTAAACAACCTGAAAAAGAAAATGAATGCAGCTACAACATCAAAGTACTGGTAAACTGCAATCCTTAACATTTTTGTTTGCGGGTTTAGCAATACACTTTGATAAGGAAAATGGGTCACAAAATTCTTTCACTGCAACATTGCAATACAATGATCTGTTGGCTGAATTTCCCGTGCCAACTTCAGTGCATTTATGATATTCTAATTCATGAAAGCACACAATGTCTCCCCTTCTAAATCCCTATTTAATCCCAGTGAGAAAGTCAGGAGTTAGTATGACAAACACATTCTACTACGACTGGAAACCTGAATTATGTGTATGGTTTTGCATGCTAGTGATGACCTCTGTATTCTGTTTCATGAACTCTCAAGTTATGATTAATAACTTTATATGTCTGAAAAAAGCCATGAAAACTGAAAAGAATGACAATACCCCCTTGGTCACTAAGAAACCCCTAACTTTTGCATTCCTTTTTTTTTTTTTAATCGCACCGTGCCAATGAAAGTCGTGGGAAGCATTTTGTTTTCGTAATTTTTGGGGAGTGTACTGTACAAATGGTAAATCACAATCGTAATGTTGAATGTTTGAATACTTCCTCTTATAACATTACTTTTTCAGTGTGGCATGCAAAGGAGCACATTGCCATACATAGAAACTATAATGCAAAATACTCCACACATTTACTAGCAGACCTGTGCGGGGCTCCATTCATAGAAAGGATTGTGGCTATTCCAAAAATTTGGGCGTTATTCTAGGTACAGATACTTCATATAGCATTTCTCCTTTTAAAGGAATCTTTAAATGCTTAGACAGCTCTCATATTTCTGTTATTAAAGATGCAGACTCCGGGGATGTCATCCAGTCTTCACTATCTAGTAAGTCGCTGACCTGTAACGAGCATGCAGCTATTGAAGGAGAAAAACAAAGACCAGGCGCTAGAGTTAATAGGATACAACAAATACCATTGATTGAATGCAGCACACTTACAGGTAAACTCTTTAAAATCTACCTGGAGGAAGCAGCATAAACACAGCAGGACAGTTTTAAACAGTTAGGAAGCAACCAGTGATGTAGCCAGGCGCAAACCACAAACATACAGATGTCAAACTGGAAAACCGCTGCATGTTTATAGTTGCAGCCGTAGCTGTGCTGCAAGCTCAGCTGGCTCAATCCTAGTGCCTTTTCTCTACTGCTCCTACATCACTGGCTGCCATAGGTTAATGCGATTTTCTTTCCTGCAACCACGGGTTTTCAGGAAAAAAAAAATCACTTGATTTCCCCCATCATCAAGGGGGAATCTCTCCTGCAGAGCTATTGTGTTCTCCCAGGGGGAGGGGATTTGTGTCTGCCAGCAGAACATCGTAATAAATTTAGCAGGCTGTTGCCAGTGGCTGGCTCTACCCAAGTCGATTGATGGATCAACTTTGGTACAATCAGCCTCCCTATAGATAGATTGAATCTCAGCCAGTCCCTGCTGAACTGGCTGAGATTCAAGCCATCTATGGTTGGCTTAAAACGGAGTTCCACCCTGTATTTGAAGTTTGGCCCCTGACATTGCTGATCATAGTGCCATAAATATGCACTGTTCTAGTGCCATAAATTAATTCACTGATTCTATATGGGTGGCTGGATATGACATACCGTGGTGGGGTGGGGCATGTACCTGCAGCTGGAGCCACTTGACCCGGAAGATGCTGGCACGTCCTTTCCAGGGCGGGGTGATGTCATCACTTTGCATCGGGGGAGCTGGTCTGGCCCCTTAAAGGCGTCGGGAGCAGGGGACAGCGTGGCTGCCACAGAGTTATTACTTCATAGTCCACTCTGAGCAGAGAGCGGTGACTCACTGGAGCGCTGGGCTGTAGAAGGGGCTGGAGAGGCTAGCTCAGGCTCTTAGCAGTGCACTGGGAGGCTACGCCAGCTGCCAATTAGGTATCCAGGTGGATCCCAACATTATTCTCTGCATCCTTCCAGAGCCTGAAGCGGGTCTGTAATATCAGCTGATGACTTTAGCCTGCGGTCAGCTGAATCTGGGTCTTGGGGAAGTAAAAGTAAGTGCACTCTTTTCACCCACATCAGATGTATTGTCAAATGAGCTTTGGCCATACTTCCCTTTAAAACTTATGAGGTTTTAGTGACTGGGCGTATAACTACTTTAAATCCTTAACTGCTTTTATGGAGTGATTTTGCTCTATCACTAACACACACCTCACCAATACTAATGCAAAGGACCCTTTATTCTATTGTGTTTTTTAGATGAATATTTTATCGCTTAGCCTGCATACCTATTTTGCAAAAGTGTCTAATTCATGTGATGTAAAAAATTACCTCTATGGGCACTGTTTGGTACACATTAAGAAATTCTTCACAGATCACTTTCCCTGTGTATATGAAATTAACAACTTCCTAATTTTTATTACATTCCTTTCTATGAAACCCATTTTTATTTATGGGTTGAGCGTTGACTTTTAGGTCTTTGGTGCCATTTACAGCATAGCCTCTGTCTCTTGTCTACATCAGCATAGCAGTTCTAGTGACATTGCAGAAATTAAGGCTTCAACAAAGATCAGCCATCAGTGTGTGTTGTGCTCTTCTGCCGAGTGCAGAACATCTGTTTAATTTCACTGCACGCAATGTGAAAATTGAGCAGAGCTTCATGTAGTTTTGTTCACTCATCAGTAGATTTATTATAAGGACAATACAGCGCAGAATAACATTTAAAAAGCCTTATATATCCTCTTATGAAGAGAAGATTCCAATGTTGCCAAATATTTTTTCCTGCTATATTTAACAACGTTGCATTAAATTTTGTTTCCTTTGTCCATCGATTATTCCTTCTGTAGCTAGTGAAGCCTAAATGCTGTGTGCATCCTCTCATAGTTACGAATGGCTGCGTGCGGATGTACTCTGGTATACGCCTGTGCTTGTGTAAGCACAAATATAGTGTACGGGAGTATGCAAAAAATAGTTTTTTTTTTTTTTAATACACTATACTTGTGTTTACGACAGCACTGGCATATGACCCAAGTACAGTTGCGCACAGCTATTCATTTGTATGGTAGGCTAAATGCAGGACTTGGGCTTTTCAGGTGGGTTAAATGCGTGGGAATTTTCGTTGCACAGGGCCAGGTGCCCATGTGCAAAAAACCTTAAAGTGGTTGCAAAGGCAGAATGACAATGATATGAGAAAGTAGGTATAACAGAAACAGAGGAGCAAGAGAATATGACATATTGCTTGCATGGCAGAACAGACAGCTGGTGACTGACCACCATCAGCTGTCTGCACAGGGAGCCCTGAGAACCCAGCTATCAGTGGTATTTGATTGCTTGGTTCTGAGTGTTAGAGCCAACGGGGCATCCACCTAGGTAAGTATGATTCTTAAAAAACAGAAAAAACAAACTTCTTTTTAAAGGCAATTTTCTAACCAATGTACCACAATTAGGAAATTAAGTGGCAGCCCACAAACTGATGACGCATGATCTCTTGACTGCATTTACAACACACTAAATTCTCTTAGTTAAAGTGTATGCCTGGGCAAAACTAACCTATGCAAGTAAAGAAAATAACAGTTGATCTGCCAGGAATGCATTCCTTTTCGAAGATCTGTTGGCTGACTGCACTCCACTTTTGTGCGGACAGCGTGAGATCATCCTTGCCCATTTTGTTTTTTTTACTAAACTATTTAGGCACACCCCATATGTCAGGGATCCTCAAACTACGGCCCTCCAGCTGTTGCGGAACTACACATCCAATGAGGCATTGTAAAATTCTGATATTCAGACGTGACTAGGCACGATGGGAATTGTAGTTCCTGAAAAACTGGAGGGCCATAGTTTGAAGACCCCTGCCATATGTCATTCTCTACAACAATAAGCTGATCATTCTCTAGTCCCTATGTAACTGCTAGGAGGGATAATTGGGCTCCTTGAGATAAAACCTTAATTATGTACAAGACAGAACAACCCTCAGGCTGGGTTCACACTGCAGATGGATGCGGCTGACAGCAGGGGTTCAGGGCGTCCCTGTTCTCCGTCTTCATGGATGAATCAGGCCTACATTTGTGCCTGAATTCAGACCTGAATTAGAGCCAAATACGCACAGGACTCCTGTGCAATTCACTCCGCAGCTGCCCGGAGATGTGTAAATTGGCTCCATTGAGAGCTGGTCAGTCTCCTGTCATGTGATTTGAATGTGGGGAAACCTGCATCCAATTCGCACTAGTGTGAACCCAGCCTCAAACCTTGACATAGTTAACGGTTATTTAGTTTTTTGCTTTTATCAAACAGATAAAGCTAAACACCTTGGGTGGTATATTTAACGCAATAAAAATAAGAAATAAGAGAAGATCATTCCTAGGGTGTACATACATTTTAAATTACATTTTTTTTTTTAAATAGAAAAGGCTTCTATTTTCTTTCTTTTTTATTTTTTCCATAATTTAATTTAAATATCGTTTAATGATCACGCGAACCCATTTCGTGTGCACCAATTGCTTCTGAAAATTTAGATAGTACCTAGTAAAAATAGCAGTGACATCATCATTGTGCTGCACAAGCCTGTCCAGGGAACAGAGCTGTGGGAGGGACCTGCACTAACCGTTTTTATTAGTATTTAGCGCTGATTTTTTTGGGTTTATATTTTGTGTACGTATTTTTGTATTACAAAAAGTTTGTGTTTTCTGCTTGTTTATAGGATTAAGCAATCTGAGCGTGGATTTCTTCTTTCTTTCTGTTTAATACCACAACCTTACTTTTTTGCAAACTAAGGCAGTATCTAGCGGTAGTAGTCCAAGGTCACATGTAGGGATGCACCGATCCGACTTTTCTGGACCCGATACCTATATCTGGGGTTGTGAAATCGCCAATACCGATACGGAACCGATCCGGAGCTACACACAAAGCAAGCGGCTGCAGTACAGAGCAAAGCCGCTGCTTCATGTGTGTGGCTCCTCCATTTACAGGCGGAGTGCATCTGATATTACTCCGCCTGTGAGCCGGACCTATACAGGAAGTAGCGGCTCCCATCCCATACTATTACTGCACCTAGTAAGGGATGGCTGAGCCGTTACTCAGCAAAAACCGGATCGGCCCGTGGGACGGCTAAATTTTACCGATCTCCGATCCAGCTATTTTGTCCGGATCGGGGCCAATTTCTGATCCGAATATCGGATCGGTGCATCCCTAGTCACATGTAACTTTGAGGCATACATAGTAGTACCTTGTCATGTGGCGTTCCTTGCAACCCCATCCCCAATCCAACAATTAATGAATTAATGTGTAATTTTCCAGATACCCAGTCTAACAAACATGTCCGTGTCTCATTCTGTTTGTAACTGGCAATCAGCTGTAGATGTATTTACTTTAAAATGAACTAGAAAAGATGTATAATGCCTCTGTCATGACATGTTATTACTGTATTGTGATACTGGTTGTCAGCGGTTTACGTGAACTCTAGTGACTAAATATTTCTGTAGCGCCGCTGAAGAAGAGGAGAATTATATATAAATTGGATTATATTATTGAAGTGCTGAACGTGTAACGTTAAGTTGCTTTCTGTATGTTATTATCATCCTTCCTGCAGACATATTTTATTATATATTACACTTTATCTTTGGATGGTTTTGAAGAAGCATTATCATGGTGGTATACTTTTGTCTGAATAAGCATACCAAATCAATGGAAAACGTTTTGCAACAAATAGTTTTGCAGATGAAGATATGTGTTTATATTTATTGCAGGAGTTGCCGGGGGAACCCTTATTTTACTGGAGATAATGGGAATGGTAGGAATGGCAGTCAAGAGTTTTTTGTTTTTTAAAGAGGAACTTCACCTACCCCCCCATTTTCATTTCATTAAAGGGAGATGGATTCATCTACCCTTAGTAAAAATGGCCACTGAGATTAATGTGAAGGAAAAGAAAAATAAGGTATCAAAAAATATAAAGCCTGTAATCATTTAGAAGTACTGTATATGTTTGTAGATTGCCATTACTAAACCTTTCTAAAGGCGCCTTTGTTGTAATTTTTACAAAAAGGGGAACGTTCCACATTAAAGCAGAACTTTATTTAAAAGGCCTCCTTCCCCTTACTTACAGGTTTTTTTTTGGTGGGAAGCTTGGAAAGGGGACATCGAGTACCTGCTTTTGACAGGTACCCGCTCCCACTTTCACTTGGATCCTCATGGTGATCCGAGCAGAAGTTCTCCTCTCTCCCTCCCTCACAAGTCAGAGGTCCCAGAAGACTGTGGGACCATTCACAAAGCACAGCATGGCTCACGCATGTGCAGTGGGCAGCTCGCAGCCCACGGTTAGGATGCCAGCACCAGGAAACCAAAGGCTAGTGAAGAACTAGCCTGGGTGAGGACAGCACTGGATCCCTGAACAGGTAAATGTTCTGTTATTAAAAGAGAAGTATGGGTTTTTCTTTTTTAATTAATCATACTTCCCTAGGTGGATGCAACATCGGTCTGATGATGCCTTTTTTCCCCTGGTGCTACTAACACTGAGAACCGAGCAATCAAACACCTCTGATCGCTCGGTTCTCACAGCTTGTGAAGCAGAGAGCTGGTGACTGTCAGTCAGCAGCTCTCTGCTCTACCCCACAAGCTCACTGGAGCGTTGGGCTGTGGAGGGGGTGGGAGAGGCTGGCTCAGGCTCTCAGTGGCTTGCTAAGAGGCTGAGCTGGCTGCCAGTCCAGACATGTGGGCAGATTCCCACTCCATTGTCGCAAGTATGTCGCGAGAACAAACTGCCTAGTTATTATTTCCAAGGAGTTTTCCAGCAGGGTGCTGTAAAAGTGCAAGGGTGTGGACCCCAATAAAAAGGGGGGACCCGGTCCTTTAAGGTCCAGAGATGACCGGGCCCGCCTTGATGGGTGAAGATTGGGTCCTGTTTTAGGGTCCTGCGGCAAGAGGTAAGTTTTTTTTTTCCCTCTTCCCTATAAAAAAGTAAAAAGGGGACTGAAAAAAATTTGTGTAATATTACCTCTCCAGTGCCTGCAGTACCGTGGTCTGGGCAAAGATGCCTTGTATAGCCGAGCGCGCATGTGTGAATGCGACAAACCACCTCCGAGTGTGCACGGAAAAGTGTGTGTGTGTGTGACGTCACAAGCGTGCACATGGCACACTGTAACAGCTTAAATGGCGAGCAAAGTTCGCAAAGCTGCTGCCTAAAGCTGCAAGGGACACAGAGCAGGTTTCACTGGGGCATGTGAGTCTATGCGGCTTGGACACGGCTGCAGGTACTACAGTGCCTTGCAAAAGTATCCACCCCCTTGGCGTTTTTCGTGTTTTGTTGCCTCACTAACTGAAATTACATTGGATTGTTTGAGGATTTGCATAATTTAACCACTTACCGACAGTCCGCCACGGTTGTACGTCGGTACTTTGATGCTAAATACCGGGCTTATTGCAGCAGATAGCTGCCATAACCCCAGTATTTTTGAAAACAGCGGGCGATCGGCTTTCAGGTAAGGGTGGTCCCAGCGGCAGATTCGCCGCGGGATCACCCTTACGGTGCTGCGGAAGAGGTGCCCCCCCCTCCCGCTGCGCCCCGGACGCTTTCCCCGCTTACCGAACCCGCCAGCAGCGGAGAAAACTATCCGGTCCTCTCTCCACACAGACAGGAAGTCGAGCGAGGGCAAGATGGCCCTCATTCGACTCTATGGTCTTGGAGGACCGGAGCAACGTCAAACGTCGTTGCCTAGCAACCGGCTTAAAGAGACGATTTTTTTTTTTTAGTGTCCTTGTGAGATCTGAGGACTTTTTGACCCCAGATCTCACAATAAAGAAGTCCTGTCATGGCTATTTCTATTATAAGGAATGTTTACATTCCTTGTAATAGGAATAAAAATTATACATTTTTTTTTTTTAAACTGTGTAAAAATCAAAAATAATAAATAGGAGGGAAAAAAAATGAAAGCGCCCTGTCCCCGTTCGCACGCAGAAGCGAACACATACGCAAGTCCCGCCCACATATGTAAACGGTGTTCAAACCACACATGTGAGGTATCACCGTGATCTTTAGAGTGAGAGCAATAATTTGAGCCCTAGACCCCCTCTGTAACTCTAAGCTGGTAACCTATAGAAATTTTTAAAATGTCGCCTATAGGGATTTTTAAGTACCAAAGTTTGTCAACATTCCGCAAGCGTGCCCAATTTTGAAGCATGACATGTTGGGTATCTATTTACTTGGCGTAACATTATATTTCGTATTATGGAAAAAAATTGGGTTAACTTTACTGTTTTCTTATTTTTTAATTCAAAAAAGTGATTTTTTTCCAAAAAAATTGCGTTTGGAAGACCGCTGCGCAAATACGGTGTGATATAAACTATTGCAACGATCTCCATTTTATTCTATAGGGTCTCTGGAAAAGAAAAAAAAATCAATCACAGCTCCAAGTCTCTTTGGATAAGTCTCTATGAGCTTGCCACATCTTACCACAGGGATTTTTGCCCATTCCTCCTTGCAAAACTGCTCCAGCTCCTTCAAGTTGGATGGTTTGCGCTTGTGAATAGCAATCTATTTCTGACCACAGATTTTCTATTGGATTGAGGTCTGGGCTTTGACTAGACCATTCCAACACATTTACATGTTTCCCCTTAAACCACTAAAATGTTGCTTTAGAAGTGTGTTTGGGGTCATTGTCCTGCTGGAGGGTAAACCTCCATCCTAGCCTCAAATCACACACAGAATGGTACAGGTTTTGCTCAAGAATATCCCTGTATTTAGCACCATCTATCTTTCCCTCAACTCTGATCAGTTTCCTAGTCCCGGCTGCTGAAAAACATCCCCACAGCATGATGCTGTCACCACCATGTTTCACTTTGGGGATGGTGTTTTTTGCGTGATTTGATGTGTAATGGGCCATACACACTATACGATTTTCTGAAGACTTTTTCCTTTAGACTTGGCAAAACCATATAATATGAGGTCAAACCTAAACACTTTCAATTTGTATGCAGTCTGGCAGGCCCTTGCACTACATAGAAAAGGTTATTCTGAAGGAAAAAGTCTTCAGAAAATCTTATAGTGTGTATGGCCCTTTAGGGTTGCGACAGACATAGCGTTTTCTTTCATGGCCGAAAAGTTCAATGTTAGTCTCATCAGACCAGAGCACCTTCCTGAAAACATTTTGGGAGTCTCCCACATGCCTTTTCGCAAACTCAAACCGTGCCATTTTGTTTTTTGCTGAAAGTAATGGCTTTCTTCTGGCCACTCTGCCATAAATCCCAACTCTATGGAACGTACGGCTTATTGTGGTCATATGTACAGATACTCCAGTCTCTGCTGTGGAACTCTGCAGCTCCTCCAGGGTTACCTTAGGTCTCTGTGCTGCCTCTCTGATGAATAATGCCCTCCTTGCCCGTTCCATCAGTTTTGGTGGGCGGCCGTCTCTTGGCAGGTATACTCTTGTGCCATCTTCTTTCTATTTGGTTATGATAGATTTGATGGTGCTCCTGGGGATCTTCAAAGATTTGGATATTTTTTTATAACCTAACCCTGCCTTGTACTTCTCAACAACATTGTCCCTTACTTGTTTGGAGAGTTCCTTGGTCTTCATGGCAGTGTTTGGTTAGTGGTGCCTCTTGCTTAGGTGTTGCAGCCTCTGGGGCCTTTCAAACAAGGTGTGTATATGTAATGACAGATCATGTGACACTTAGATTGCACACAGGTGGACATCATTTCACTAATTATGTGACTTCTGAAGGTAATTGGTTGCACCAGAGCTTTTTATGGGCTTCATAACAAAGGGGGTGAATAGATACGCACATGCCAATTTTCTGTTTTCTATTTCTAAAAAATAGTTTTATGTATATATTTTTCTCATTTCACTTCACTAACTTAGACTATTGTTTTCTGATCCATCACATACAATTCAAATTAAAAAAACATTGAGCTTAAGGCTGTAATGTAACAAAATAGGTAAAAAGTCAAGGGGGGTGAATACTTTAGCAAGGCACTGTAGTTTCTGGAGGGGGGGGGGGGGCTAGTAACTGTTTTACCTCAGATATGGGTCTTAACCCCTTTAGCGGTAACCCCGAGCGTGACTCGGGGTGTTATTTTCATGCTAGGATAGGTATCCCCGAGTCACGCTTGGGGTAGATGTGCAGAGCCTGCAGCGGGGTTGCTTACCTTCTCCTGGCGATCCAGCGATGATCTCCCATTGCTGTGATCGCCACCGAGATCCCCGCCGCGCTGTCCGTCGCTCTGATGACTTCCTGGTTTCCGTTCCCTGCAGCAGCAATGGTGCATGGGAGCGGAACTGGGAGGGAAATTCAAAGTTGCACCAACACAAACACATAAAAAGGAGGTGATACAATTAGAATTATAGAATATAGATTATAATTACAAATAATTATAATTATTTGTAATTATAATTTTTAAATTATACTTATTATACTTATTAGAATTATAGAAGTATTATAATAAGTATATATTATGCTTATACTTATTATAATTATAAATATTATAAATTATTACAAATAATTATAATTACAAATATAGATTATAATTCATGCGTTTGTGTTTCAAATTTATCACATCTGGGATGTCTACTAGAGTCTTGTTTTGGTCAAGTTTAAGTAAGTAATTACTAAGAATTGTAGGGCTACAATACATAACGCCAAATTTCCATGCAAAAAATTGTACCGCTTTTGGTACATAATTCCTGACATAATCATATCGTCAGGGAGGTTAAATTAAGCAATGTCTTCCAGAAAAAGCAGTGGGGGGCAGCAGGAAGGGGAGCAAGTGCTCCACTATCAGGATTGGAGGGTCCTAGTCTTATTTCTGCTGTGCTATCTTCCCCTGATAGCCCTGAAGCAATTGGCCAATCTGAGCCGTTACCCTTGTCAGGTATTGCTACTACTTCCAATGCCTCTGCCTCATCCTGTGTCACAAAGGATGACTTGGCATCTGCCTTGGCTAGTTTGGAGGGTAAAATAGCCGGAATGATTGCCTCTGTATCGTGGGGGGGGGGGGGGGTGGACAAGATAGATCTCCCTCTCCTGAGTCCGGGCTCAGCAGGGATCCTGCTAAACATCTGGACACTCAGCCCGAGAGGGGACACCTGGGTTAGAGCTAGAGTGGGTAGAGGATATTGAGGGAAGTAGCCGTCAACGACCTGGAAAAGGGGCAGGCTGTAGATTCCTTTTCAGAGGAGTCAGGCTCTAAGGAGCCATTTTCAGCCTCTCACTCACTCAGAGGTTGCTGATTGTCTCCACTACCGATATTGTCTGGGCTGGTTTTAAATTGCCTCCTTTAGAGGTGTCAGAAGCCTCCTTCTCTTCATTGGGCTCCTTATTCCCTCAACAGAGTTCCCAGGCTTTCCCTTTACACCCTCTATACTGGAACAGCTGGTGTATGCGGATTGGGATCACCCTGATAGGGTGTTTATGCCTCCAAAAAGGTTTTCCTTGCTATAGCCTATGGAGGAAAAGTTCAAAAGAAAGTGGTGTACGCCTTTGGTAGACGCTGCTATTCCTTCTGTGAATATAATTAGCAGTGGAATTGAAGCTGGCATTAGGAACTATCAAGAGGCAGATCTCGGCCTTATCTATTTTCTTTCAGAGACCGATAGTGGCACACCTGTTGGTGCAAGCATTTCTGTAAGGTCTGATTCACATGGTTCCGCCAGTCAAGTCGCCCTTATGCCCCTGGCACCTAAATCTTGTGCTCCCTGTGTTACAGAAGCAACTGTTTGAGCCTATCAAGCATATTCCCCTGGTTCTCTTGGTAAGAAAATTGGGTTTTTTGGTCACCGTAAACCTCGACTAGAAGGGTGTCAGAATTAGTTGCCCTTTCTTGCAAGGAGCCATCTTTGGTCCTGCGCCAGGACAGAGTAGTCTTGTGTCCCCATCCAGCCTTTTTGCCCAAAGGGGTTTCCAGTTTTCATCCAAACCAGGATATCACTCTGCCTTTCTTTTTTTTTTTCTAATTCCTGGACCACAGAAGAAAATTATTACATTCGCTCTACGTAGTACGGGCAGTCAAGGTCTATTTGAAAATGTCAGCACTAATTCGGAACGCTGATACTTAAGAGAGGCCAGGCAGCGACAAGTTTGACAATTTCTAAATGGATTCGCCAGGTTATTTTTCAGGCTTATAGTTTAAAGTTTAAAGGGTAAGGTCCCACCCTTTAGGTTAAAGGCGCACTCTACCAGGAGGATAAGTGCTTCACGGGCAGTGCATCAAAAAGTGTCTATGGCTCAGATTTGCAAGGCTGCTACTTGGTCTTCAGTACATACATTCACTAGGTTCTACCAGGTGGATGTTAGAGCTGGAGAGGGGGCTCAATTTGGATATAGCGTGCTACAAGCAGCAGTATAGATCCTTTTTTTTTTTTGTCCAAGGGCAGTGTTGAGATTACGGTGTTCCCTTCCCTCAAGGGCATTGCTTTAAGACATCCCAGATAGTCATTATTATGGCCTGCTCTGTGTCCCATGATGTACGATGAAGAAAATTGGATTTTGCCTACAACTTACCTGTAAAATCCTTTTCTTGGAGTACATCACGGGACACAGAGGTCCCTCCCCTCTTTTCTGGGATCTTCATTGCTTGCTACAAAAACGGAGGTTCTTCCTGTGTGGGAGGTATGATATAGGGGGAACTTCCTGTCTATTGGTTGGCCAGTGTCCATTCGCCTATAGGTGGCATATAACCCAGATAGTCATTATTATGGCCTGCTCTGTGTCCCGTGATGTACTCCCAAGAAAGGAATTTTTTTACATAAGTTGTAGGAAAAATCCAATTATTTGTTGTTTCTCTTGCCTTAGGCATCAGTAGTCACCATATCTTAGATTTGATTATGATTTATAGATTAGTGGATTTAGCATTGTTTGAGAAGTATTTTCTGCCTATTTTTTCCATTTATTCTTCATGCCACTGCAGATACTACTTCGTTGTGCTTTTCTAGGGTTTCCACCCCTATGAGATAGAAAATTGTGCAGAGCTTGTGTTTCAGGTGAGCTGTCAGAAAGTCAAACAGTGAGCACACAGTCCTGTTTAAACAAGGTGCCGAGTGAGAATTCTGACTTTTTGACAGCAGAAAACATGTTAAATGAAGCAGAAATAAGGATTTCACAACGTGCAACGAGTCTTTCATTGCCCTTCAGGCGGTACTGACAGCTGGGCCCAGCCCAATTGCTGCTGTTAGCCATTTTCATTCAAGGTGCCCTAAATATCCTCTATATACTGAATATTAAAACCACAATTGTAATGTATTTGCTTACTGTCTCTTGAGTTTAGTTTTGGACCTTTCCTCCTGCAGTTCTCACACACCGTATCCTAATAGGAAAAAAAAACTATAAAATATCATCTTTAAATTGGTACTTTCTTCTTTCTGTTAGCTTTTAAAACACCTACGTGGCAGATCACATGCTTGACTGACAGTGCACTGCACTCTCAATGGCCTGGAAGGGTGGGTCTGTAATAGCTGAAGCAATGTCACAGGACATGTGGCCTGCTGCAGCATAGTTCCACCCTCAACCTAGGCAATGCTGCAGTGATGCAAAGAAAAATGATCACGTGACCTAGGAAGTAAGCTTTGTAATACACTGCTTGCTTACCTAAAGGGAGTATGCACACTGTTGCAGATTGTTTCCACCAGGGAGGAGGCCCAAAAGAATGGCTGGATCAACTAATAATTTCCTTTTTAGAGGACCTCTTTATTGTATTAAAACTTGGAGCACAGATGGATAATGGAAGTTATTGGGAAGGTGTACATTTTGGGGGAGTGGAGGATGGAAACCACTTTAACACTTAGGGACTTTGTCAGCAGGCTTTTGGTGTCCGATACATTTTGCATCCTCATACTAGTCTATGGAAATGCAAAACCTGCTTGAAGCAAGTCAAATAAGGTAGCACAGCCTCTAAGTAATTATCACTTTCGCCAAGCAGCACTAGGGTCGTTGGTTAGAATCCTATCCATTGACTACATGCCGTGGGTCTGCATGTTCTACCTGTGCCTGCATGGGTTTCCTCTGGGTACTCAGATTTCCTCCAACACTATAAAGACTGGTAAGTTAATTGATGTCACGTCAACAAATTACCGTATTTTCTGGCGTATAAGACGACTGGGCGTATAAGACGACTCCCCTAATTTTCAAGTTAAAATATAGGTTTTGGGCTATACTCGCCGTATAAGACTACCCCCCTTCCGAAGCAAGGCAACACCATTGAAAAACATCAGATTTCTCAGATCTCTCATATATCTCCAAGGTACCCTAAGTATAAGTATTACCAGTAGATGTAATCTCAAGACGCTGGCTGTGCGGGAATCCTGTACCGGTATACCGTATGTACCGTAGCTTCGGCTACATACAGTATACCGCGCTGAGCCAATCACAGTGAGCGATGTATTCTATTATTGAATGCAAAGCCTGCTCGGATTGGCAGAGTCAGAGAGGCGGGCTGATGATACTCCGCCAATCCGAGCAGGCTTTGCATTCAATAATAGAACACATCGCTCTCCCTGATTGGCTCAGCGCGGTACACTGTATGTAGCCGAAGCTACGGTACATACGGTATACCGGTACAAGATTCCCACACAGCCAGTGTCTTGAGAGATTACATCTACCGGTAATACTTATACTTAGGGTACCTTGGAGATATTATACTCGGCGTATAAGACGACCCCCCATTTTTGGAGGATTTTTTTGAGGTTCAAAAGTAGTCTTATACGCCAGAAAATACAGAATTTTCCCATCTAATGTGAATTCAGGACATTTTTTTTTATAATATTTGCAACAAGTAAGAGATATCCATCCAGGGTCAGGTTGCAGATATAATTGTTATATTGCAACCTTGATGCAGTTGAAGGAACATCTACTTTTTGATTCAGTTTTTCTGCTGTTTAGTTACAAAATTTTTAGATCAAGTATGTAAAAAGTAAATCTGTGCTTGGATATGTAGGAAATCTATAATGCAAAGCAACTAACACATAAATTCTGGTACCAAATATATATAAAATAACACAAAATAAAAAATGCAGCACTAAACCTCTATATATAAATAACGAGTCACAGTTATAATAATTCTAAATACAATATATCACGTGCAAATGAAAATTAATTCTAAATGGTGCCAATAATCTGTCACAAATCGCGATGTGCAAATATATTCCTCGTACACAAAAACAATGTCAATCAACCATAAACCTAACAATCTATGACCAATCTCTGTGTGTATAAAAATTCACTGTGGTATTCCCAATAGAAAGATCTGTGCATCACGAAGATGGATGTGGAGATGATGAGGTACCTGGCGCTGCCCTAATGTAATTATAATAACGGGTAATATATCATATATGTGGGTTAAACTCTAATATATGTGTACATACATAAAGTGCAATATATAAACCAATAAATTATGCAGATAGTAAATTAATCCAAAAATGTACATCACGAAGATATCCGCCTAGCAGCACTAGGGTCTTTGGTTTGATTCCCAACCACGGCACTACCTGCACGGAGTACCCCGGTTTTCTCCCACTCTCCAAAGACATGCCGTTAGGTTAATCAGATCCTGTCTTAATTGGCCCTAGTATGTGTAGTAAGTAGGGACCTTTTGACTATAAGCTCCTTGACTGAGGTAAGTGTACAATATATATATATATATATATATATATATATAAATCGCTGCTCAAATTGCCGGGCCCTTTGTTAGTTATCCTCCAACTCTGACAGGTCAAACGCTTGTTGCCGCCACTGCTATCTTTTTGTACCGCTTCTTCTGCATATAGCATTTTTTTTCTTGGGCGGGCATCCACTGATGATACAGTTTTTTTAAATTGAAACTGTTGCTTTGCTCTCCATAGGCAAAGCACAAGTCCACTTAAATAAGTGCGTAGGTACTACTATTAAGGCATGTGAGCAGCCCACAGGATCTGCCCTCACATGCTCAAAGGCAGGAAAGATTTCTGGTTATCTTATCTGTCTTTGTGCACCTACGCAAGAAAAGCACAAAAGAATATATATCCATTGCTAAGCGCGGAAGGGGAGAGGGCAAATTCATAGTTACGGTGAAGGTCTGCTCTAATTTAGTATTTGAGTTTAGCATCAAGTCGATTAAACTCCTGGGATAGTGATCTGGTCAGTTAGGTAGCAGAGGGTGTTGTTAATCAGTTTCAGCTGCTTTGGTGTCAATAAAATTAACAGGTGCACTAGATAGGCAACAATGAGACAACCTCCAAAACAGGAATTGTTTTACAGATAGAGGGCATTGACTTTTTTCCCCCACTGATCTTTTCTGACTTTTGCTAAGTAATTTTGCTTTTGGCCAGGGTCAGTGCCACTACTGGTAGCATAAGGTGATACTTAGACCCTATAGAGGTTGCACAGGCAGTCCAACTCCTCTAGGGTGGTACATCAATACGTGCCATTGCCAGAAAGTTTGCGGTGTCTCCCAGCACAGTCTCAACAGCATAAAGGAGATTCCAGACACAGGCAGTTACTCTAGGAGAGCTGGACAGGGCCTTAGAAGGTCTTTAACCCATCAGCAGGACCGGTATCTGCTCCTTTGTGCAAGCAGAAGCAGGATGAGCACTACCAGAGCCCTACAAAATGTCCTTCAGCAGGCCACTGGTGTGAATGCCTCTGGCCAAACAATCAGAAACAGGCTTCAGGAGAGTGGCCTGAGAGCACAACGTCCTCTAGTGGGTCCTGTGCCAATGCCCAGCACTCTGGAGCTGGATTGGCATTTTACATTGAACAGCAGAATTGGCCACTGGCACCCTGTGCTTTTCACAGATGAGAGCAGGTTTACCCTGAGCACGTGACAGACGTGAAAGGGTCTGGAGAAGCCATGGATAATGTTATGCTACCTGTAACCTCGCTCATCATGCCCAGCTTGGTGGTGGGTCAGTGATGGTCTGGGAAGGTAAATCCATGGAGGGACACACAGACCTCTACAGGCTAGACAATGACACCCTGACTGCCATTTATTATCGAGATAAAACCCTTCGACCCATTGTCAGACCCTACGCTGATGCAGTGGGCCCTGCGTTCCTCCTGGTGCATGACAATGCCCAGCTTCATGTGGCGAGAATATGCAGCCAGTTCCTCCTGGAGGATGAATGAATTGATACTATTGAATGGCCCCCATGCTCGTCTGACCTGAATCCAATAGAACACCTCTGGGACATTGTTTCGGTCCATTCGACGCCCCCAGGTTGGACCTCAGTCAGTTCAGGGGCCCAGTGATGCCCTGGTCCAGATCTGGGAGGAAATACCCCAGGACACCATCCGTTGTCTCATTAGGAACATACCCCGACGTTGTCAGGCATGCATACTACCAAGTGGGGGCAAAACAAACTACTGAGTACCATTTTGAGTTGCTGCAATGAAATTTCAGCAAAATCGACTAGCCTGCTGCATCATTTTTTCCCTTTTGATTTTCAAAGTGTCTTTGAATTCAGCCTTCAGTAGGTTGATAGTTTTCATTTCCATCAAACTATATGGCATCCTTTTGTTCCTAAGATATTCAGCATGATATTTCCCCATTGAGATCTGATGTGTTTTCAAAGTGTTCCTTTAATTTTTTTGAGCAGTGTATTTGGGGGGTCTATCTATAACAGAACTTTTCAGTAATTCACACTATATCTGTATTGTGTTTCATTAATAAATGGCAGAGCATGGTTTTGTGCTGCTGTCTTTGAGAGTGTTTCAAGAAATACTTATAAAAGGTACTTTGTTTATGAAAATGTTGGATTTACAGAACGTAGCCTTTCATGTACGAAGTCCTGGGTCTCCCATGAAATCAGAGAGGTTTGACATCAGTAGCACCTGTCTGAGTGGATTGTGAGCCAGTACACCGGGAGATGAGAAAACCTGTTATAAATAATGCAGACTTTACTGTCTCCTTCTTCGAATGCCCAGTCTGGCTGGTGACGACAAACTCACTGCGTTATCACTGTATTCGGAGCACAGACCTTTGTTGCTGGAATTTGCATGCTTTATTTATTCTTTGGACCAATTGGTGGTGGAGGATTGGGATTTGCAAGTTTATCAAGGCATTATACATTTATAGACGTATATATTACTTGGCAATTTCATGCATCCAGATACAGACAGTTCTTTAATCTGGAGTCAGTTAACCGTGGAATAGGCATCTTGTTTCACTTTAGTATGTAGACTCTGTGATCACATGTATAATGAAAAACTATACTGGGGCTAATGTTATAACAAGTTGAATGGATATTTTTTTATTTTTATTTACAGGAGTATTTTCCCTTTTTCTGACTCGGTGGCAGTTGAATGGTCACGCGATTCATTCTATTTTCAAGCTTTTTGCATTTAGTCATTATATTCTGTGACACCATGCTTAGAAAGAGTCAATCACAGCTGGGCTTCTGCAAGACCCTAAATATATGCACTCAAATTATTTTAATTCTTCCTTGGGAATTATTTGCTTGCTTCCTTATTTAGCTTTACTTACTTTGATTTTTACTATTTGATTTAAAGTGGTTGTAAACCTCAGACATGAAATATGAACTAAGCACAGCTCAGCTCCGCAAGGTCAATTTTTGCGATTTGGCACTGCTACTTTAACAATTGCGCAGTCCCCGAATTCAATTGATGCCCTTTTTTCTCCACAAATAGAGCTTTTTTTTGGTGGTGTTTGATCACCTCTGCGTTTTTTTAGATTTCGCGCTATAAACAAAAAAAGAGCGACAATTTTGAAAAAGAAAAAAAACACAACATTTTTTACTTTCTGCTATAAAACATTCCCAATAAAAATTTTTTAAAAATCTTTTTTTTTTATCAGTTTAGGCCAATGTGTTTTCTGCTACATATTTTTGGTAAAAAAAAAATCCCCAAAAGCATATAATAATTGGTTTGCGCAAAAGTTATAGCGTTTTCAAACTGGGATCGATTTTTGGACTTTTTATTTTATTTTGTTGTTTTTATTAGTAATGGCGGCGATCAGCGATTTTTATTGGGATTGCGGCGGCGATCAGCGATTTTTATTGGGATTGCGGCAGACAAATCTGCCACTAAGTGACACTTTTTTGGGGACCAGTGACACCAATACAGTTATCACTGCTAAATAATATGCACTGTTACTGCATAAATTACACTGGCAGGGAATGGGTTAATACTGGGGGTGATCAAGGGGTTAAGTGTGAGCCTAATTGTGCTTACTAACTGGGGGGGGGGGGTGGTGCTCTGTGAAAGGTACACAGAGATCGGCGTTTCAGCTTAGCAGAGACACACAATCTCATTGTGCCTGTCTGACAGGAGAGCTGCATTCTATGCATTACGATAAAAAGCCTTCTCTGTGAAGCAGCACCCCCTTATACCTACCGGAGTCCCATCTCTGTCTGGCGATGTCCACGAGTCCCTCGGCCATTTTTACCAGCCAGGCTGCAGACAATGTGGGAGGCTGCAGGCACTGGAGCAAGTAAATACTGTGTTTCCCCGAAAATAAGACTTACCCTGAAAATAAGACCTACTGTTATTTTCGGGGAGGACTGCAATATAAGCCCTACCCTGAAAATCAGCCCTAGTTTAGTGTTTGTAAAATCCTAGAATCCACTTTATTACTGTTAGCTTTAAATCAGATGTGAGGATCTTTGACTTCTCCCATGTTGTTCGGGTAGATCTCCATCTCTTTACCCCAGGCTCACACTGAGGCCATTTTAAAATTGTGCGAGTTCAGCTGAACTGATTTCAAGCCGGCATTTCAGTCCCACTTCGGGGGCGATTTCACAGGGTGGGTTCCTGCACAGATGTCTATGGAAATCGCCCCATTTACTTTAAGGCACTATTGGGGAGATTCATAAAGAGTGTCTCGGACACTTATTAGAACTCAGACATGCCTCCACATGACAAATGTTCACGTTGGCGACAGATTCATGTACCTGTTGTAAATGGTTACATGAATCTGGGGCATGCATACCTGTGTGGAGGCACAGCAAGGCCAGAATGCTCATACAGACATTGTCCTCTGTGCAGCTTAGCTTCCTCCTGCCTGCTGCTGTCATTGTCAGCTCAAACTGGAAGTGAGGAGCTCACTTGATTTCTGGCACTATCAATGGGCATTTTTCTGTACTTGGGGAAATGTGCATGCATTGCAGAGATGTACTGTACTTGCTTGGACTTACACCTGATCAGGCATCAAGCACCTTTCACATGTTTTAGAACAGCAGTCTGTGCAAAATAATGTATGGAATATGCTGATATAGCATCTGGTTTGAGACTTTTTCAAAAAGGCTTGTGATGCTTTCTGCGTGGTCACATTGCAGATCTGAAGAAAACAGAACCTGTTAGGATCCTTTCACATGGTCCGCATTCAGTTGCGGACCCTTCTCTGCTCAGCGCGGATCGATCTGCCGATCCCCGCTGAGCAGGCGGATGACAGGCGGAGAGGTAGGTATCAGAGCCCCACTGCTCTCTATGGGGAATCGGATGAGAGCAGACCGCCTGTCCGCTCTCATCCGATCCCTTCCGATCCGATCCCCTGGACGGATGGAAAATAGGGTTTCCATCCATCCGGATTTCACGGACAGGATCGGATGCAGATGGCAGCGGGTGTCAGCGGACCGCAGCGGGTGTCAGCGGACATGTCTCCGCTGACATCCGCTTCCCCATAGGGATGTGGAGGATCTGATCAGATCCGCCTAAAAAACTGACAGGCGGATCTGATTGGATCGTTTGTGTGAAAGGACCCTTAAACTAGAAAGGATAACATCACTTTAGATCAAAATTGATACACATAACTGCTACTCAATGTTGTAAAGCAATAACAGAACTGGGATTTCTATTACCTATTATTAAACATTAGGTCTCATGCACACAGAGCGTTTTTACAGCCACTTTTAACAGCGTCAGACCTTTTTTCTTTGCAGCTCTCAATGTTCAATGTGTCCCTGCACACACAGGCTTTTAGGAGCTGTAAGTGACAAAGGCGTTTTCAAGCTGCAACAAAAAAAAAAAAAACAGGGGCAGCTCGTTCTGAAGACCAGCGTTACAGCTGGGAAAATGTCTGACACGGCTAAACGCTGGATGCAAACAGGGTATTTTTTTTTTTACATGCCAAAATCAATGGTTCCCTATGAGAACTGTCTTAATTGATTGGATTTTCAGCAAATTGATTTTAATGGAAATCCCATCCTTATGATCCGACTTGTGGCATGTGACTAACTTGTCCTCTGAGGATCTTGAAGGGGAACCCCGTGCCAAGATGAAAAAAAAAAGACGTGGGATACCCCCCAGGTCCATACCAGGCTCTTTTGAGTCTGGTATGAATCTTGAAAGGGAACCCCATGCTAAACTGAAATAAAAACGGCATCGGGTCCTCCCCAAGACCATACCAGACCCTTCATTCTGGTATGGATTTTGAGAGGAAACCCCACCCCAAAAAAAGAAAGTGTGGGGGTCCCCCCCAAATCCATTCCAGACCCTTATCTGAGCATGCAGCCCGCTGGGTCAGGAAAGGGGGAGAGGGACGAGCGAGCTCCCCCCCCGGACCATACTAGGCCACATGCTTTTTAGAATCTGGGCCCCCAGATCCTGCCGCCGCCCATGCAAAGTAGTATGGGGTACATTGTACCCCTACCCATCACCTCCAAAAAAAGGCTGTGTAGTGTAAT
Source organism: Pelophylax lessonae (assembly GCF_965119305.1). NCBI lineage: Eukaryota > Metazoa > Chordata > Amphibia > Anura > Ranidae > Pelophylax > Pelophylax lessonae. The sequence continues at coordinate 214,494,439 of NC_138773.1, forward strand.
TAAAAAAGAGATGGTTTTGACAATTCCTTTTTTAAAAATGAAGAATGTCCCCTGTCGTAGCATCAACGTGTCTTCTCCCTCCGGTCCTCTCCCTCAGGTGGTGTGTTCTTCCTCCTGTCTTCTCCCTCCGCTGCGGCCTTCTCCACCACGACCCAGTCCTCCGATGCTGGCTCCTGTCATTATGCCAGCTACATCCTCTGCTGGTTCTTATTGGTTATATAAGAATCGGCAGAGAACGGAGCTGGCACAATGGGAGCCAGCATCAGACAAGACAGCAGCAGAGGGAGAAGACCAGAGGAAGAACACACCACCTGAGGGAGAGGACCAGAGAAAGAAGACAAGTTGACGATATGACGGGGGACATTTGTTTGTGTTGCCTATGATTCATCCTATAGCAGCAGCTTTGTACATTCCATTTGGATTTATTCCTTTGTTACCAGTGACCTTGGATGCTGGCCTGGTTTACATGATATGCTTACATCCTATTAACTGTGAGTGGATATTTATTTATTTTATTAAATCTATTTTATTGGTGCACTTAGTGTTACTAAACCCACAACAGTAAAATCTGTTTGTTTATGCAGGTAAGCATGCTTGTTATCACTGTGGAACCAAAGTTAATCCTCCACATTGTGTAAAAAAGCTGTTTTGATCTGGTCTTCTCTGATCGTCCCCTTCTTTTACTGTCCCCAGTCCATGTGCTGATAGAACAGAGCCCTAGGAGGCACATGCTCAGTTTGGTGGGAATTGCTAGGGAGGAGGTTTTTTTTTGGGAGGGTGCATGTGATTAGCATGGGGCCAATTAGCATTGTCCAGACAGAGAGGGTCAGGGGTCATGCAGCCTCATAGGACAGTCAGAAGATAATGAAAACCCCTCCTACAAGCTTTAACCAGTGCTCAGCCTGACATTGATAGCAGTCACAAGATTGCTATATACTGCTGATGAGAAAAGGTATTTAACATTTTATATATTTACTAACATAATTGCAATTCCATGTTTTGTGTACTAGGTTTAGCAACATTTTAAAGGCACCCTCCTTTGTTCCTTTTCATCCCCACCATAGGACTTTTCAGTTTTGGTGAAAAACTGAACAGGCTTTTTTTATTTTATTTTTTTACACTTGTTTTCCTCTGAAAACCAATTTGCAGTGACTCACTCTTCAAAGTGCATTTGACAGGTGGTGAGGAGTAGGAATGGGCTTGGGCATCCTAGCTGCCTGATCCCGCCAGGAAGCCGACACTGACACGGCTAATCGCAGGCAGTGAAACATTTCCCGATCTGTGATCTAAAGGACTAGTGCGCTACCAGGTGTGTTTGATTAAAAAAAAAAAAAAACCAGGGAAAGGCCCAGAAACGATAAATGTGCAAAAAAAATTACTAAAATAAAATAATACATTTAAGTAATGAGTAAAGCTGCAAATCCCTATGTGATACCATAATACAAATGTGAAAAACATCCCATAATGTAGTAAAAAAAAAAAAACACATAAATATAAACCATAAATAATAGTACACAGAATGAAATAAAAATGGAAACAGTGAGAACCACTTTATTATTCCACACAATAAGGTGCTATGAGAATCCCATGTAGAAGTTGTGAATAACCATAAAAAAAAAGTTCATAGAGTCCTGTGCTAATGGTGAGATACTAAACAAATGGTGCAACGAAAATCTGTGGGTAGCTGCGCTAACCTCAAACTAAACAAATATCAATTATCCTTCACATTTGCTTCACCACTAGTGATGTGTAGCCAATATCCAAAGAAAACTATACTGTACACAATATAGCAAATATCAAAGTAAAAACAATAATGTAAACGGCGTATTACAAAAACAAAACATTTCGATATTATAACAAAGTGTACATGGATTTGTTCAGTGCCAATCGTGAATCTTGCTCATACAGTGCTTCACCCAGCTTGAGTCGCGGTTCACATATGTGCGATGTTAGACATCACATGTGATTCGGAGCGAACTGCTTTGCAAATCACATGCAATGTCTGTGCGATGCGAATTCAGCTATACAACCCCCACAGGACACTTTTTTGGGTCCGCACAAGAATCGGATCACATGGGTTGCATAGTCAGGTTGAAAGTAGACACAAGTCCATTTGGCTCAACCAATAAAAACAAAAAAAAACAGTAAAGAAAACCCAACCATACAATCCCATATACACAATCTTATACCCGCAGTTGATCCAGAGCAAGGTGAAAAGACCCCAGCAAAGCATGATCCAATTTGCTTTAGCAGGGGAAAAAAATTCCTTCCTGATCCCCCGAGAGGCAATCGGATGTTCCCTGGATGAACTGTACCTATAAATATTAGTACCTATTTATATTATATACACTTAGTAAAGAATCCAGGCCTTTTTTAAAGCAATCTAGTGAGCTAGCCAGAACCACCTCTGGATGGAGTCTATTCCACATTTTCACAGCTCTTACGGTGAAAAAACCTTTCAGTATTTGGAGACAAAATCTGTTTTCCTCTAGACGTAAAGAGTGCCCCCTTGTCCTCTCTGTTGACCTTAAAGTGAATAACTCAACACCAAGTTCACTATATGGACCCTTTATGTATTTATACATGTTGATCATATCCCCCCTTAATCTCCTCTTCTCAAGAGAGAATAAATTCAGTTCCTCTAATCTTTTCTCATAGCTGAGCTCCTCCATGCCTCTTATCAGTTTGGTTGCCCTTCTCTGCACTTTCTCCAGTTTCCTGATATCCTTTTTAACCGCTTGCCGCCCGCCCGCCGTCATATGACGGCGGAGCGGAGCGACCATTATCCTGGGCCGCCGTCATATGACGGCGGCACTTTAAGCAGGGCAGGCGCGCGATCGCGGGCGCGCCGCCCTGCACTGCCGGTGTCGGCGTGTCCCAGGGACACCCCCCCGTCACCGGCAGGGGGGAAACAGCCAATAGGCAAGGCTGTTTCCCACGTGATCGGCTGTGTTCCATTGACACAGCCGATCACAATAGAGGGCGGCAGAAAATGACCGCGCATGCGCGATCGGGAGTGCGCAGCGCGGTCATGTCGGTGGCTATGTGTTCCCTAGGAACACAGCTAGTCACCGACAGTATAAAACAGCCAATGACAGTGGCTGATTACGATGTGATGGGCTGTGAAGCCATTCACAGCCCATCACAAATGTAAACAAAGAGCAGTAACTCACTGTTACTAGCTCATCTTCCCTCACACACCGTTTCCAGTGTGAGGAGAGGAGAGCCAGAAACAGTGAGTTACTGATCTGTGTACCTGTCCTGTGAAAATCAGAAAAAAAAGTGTCATCAGCCCCCCCCCCAATTGCACCTGTCACCCAACAGTCACCTGTCACTATCACTGCACCAAAAATCTCTACCTATAAAGTGCACCTGTCACCAGAGACTGCCATAAGTATCGCCAGCGGTGCACCTGTCACCCATCGGTGACCAGCGCCCGTCACCTGTCACCCTATCAATCACCGTCACCTGTCACCCCATCAGTGATCGTCACCTGTCACCCCATCAGTGATTGTCATCTGTCACCCCATCAATCATAGTTACATAGTTACATAGTTAGTGAGGCTGAAAAAAGACACAAGTCCATCCAGTTCAACCTATGATGTGTGTGTGTGTTTGCTAACCGTACATTGTATACCCCTGTATGTTGTGGTCTTTAAGGTGTCCATCCAATAGTTTTTTGAAACTATCAAGGCTCCCCGCTGATACGACTGCTTGCGGAAGAGAATTCCACATCCTTACTACTCTTACAGTGAAGAACCCCTTACGCACTTTAAGGTTAAACCGCCTTTCCTCAAGTTTTAGTGAGTGGCCACGTGTCTTATTGTATTCCCTTACTCTGAATAGTTTGTTCCTTATGCTAGGGTCGCCAGTACAGTATTTGTACATTGATATCATATCCCCCCTCAATCGTCTCTTCTCCAGAGAGAATAAGTTCAGTGCTTGTAGTCTTTCCTCATAGCTGATGTCCTCCATTCCATGTCCATGTCCTCCAGTCCTCCATTCCCCTAATTATTTTTGTTGCCCTTCCCTTCTCTGACCGGTGCCCAGAACTGGACAGCATACTCCAGATGTGGCCGGACCAGAGTTTTGTAGAGTGGAAGAATAATCTCTTTATTTCTGGAGTGAATCCCCTTTTTTATACAACCCAGTATTCTGTTGGCTTTGCTTGCAGCGGCTTGGCATTGCATGCCGCTTCCAAGCCTGTTGTCTACCAGTACCCCCAGGTCCCTTTCCATCCTAGACTCACCCAGAGGTTCCCCCCCTAGTGAGTAGCTTGCTTTCTGGTTACTGGCCCCCAAGTGCATTACTTTACATTTTTCTACATTAAACCTCATCTGCCATGTAGTTGCCCACCCCGTTATTTTGTTCAGGTCTGCTTGCAAGATTTCCACATCCTGCATAGAAGATATTGGCATGCCTAATTTAGTATCATCTGCAAATACTGAGATTGTACTAGATATCCCCTCCTCTAGATCATTTATGAATAAATTAAACAGGATTGGTCCCAGGACAGAACCCTGGGGGACCCCACTTTCCACACCCGCCCACTCAGAGTACTCCCCATTAATCACCACCCTCTGGACTCTCCCCTGGAGCCAGTTCTCTATCCAGGTACTCACCTTATGGTCCATACCTACCTTCCTTAGTTTGTACAGTAAGCGTTTGTGGGGAACGGTGTCAAAGGCCTTTGCAAAGTCCAGATACACCACATCCACAGGCTTACCTTTATCTAAGTGGCAGCTCACTTCATCGTAGAAGGTTAATAGATTGGTTTGGCATGAACGATTTTTCATGAATCCATGCTGATTACTACTTATAATACCGTTTTCATTACTAAAGTCTTGTATGTGGTCCCTTATCATCCCCTCCAAAATTTTGCAGACTACTGATGTTAGGCTGACCGGCCTATAGTTACCCGGGATATATCAGCGTCACCTGTCACCCCATCAGTGATCGTCACCTCTCACCCCATCAATCAGCGTCACCTGTCACCCCATCAGTGATCGTCACCTGTCACCCCATCAGTGATCGTCATCTGTCACCCCATCAGTGACTGTCACCTGCCACCTATCCGTCACCTGCCACCCATCAGCCAGAATGTCAAAAAGGATGTTCAGCAGCGAGGAGGCGTTTGAGATCATCTCTATGGATGATGAGGGCACCGGGGAGCTCTCATCAGTATCCGGGTCCAATTCCGAATCCGATTCGGAATTTGAAGTCGCCAATAGTAGCGGATCGGAGATGGACTCGGAGGAAGAATGGGTCCCTCCCAAAAGGGCACGGCGCTCTGGAAACCGGGCAGCCACAAGGGATACACCCCAGGATCCTATGCCCAGCACCAGCACTGCCACCACCAGTACACCCCAGGATCCTATGCCCAGGCCCAGTACCCGCTCTGCCCCCAGCGAAACACCCCAGGAGCGAATGCCCAGGCCCAGCACCAGCGCTGCGGCATCACTCCCAATTCCGAATCCCCCTTCTACCAGCACTGGAGTGTCACATCCCCCAAGAGCCAGGGCCACTATCCACCTCCCAGATGCTCTTGCCAATCCAAGATGGCTGCCCTCCAACTCAGGATCAGCAAATATTCCCCCTTTTACCGCACAGCCAGGTGTGCAGGCCAATACAGAAAATTTTTCTTTTATTGATTTTCTCCATTTATTTCTGCCCAACGATTTTCTGCAATACATCGTGGACCAAACGAATCTGTATGCCCAGCAGTTTATTGCTAACAACCCCCAATCTTCCTATTCCCATCCGTTTGAGTGGAGAGAGTTAACCTTGGAGGAGTTCAAAATGTTTTTGGGCCTCACCATAAACATGGGGGTTACAAAGAAGAATGAAGGACATGCCTATTGGTCCACCCAACCCATACACAGTATGCCCATATATTCTGCCCAAATGCCCAGGTCCCGGTATGAAATTATCATGCGCTTCCTTCATTTTAGTGACAACAGCCAGTGCCCCCCCCCCCAAAAATCATCCAAATTTTGACAAGCTGTATAAAATTCGCCCCCTCATAAATTATCTTTCCCAAAGTTTTGCAGAACTTTACGTCCCTAATCAAAACATTTGTGTAGATGAGTCCCTGCTACACTTCACAGGCCGGCTTGGAATAAAGCAGTATATTCCAAGCAAAAGGTCCAAATATGGGGTCAAATTCTATAAACTGTGCGACAGAGCTACGGGATATCTGTATGCGTCCCGCATATACGAAGGAAGAGATTCCCAGCTCAATCCCCCTGACTGCCCGGCCTACATGGGCACAAATGGAAAGATTGTATGGGACTTGGCGTACCCACTGCTGAGGAAAGGCTACCACCTTTACCTGGATAATTTTTATACCAGCGTGCCCCTCTTAAAACATCTGTACCTTGAAGGAACCTTGGCCTGCGGAACCACCAGGAAGAACAGGAAGGGCTTCCCACAGTCCTTAGTAAATAAAAGAATGAGGAAGGGGGAAATAGCAGCCCTGAGAAACAACGAGCTGCTGGCCTTGCGATGGAAGGATAACCGAAATGTGTACATGATGTCCACCATTCATGACAACACCACAGTGGAGGTTCGGAGAAGAAGAGGTCCCATCCAAAAACCATCATGTGTGCAGGATTACAATCTTTACATGGGGGGGGTGGATTTTAACGACCAGATGATTCAACCCTACTTGGCCACAAGGAAGTCCCGATTCTGGTATAAGAAGGTTGCAATTTATTTATTTCAATTGGCCTTTTATAACTCTTATGTCATTTACACCAAATCCACTGAAAGCCCCATCTCCTTCCTAAAATTTATTGAAGAAATTATCACGACCCTCATCTACCCACAAGGACTCCCCCAAGAAAACCTTCGCTCTGAGGCTGTTAGCCGACTTAGTGAGCGCCACTTTCCAGACTACGTTCCACCGTCTGAATCAGGCCGAAGACGGCAAAAAAGATGCCGTGTATGCAGCAGAAGGGGGTTTCGTAAGGATACCAGCTTCTATTGTCGGTACTGTCCCTCCCAACCTGGCCTGTGCGTTGGAGAATGCTTCACGCGTTACCATACATTGGTTAATTACTAGCCCATTTCCCCGTTTTCATCTGTGCTGACCAATTTTCCTCATCACCATGCCACTGCTTTCCACATAAACTGACCCTGGCCTGTTTTTCCACTATGTCTCTGCCTACTGTTTGGACTGCTTTCACGTGAACTGACCCTGGCTTGCTTTACCGATTACGCTACTTCCTACTGTTTGGATTGCTTCCCTGTGAACTGACCCTGGCCTGTTTTTCAACTACTCTTCTGCCTGCCGATTGGATTGCTTGCACGTGAACTGACCCTGGCTTGTTTTACCGATTACGCTACTTCCTACGGTTTGGATTGCTTCCCTGTGAACTGACCCTTGGCCTGTTTTTCAACTACTCTTCTGCCTGCCGATTGGATTGCTTGCACGTGAACTGACCCTGGCTTGTTTTACCGACTATTCTTCTGCCTACCGCTTGAACTGATCTGTCGCCCCCTGCTACTGTAGTACACAGGGGTCTCACATATGTGAGGGGCTCCAGAGTTGTTTTTCCGGATGGAGAAAACCAATTTTTTGGTTGTCTCTGGGTTTTGTAAATTCCGGATTAGGGTCTGGAGTCCGGAGGCTTCAAAGAGATTTGGGTGGGAGAAGCCTCTACCCCTGTCCCCAGGTCTCACCTGACCAAGGCCCTCAGCTTACTACCATCATGCCTCTGCATGATATTAGCTGGAGAGTGGTACAATCATTGTCTGCAGTGTACCGGGACCAATATTATGGCTGTGCTGACCATGTCTCTGCCTGGAAAATTCATTTGGACAAATGCTGCGGCTGTGCTGACAATATCCCAGACTATAGACTATATTCCTGCCTGCTGCCTGGAAAATTGCTATTGTAGTCGCTAAGCATATCCCTGCCTGCTGCCTGGACTAATGCTCTCCTCTGTGGACAACTGCACTACTACAACCACAGGTAATAATTTTTTTTACACTTTCCTTTATAGAATATATTTTGTAATGTATTTCTTGGTATGTACATGCTATGTGTAAAAAATATGAGGGGCCTTCAAAAATGATAGGTTGTCATTTATACATTGGCAATTAAAGCTAAATACTGGGGTTATGGCAGCAGATAATTGCCATAACCCTGGTATTTTTTTAAACGGGGGGCGGTCGGCTTTCAGATAAGGGTGGTCTCAGTGGCGGAGTCACCGCGGAATCCGCCGCAACGGTGCAGGGGAAGAGGTGCCCCCCCCCCTCCCGCCGCGTCCTAGACGTTTTCCTAGCTTACCGGACCCGCCGGAAGCAGGGAAAATTATCCGGTCCCGGATCCTCAGAGACAGGAAGTCAAGTGAGGGCAAGATGCCCCTCACTCGACTCTATGGTCTTGGAGGACCGGAGCTACGTCAAAAGTCGTTGCCTAGCAACCGGTTTAAAGGGCCATTTTTTTTTTTTTCCTTTTTGTTTTTTTTTTTTTTCAAAATTTTTTTTTTTTTTTTTCTTTTTTAGTGTAGTTGTGAGGTGTGAGATCTTTTTGACCCCAGATCTCACAATAAAGAGGACCTGTCATGCCTATTTCTATTACAAGGGATGTTTACATTTCTTGTAATAGGAATAAAAACGATCAAAACATTTTTTTTCAAAAAACCATGTAAAAATAAAAAATTATTAAATAAAATAAATAGGAAAAAAAAAAAAAAAATTAAAGCGCCCTGTCCCCGTTAGCTCGCGCGCAGAAGCTAACGCATACGCAAGTCCCGCCCACATATGTAAACGGTGTTCAAACCACACATGTGAGGTATCGCCGCGATCGTTAGAGTGAGAGCAATAATTTGAGCCCTAGACCTCCTCTGTAACTCTAAGCTGGTAACCTGTAGACATTTTTAAAATGTTGCCTATGGGGATTTTTAAGTACCAATGTTTGGCGCCATTCCGCGAACGTGCCCAATTTTGAAGCATGACATGTTGGGTATCTAATTACTCGGCGTAACATTATCTCCATTTTATTCTCTAGGGTCTCTGCTAAAAAAAAATATATAATGTTTGGGGGTTCTAAGTAGTTTTCTAGCATAAAAATGATTTTAGCTTGTAAACACCAAGTGTCAAAAATAGGCCCAGTCTTAAAGTGGATAAATGGACAACTTTGTGTAAAGCGCTACTTGGATGTTAGGCCTATGTATGTGGCCAGGCTGTGTAAAAGTATTACACATGTGGTATCGCCATACTCAGGAGGAATAGCAGAATGTATTTTGGGGTGAATTTTTTGCTATGTACATGCTATGTGTTAGAAATATTGCATAAATGGACAACTTTGTGTAAAAAAAAATGCATTTTCATTTTCTTTCCACATTTTCCAAAAACTTGTGGAAAAAAATGACATGTTCAAAAGACTCATTATGCCTCAAAAATTATACGTTGAGGTGTTTGCTTTCCAAAATGGGGTCATTTTATGGGAGTTTCCATTGTCCTGGTGCTCCAGGGCCTTCAAAAGTGCGATAGGTTGTCAGGAAATTATATGTGTAATTTCTGCTTCTAGAATGCCGGACGGGGCTACTTGAATGTTGGGCCTATGTATGTGGCCAGGCTGTGAAAAAGTCTCACACGTGGTATCAGCATACTCAGAAGGAGTAGCAGAATGTATTTTGGGGTGCAATTTTTGCTATGTACATGCTATGTGTTAGAAATATTGCATAAATTGACAACTTTGTGTAAAAAAAAATGCATTTTCATTTTCTTTCCACAGTTTCCAAAAGCTTGTGGAAAAAAATGACAGGTTCAAAAGACTCATTATGCCTCACAAATTATACGTTGGGGTGTTTGCTTTCCAAAATGGGGTCATTTTATGGGAGTTTCCATTGTCCTGGTGCTCCAGGGCCTTCAAAAGTGCGATAGGTTGTCAGGAAATTATATGTGTAATTTCTGCTTCTAGAATGCCGGACAGGGCTACTTGAATGTTGGGCCTCTGTATGTGGCCAGGCTGTGAAAAAGTCTCACACATGTGGTATCAGCATACTCAGGAGGAGTAGCAGAATGTATTTTGGGGTGCAATTTTTGCTATCTACATGCTATGTGTTAGAAATATTGCATAAATTGACAACTTTGTGTAAAAAAAAATGCATTTTCATTTTCTTTCCACAGTTTCCAAAAGCTTGTGGAAAAAAATGACAGGTTCAAAAGACTCATTATGCCTCACAAATTATACGTTGGGGTGTTTGCTTTCCAAAATGGGGTCATTTTATGGGGGTTTCCATTGTCCTGGTGCTCCAGGGCCTTCAAAAGTGCGATAGGTTGTCAGGAAATTATATGTGTAATTTCTGCTTCTAGAATGCCGGACGGGGCTACTTGAATGTTGGGCCTATGTATGTGGCCAGGCTGTGAAAAAGTCTCACACATGTGGTATCAGCATACTCAGGAGAAGTAGCAGAATGTATTTTGGGGTGCAATTTTTGCTATGTACATGCTATGTGTTAGAAATATTGCATAAATTGACAACTTTGTGTAAAAAAAAAAAAGCATTTTCATTTTCTTTCCACATTTTCCAAAAACTTGTGAAAAAAAATGACATGTTCAAAAGACTCATTATGCCTCAAAGATTATACGTTGGGGTGTTTGCTTTCCAAAATGGGGTCATTTTATGGGGTTTTCCATTGTCCTGGTGCTCCAGGGCCTTCAAAAGTGCAATAGGTTGTCAGGAAATGATATGTGTAATTTATGCTCCTAGAATGCCGGACGCTGCTACTTGGATGTTAGGCCTGTGTATGTGGCCAGGCTGTGAAAAAGTCTCACACATGTGGTATCGCCATACTCAGGAGGAGTAGTAGAATGTGTTTTGGGGTGTAGTTGCAAGTATACATGTGCTGTGTGAGAGAAATAACCTGTTAATACGGCAATTTGTAAAAAAAAAAAAAAAAAAAAAATAAAATAAAAATCTTCATTTTGCAAAGCATTGTGGGAAAAAATTACAACTTCAAAAAACTCACCATGCCCCTTATTAAATACCTTGGAATGTCTACTTTCAAAAAAGGGGTCATTTGGGGGGTATTTGTACTTTCCTGACTTTTTAGTGTCTCAAGAAATGAGATAGGCCTTCAGTACATCAGGTGTGATCAAGTGTGATCAATTTTCAATGATTCGCACCATAGCTTGTGGACTCTATAACTTTCACAAAGACCAAATAATATACACTTATTTGGGTTTTTTTTACCAAAGATAAGTAGCAGTATAAATTTTGGCCAAAATTTGTGAAGAAAAATTACTAATTTGCAAAATTTTATGACAGAAACAAAGAAAAATGCGTTTTTTCACGATATTTTCAGTCTTTTTTTATTTATAGCACAAAAAATAAAAAACCCAGTATTGATCAAATACCATCAAAAGAAAGCTCTATTTGTGTGAAAAAAAGGACACAATTTTTGTATGGGTACAGTGTTACATGACTGAGTAATTCTCAGTCAAAGTGTGAGAGCGCTGAAAGCTGAAAATCAGTCTGGGCAGGAAGGGGGTGAAAGTGCACTGTAGGCAAGTGGTTAAGAACTGGTGCCAAAAACTGAACTGCATATTTCAGATGAGGTCTTACTAATAATTTGTACAGGGGCAAAATTATATCTCTCTCTCTGGAGTCCATGCCTCTGTTAATACAAGAAAGGACTTTGCTTGCTTTGGAAACTGCAGCTTGGCATTGCATGCTATTATTAAGCTTATGATCTACCAGAACACCCAGATCCTTCTCCGCTATGGATTCCCCCAGTTCTACTCCCCCTAGTATGTATGATGCCTGCATATTCTTAGCCCCCAAGTGCATAACGTTACATTTATCAACATTAAACCTCATTTGCCACATAGTCGCCCAATGAAACAGTGCATTGAGGTCAGCTTGTAAGTTGGAGACATCCTGTAAAGAAGTTATTCCACTGCAAAGCTTGGTGTCATCTGCAAAGACTGAAATGGTACTTTTAATCCCAGACCCTATATCATTTATAAAGATATTTAAAAGTAAGGGTCCCAACACTGTACCTTGGGGTACACCACTGATAACCTTAGAACATTCAGAGTAAGCCTCATTAACCACTACTCTCTGAATTCTATCTTTTAGCCAATTTTCTATCCATTTCTATCCATTTACAAATTGATATTTCCAAGCCTGTAGACTTTACCTTACATGTGGGGATCGGTTGTCATTACAAGACAGCCGATTATCGGCTATGGACTCCGGTACCGGGGTGATGCCTCTAGCTGCAGGCATTACTCTGGTACAAGCACTTTCCCGAAATATCGGCAATATCGGTCACCTTGGTGGCTGATTCTGATATATCGGGGAAAGTGCAGATCGGCCCTCGATATATCAGCTTTGCCGATAATCGGTCGATCCCTAATTGACACCCCCAGCGATTCGCATATGGCAGTGTGAACTGCCTGCGAGTTGAATGTGATGCGGGAACCCACAGTGGATTTGCAGGGTTTCCGCAGAGCATATGTGTGAACCGGGACTAAACGTGTCTAAATCCACCACCATCCAAAAATGCACACTCACTAAACTGTAGTGTAATCTAGACCAGTACAGTAAATGCGTCTGTTGGTTCCTTCTATTGGTCTTTCTTAAGATCCTGGAAACTAGTGACAATGCTCCACTGGTTCTCCATATGTTCCACCTAGATTCCCTCTCATGGGTTTATAGAATTAAATAGCCATCATTGCGCAAAATTCATATAAAAGGTTTATTTAAGTATTAAAAAAATATTACACTCACATTTGATGGTGCCTTTAGATCGGCACAAAGTCTATCCAGCAATCTCTAAGGCTGTGCGATAGCCGCTCCATTCAATGGACCCCGCGTGCGTTCCAAGCTGTCAAGAGTTTTAATCAAATGCAACTAAACAGAAATATTCTACAAGTTGATTACATGCCAGAGTACCCATGTTGCCTACGTGCTGGAGTGCAGTTGTGAGTACATAGGGAGAACAACCAGGAAACTCACCACTAGGGGTGGGAGAGCACATTAATAATATGAAGAAGGGGTTTAGACATCATACTGTATCAAATCATTTCAGGCACATACACAATAGGGTTCCCCAGTTTTTGAAGTTTTATGTAATAGACGGGATAGAAATTAATCATTGGAGAAACTCAAATTTAAGAAGGGAAGTCTCACAGAATGAAACTTGTTGGATATTTAATTTTAATACTATGAAACCATACGGGTTGAATGTGAAACTAGACCTAAAGTGCTTCACTGAGAATTATTGAACACTATTGGGATTTCTCTATACGTATTTTGCATATTTGGAATTCAGGTGTGATTTTTGTGGGTTTTTTTTTTTTTTTTTTTTTTTTAAATTTCATTTTTATTATTTTTACTTTTATTTTTTTACTACATTTTTGATTTTCAATTTTTATTTTATATTGTATCTTTATTTTTATTTTATTTTTTCAAATTTGCAGTATATAGTAAACTGTATGGGTTTACATTTTTCTATTGTTATTCAACCTCATTAATTTTAAATATGAGGTATATATTTGCAGAAAAGATCGATCTCCATACACTCCTATAATATTGGGTTATGTACATCAAAGCTGTATGGGCTGCTGGAAAAGATCTCCATATGCTGAATGTTATTTCATAACATCTCACATTGAAAGGCAGAAATAACTCCTTATGGTGTAGTATTTAAGACAAGTATTTATTAAGATATAGCACACTTACATTTAAAAACACATTTGTGCGATTCCTCCTCCAGATCAGGGGGTCACAAAGTGACTGGGAGCTGTGTATTCTGAACTTCTGGTTTTGGCCGTAACCCAAAATGACGTCACCTGGCCCCTCCCGACACGTTGCGTCACAACCACGTGACTTTCTCAATGGCTTTATATCTTATTAAATACTTGTCTTAAATACTACACTATGAGGAGTTCTTTCTGCCTTTTCATGTGAGATGTTATGAAATGACATTCAGCGTATGGAGATCCTTTCCAGCAGCCCATACAGCCTTGATGCATATTACCCTGTAAATAGGAGTGTATGGAGATAGTTTCCAGCAGCCCATACAGATTGATGTGCATTACTTTATAATAAGAGGTGAGCGGCCATTGGTGGTGGATTGTTTGGATTGAGCACCAGATTGCACCATTTGTTTGGAATCTCACCGTGATCACAGCACTCTATCTTTGAACTTTTTTATGGCTAATGACAAATTCTACATAGGACTCTCATAGCACCTTATTGTGTGGAATTTGGTGGTTTTCACTGTTTCCTTTTTTATTTCATTCTGTGTATTATTATTTGTGATTTATATTTGTATTGCGCCTTTTGTTGTTTTTTTTCACATTTGTATTATGGTATCGCATAGGGATAAAGCGCTGCTTCACTTTACTGAATTCTATTTCCCGATCTGTGCAGCTGTGGACCGGGAAATGTCTCACTGCCTGTGATTAGCAGTGCTGGGATCCTGAACAGGCCCGAGCCCATCTCTAGTGAGGAGGTGTTATGCTGCCTCCTCACAGCCTGTTTTGGCACTTAAAAACCCAGGCCGCAACAGCATGTATTGCACACAAAACAGCTGTGGTGCAGCCCCCTTTATTTTAAATTGTTTGCATACGGCTGCCAGTGCTGTCTGTTGAGCACCACAGTGTGAATAAGTTCTGCGTACTGTATGTACACCCCTATTTGCTGTCTTTGCAGGTTATGGGGGAGCGGTTGGGGTGAGCCACGTGTTTTTCTCTATCGCTCATTGACAGACGTAGTCCTCGGTGATTCAGCACCTTCGGGTTATGCTGCCCTCCACAGGAGTAGGACTAGACAGGAAATAAAATGCTCTGGCCACACCCTAGGGGCAGTCCCCGAGGGTATATCCTCTCTCTGTCTGCCACAGCAAATCAGTTTTTTTCTGTCTAGTCAGGAGTAAGGACCTAGATACCTTGCTGGGATCTTCGGTCCTGGCAGGATTTTTTTCTTAAAAAGATTTTTTAGACAGCTTTTTTTCTCCAGTGTTCCTGTGAGATCTTCGAGCAAGAAAGCTGAACTGGGCGACGGGCTGGATGTTGAGATCCGGTGGTCACCCCAGTTCAGCCTACGAGCGCGTGCAGGCCATAGCTCCGCGCTGGGTCGGCCGCGACATAGTCCCACTGAAGGGACTGACCCTGCGAGTTAAACGTCTCGCTGAAACGCCAAGGACCATGAGTCACGGCGTCCGTATTGGTCGACAGCCCTCCCGCCCCGGTGGAGAGGGGTACTGTCAGGAGTTGGTGCCCACCTGGTTCCGGTATGGTGAGTAGTATGTTCCCCCTTTCCCCTGGCGGGTCTTGTGGTGAACGCGGGCCCCTCTCTGTATGGTAAGGATGAGTTCCCCTCTATCCTATAACATGGCACAGATCCCCCTACTTTGAGTGTGATTTTTATGTGCAAAAAGCCAGGAGGCTTGGTTTGGGAGCTGACAATCTAATTGTAAATATGTTAAAAGATTGTAATCAGTGGCAGTATGGGCATCTTACTGTGATAATATAAGTATCCTACCAGTCAGACTGCTTTCCAAGTCAGGTCTCCAGCAATAGCAGGCTTTCCGACGGCCATGCGGTCCGCCAGGGTCCGGTACCGCCGACCAGGCTAAATCCCCATGCAGAGAAGGTGTTGTGATGCTCTGCAGTCACGCCGCTATTCGGTACAACCGCCGCCATTGTTTGCTAGATCGCACGAGGCCGCCATTTTGGCGTAGCCTCGTGTCTCCAGCATGGGGGCGGCCATGTTTGAGGTGACCCAAACACCTCGTGGAGCTAGGGGAGGCGCCGGAAGGCGTACGGAGGGGCGGAGCCGCCTCCTTTCTTCCCGGGCAGCCAGCCAAGAGACTTCCTGTCGATCGAGACAGTGCTGAGACAAGTGCAGTGGAAAACTCTGAGCATCAAGTGGTGAGCCTGGGGGTCTATCTCTCTCTCTCTCGCTCGATAGCGGTCCCTGAGCAGCTAACACTGAGGGGCTTTGTGGCGCTGGGGGTCTAAAAAAAAAAAAAAAAAAAGTTTTATTTTTGGATTGAATTTTCTGGGTAGTAACTGGAATTATCATGGACCCTGCCACACAAGCACCCCCACCTGTTTCCCTCAAGGGGACCACGGGACCCATCAGTGCACAGAGTATAGACGCATTTACATCAGTTTTGGAGTCTTTGGTGGCTCGGGTGGAGACGGCCTGTCAGGGACGGGGGTCAAGAAAGCGACCCCCGCCTACCCCTATATCATCTGACACCTCTGACTCCGATTCAGAGATGATCACTGCAGCTGCAGGTCCCTCTGCAAGGGCTGTTGTCTCAGGTAAAGTTCCCTCAGACAGTGAGGAGGACGTTCATTTTTCCGCCATAATTCAGGAAGAAGCATTGGTGGACGCACTAGTTGTGGCGGTGCGGGAAACCTTAAGACTTGAGGTTTTACCGGCAGAGGCAACTGAAACTGAGATAACCTTTAGTACTAACAAGCCCATCAAAACGGTGAAGGTTTTTCCTGTAACCAAGTGTTTTGGTAATAAAATTATAGAAGAATGGGAGCATTCTAAGCGTACCTTTACTATTTCCAAGCGTATTGTTAGACGCTATCCGTTTGAGGAATCCCTCATTAAGAAATGGACGGTACCACCAGTGGTGGATCCACCTATTTCCAGGCTGAATAAAGCCACAGTTATCCCAGTGGAGGACACTTCGTCCTTTAAGGATCCGGTGGATCGAAAGGTGGAAGCGGAGTCCCGCACTATCTTCTCCCTGATAGGGTCAGCATTTAGACCAGTAATTGTTATTGGTCTAGTTTCCCAGACACTAATGGAATGGGCGAGATTGGTACGCCAAGACCTGAGGGGGAAAGATATCCCCCAGGGAACATCTGATTTGATGGAACAGATTATACAAGGGCTACAGTTTGTCTGTGACGCAGCCTTGGATGCTACCCCCCTATTAGGGCATGCATCTATGTCAGCGGTAATCCTCAGACGTGTGCTGTGGTCAAAATGCTGGTCAGCAGACCTAGGTTCCAAAAAGACCTTGACGAATCTCCCCTTTCAGGGGAATCGCCTATTTGGGGCCACCCTAGATGAGATCATTAAGGACGCCACTGGGGGCAAGAGCACTTTCTTGCCACAGGCTGCTAAAGCTAAGGGACCTCGTAACAAGCGAGGACCTTTCTTTACCGCCCATAAAGGGTTCGCACGCCCGGCTGGAACAAGTGGGAAAGGCAAGACTCCTCCAGGAGGGTTCAAGAAGGGCTGGTCGGACAAACAGAGGACCGACTCAGCCAAACCCGAAGCAAAGGATTACACAGCCTGAAGGTGCGCCCCCACCCGGTTTGAGGGTGGGGGGACGTTTTCACCGGTATTCAGGACATTAGATCGAGCATCGACTACTGCTAACGGTGCGATTCTTCCCTTCCAACATTTAAGTACTACAGGGAGCGGTAGTTACCGTTCCCTGAACAGATCTTTTCCTTTACCTTTTCCAAAGATTAGTCTCAATTCCCCACAGGAATCGGATCCGGTTGACCAGACAGACCAAGAAGCCTCTAGCCAGGTGACTTCGGTCCCTGAGGTTCAACCAGGAAAGATCACCGTTCCTGATAGGAATCAGGTGTCTGATAAATGTGTGGGAACAGAAAACGACCAGACTTTCTCGGATGGTCGGGGCCAGATAGCTCTAGGGACGCCTGGTTCAGATCCAGTCAGCGCCAGTGGTCCTAGAAATTCTAGGCTGGCCTCGTCAAGCCGGCCTGGCCGACTTGGACATGCTAGTCGCGGACGTTCCGTGGGAACTTCGTCTCAGGGAGTGTCTGTGGTCTCAAGGACCAATTTACCATCATGCTTTACAGTCGCTGGTTTTAATGGCCTGGCCATTGAGACCCAGGTACTGAAGGACAGGGGGTTGTCAGCTTCAGTTATTCCTACCCTTATTAACCACTTACCGCCCGCCCGCCGTCATATGACGGCGGGACGGTGCGGCTATTATCCTGGGCGGACGTCATATGACGTGACCCAGTAAATGCACGGCAGGCGCGCGATCGCGGGCGCGCCGCCGTGCACTGCCGGTGTCGGCGTGTCCCCGGGACACAGCCGGTCACCGGCAGGGGGGAAACAGCCAATAGGCATGGCTGTTTCCCACGTGATCGGCTGTGTTCCAATGACACAGCCGATCACAATGGAGGCGCCCGGGAGATGACCGCGCATGCGCGATCGGGAGCGCGCAGCGCGGTCATGTCGGTGGCACTGTGTTCCGTAGGAACACAGCTGTCACCGGCGGTAGTAAACAGTCACTGACAGTGACTGTTTACTATGTGATCGGCTGTGAATCCATTCACAGCCGATCACAAAATGTAAACAAAGAGCAGTAACTCACTGTTACTAGCTCTTCTCTCCTCATACAGCTTCCAGTGTGAGGGAGAAGAGCTAGAAACATTGAGTTACTGCTCTGTACACATGTAAAAAGTAAAAAGCACACAAATAAAGGTCCCCACATAGTCCTCAGCCCCCCCAATGTCCCCTGTCACCCAACAGTCACCTCATCAGTGCCCAGAAATTGACACCCATAAGGCTACGTTCACATGTGAGAGTAGCGATCGCAGGCAGAATAACCGCGATTCTGCCCGCGATCCGGAAATCATTGCAAATCGCGGGACGCCTGTGCGTTGCCCGTGATTTGCAATAGCACCCCAAACGCTGTGCGATGTTGCCGCCATTTCCGCCTGCCGAATCGCGGTAACATCGCGCAAACATCGCATGATGCCCAAAAAAGGTACAAGAGTTTCTTTGGTGCGTCATGCGTTGTTTGCGCGATGTTACCGCGATTCGGCAGGCGGAAATCGCTGCAACATCACACAGCGTTTGGGGTGCTATTGCAAATCACGAGCAACGCACAGGCGTCCCGCGATTTGCAATGATTTCTGGATCACGGGCAGAATCGCAGTGATTCTGCCCGTGATCGCTACGCTCACATGTGAACGTAGCCTAAAATTCACCGGTCACCAGAGACTGCCATCAGTACCGCCGTGCACCATCGCCCGTCACCTGTCACCCATCAGTGACCATCGCCCGTCACCTGTCACCCCATCAATCACCGTCACCTGTCACCCCATCAAAGATCGTCACCTGTCACCCCATCAGTCACCGTCATCTGTCACCCTATCAATCATCGTCATTTGACACCCCATCAGTGATCGTCACTTGTCACCCCATCAATCATCGTCACATGTCACCCCGTCAGTGATTGTCATTTGTCACCCCATCAATCATCGTCACTTGTCACCTCATCAATCATCGTCGCCTGTCACCTCATCAATCATCATCACCTGTCACCCCATCAGTCATCGTCACCTGTCACCCCATCAGTCATCGTCACCTGTCACCCCATCAGTCATTGTCACCTGTCACCCCATCAGTCATTGTCACCTGTCACCCCATCAGTCATCGTCACCTGTCACCCCATCAGTCATCGTCACCTGTTTGTCATATACATGCAATCACTTACTGACCGCCTAACGACTATATGCGTCGGCCATTAAAAGCTAAATACTGGAGTTATGGCAGCAGATAGCCCCCATAACCCCGGTATTTTTTGAAACGGCGGGCGGTCGGCTTTCAGATAAGGGTGGTCCCAGTGGCGGATTCGCCGCGGAATTACCCTTACGGTGCAGGGGAAGAGGTGCCCCCCCCCCCCTCCTGCCGCGTCCCAGACGTTTTCCCAGCTTACCGGACCCGCCGGCAGCGGGGAAAACTATCCGGTCCCGGATCCTCAGAGACAGGAAGTCGAGTGAGGGCAAGATGGCCCTCACTCAACTCTATGGTCTTGGAGGACCGGAGCTACGTCAAAAGACGTTGCCTAGCAACCGGTTTAAAGGGCGGCTTTTTTTTTTGCTTTTTTTTTTTTTCCTCTTTCAACAATTTTTTTTTTTTTTTTCTTTTTTAGTGTAGTTGTGAGGTGTGAGGTCTTTTTGACCCCAGATCTCACAATAAAGAGGACCTGTCATGCCTATTTCTATTACAAGGGATGTTTACATTCCTTGTAATAGCAATAAAAATGATCAAAACATTTTTTTTTTTAAACTGTTTAAAAATAAAAAAATAATAAATAAAATAAATAGGAAAAAAAAAAAAAAAAAAAAATTAAAGCGCACTGCCTCCGTTAGCTCGCGCGCAGAAGCAAACGCATACGCAAGTCCCGCCCACATATGTAAACGGTGTTCAAACCATACATGTGAGGTATCGCCGCGATCGTTAGAGCGAGAGCAATAATTTGAGCTATAGACCTCCTCTGTAACTCTAAGCTAGTAACCTGCAGAAATTTTTAAAATGTTGCCTATGGGGATTTTTAAGTACCAATGTTTGGCGCCATTCTGTGAGCATGCACAATTTTGAAGCATGACATGTTGGGTATCTAATTACTCGGCGTAACATTATCTTTCATATTATGGAAAAAAAATGTGCTAAATTTACTGTTTTCTTATGTTTTAGTTCAAAAAAGTGAATTTTTTTTCAAAAAAATCGCATTTGGAAGACTGCTGCGCAAATATGGTGTGATAAAAAATATTGCAACGATCTCCATTTTATTCTCTAGGGTCTCTGCTAAAAAAAAATATATAATGTTTGGGGGTTCTAAGTAGTTTTCTAGCAAAAAAAAATGATTTTAGTTTGTAAACACCAAGTGTCAAAAATAGGCCCAGTCTTAAAGTGGATAAATGGACAACTTTGTGTAAAGCGCTACTTGGATGTTAGGCCTATGTATGTGGCCAGGCTGTGAAAAAGTGTTACACATGTGGTATCGCCATACTCAGGAGGAATAGCAGAATGTATTTTGGGGTGCAATTTTTGCTATGTACATGCTATGTGTTAGAAATATTGCATAAATGGACAGCTTTGTGTAAAAAAAATGTGTTTTCATTTTCTTTCCACATTTTCCAAAAACTTGTGGAAAAAAATGACATATTCAAAAGACTCATTATGCCTCAAAAATTATACGTTGGGCTGTTTGCTTTCCAAAATGGGGTAATTTTATGGGGGTTTCCATTGTCCTGGTGCTCCAGGGCCTTCAAAAGTGCGATAGGTTGTCAGGAAATTATATGTGTAATTTGTGCTCCTAGAATGCCGGACGGGGCTACTTGGATGCTAGGCCTCTGTATGTGGCCAGGCTGTGAAAAAGTCTCACACATGTGGTATCTCCATACTCAGGAGGAGTAGTAGAATGTGTTTTGGGGTGTAGTTGCAAGTATACATGTGCTGTGTGAGAGAAATAACCTGTTAATACGGCAATTTGTAAAAAAAAAAAAAAACAAAATCTTCATTTTGCAAAGCATTGTGGGAAAAAATTACAACTTCAAAAAACTCACCATGCCCCTTATTAAATACCTTGGAATGTCTACTTTCCAAAAAGGGGTCATTTGGGGGGTATTTGTACTTTCCTGACTTTTTAGTGTCTCAAGAAATGAGATAGGCCTTCAGTACATCAGGTGTGATCAAGTGTGATCAATTTTCAATGATTCGCACCATAGCTTGTGGACTCTATAACTTTCACAAAGACCAAATAATATACACTTACTTGGGTTATTTTTACCAAAGATAAGTAGCAGTATAAATTTTGGCCAAAATTTGTGAAGAAAAATTACTAATTTGCAAAATTTTATGACAGAAACAAAGAAAAATGCGTTTTTTCACAATATTTTCAGTCTTTTTTTATTTATAGCACAAAAAATAAAAAACCCAGTATTGATCAAATACCATCAAAAGAAAGCTCTATTTGTGTGAAAAAAAGGACACAATTTTTGTATGGGTACAGTGTTGCATGACTGAGTAATTCTCAGTCAAAGTGTGAGAGCGCTGAAAGCTGAAAATCGGTCTGGGCAGGAAGGGGGTGAAAGTGCACTGTAGGCAAGTGGTTAAAGCAAGGAAAGCGACTTCCAGCAAGGTCTATTATCGCACATGGAAGACTTATATCGCGTGGTGCGAATCTTTAGGGATTCCTCCACGTACCTATTCGGTGACCCGAATATTGGCCTTTCTGCAGAAAGGGGTTGAGCAGAAACTAGCCTTGAGCACCATCAAAGGTCAAGTTTCAGCATTAGCAATCTTCTTTCAGAAACCTGTAGCTACCAAGTCCTTGGTGCGGAATTTCATCCAGGGGGTGCGGCACCTGGCTCCACCAGTCCGCGCGCCCTTACCGCCCTGGGATCTTAATTTGGTTTTGTCGGTTCTACAGAAACCTCCCTTTGAAAACATCAGGGAGATACCCTTGCTTACTTTATCCCAGAAGGTGGCCTTCTTGGTGGCTATCACTTCTGCATGCAGGGTGTCAGAACTGGCTGCTTTATCATGCCAGTCCCCATACTTAGTGATTCATAGGGATAAGGTAGTACTTCATCCTAAGCCATCCTTTCTTCCTAAGGTGGTTTCAGATTTTCATCTGAATGAAGATATTGTACTACCTTCCTTGTGTCCTCAGCCCAATCATCATCGGGAACATGCGTTGCATTCCTTGGATGTGGTTCGGGCAATCAGGGTATACCTGAAGGCTACGGAATCGTTCCGTAAGACGGATTCACTTTTTGTGATCACGGATGGCCCCAGAAAGGGGTTGCCTGCATCTGCCGCGACTATCGCCAAATGGATTAGACAGACGGTGGTACAGGCTTATTCTATTAAGGGTCGGAGTCCTCCGTTCCCTGTTAGGGCGCACTCCACTCGAGCGCTCAGTACTTCCTGGGCCTTCCGCCATCAGGCGGCAGTGGTCCAGGTATGTAAGGCGGCCACCTGGTCGTCGGTACATACCTTTACAAAATTTTATAAAATTGATGTGATGGCATTGGCGGATGCCTCATTTGGCCGCAAGGTTTTGCAGGCCGCAATTTGAGGAGACCGGAGGTCTACCTCGAGGATTTTTTATGTTGAAAAATTTTTGGTTGAGTCTCATCATTGAGGATGAGCATTGAATCACCGAGGACTACGTCTGTCAATGAGCTAAGAGAAAAGGATTTTACGGTAAGATTTTACAAAAATCCATTTTTACTGCACCCCAACTGCAAGTGTATATAAGACCTATGGCTCATCCATTTTCAGGGGGATGCATTTATGCTGATGCACCGTGCATATGTCCACATGACATTAAAATTGTGCCAGGTGCTTGTAATGAATGCAGTTGCTCTTAAAAAAATCACTTTGAGAAAAGAACACTATCAAATCAACAGCGATTTATTATATATACACTGTGCGTGCATGTATACGTAAATGTGTGTGTGTGTGTGTGTGTGTGTATATATATATATATATATATATATATATATATATATATATATATATATATATATATATATATATAAATATAAATGTGTGTGTGTATATTTTACACTGTGTGTATATAATATTCTAGAGTGGATTTTTTATTTTTTTTGCTTTGTTGTTGAATAGAAAATCTGGAATGATATGTTAAACCCACATGCTCCCCTGTGTTGTGTTAACTTTTATTTGCGTAACTTGAACATCTTGTGCGTGGTGAAGCTTCTCCTTTCATGCTAATCAGCAGCCTCCTTACAAGCTGATAAAAATATTTGTAGAAGGCATCTTTGAAGGGCAGGTAACTAACAAAACTTACTGATGACTCCATATATCAAATTTGAGTCCAAACCAGCTTCAGTACGAAGAAAAACTATGCTGGTAGTCAGCCAAGTCCTTGAGATGTTCCTGGGAACAGCAGAAATACTGCTGCTTCTCCAGATGACAGTATAATTTGTCCACTGGTGGCGAAGGCGCAGCTTTACTGCGATCACAGCTGCCGGCGGAACTTGGTGTGGATGTTCTCTATAAATGTATGTTTTGATTATGTTAGTGCATTGTGATATTCCCTGGCATTATGGACTATACAGTACCCTTTTGGTGCTTAACAAACGTATTATTCCTCCCAAACTTTGCTTTGTCACATGCTGCTTCGTAGTTTTTCACTTTTGCTTTTTATTTTACTTCTTTTTTTTTTTCTTTGAGGCTGATATCTTATGACCATCTTGTAGTAATTAAAGTTATTTTACATTGATTTTCTTTGAACTCTCAGCTAACCACTAACTACACAGATAAAATATGAATGGAAGAACCTGTTTATTTCACAAATGTTTTGTTTTGTTCTCAGTGGTGTATCATCCATGGGTGCAGGGTGTTCACTGAATGCGGGCCTTGGGGGGGGGGGGCAATGTAACCCACACTTCACCCATGGATGATCCCTCCCTGTTTGACGCTCGGAGGGTGATTGTTGCTAGAGTGGCTGTCTGCTACTTCTTTGAAAGCCATACGAGATTGGTGCCTGTAACTGCCCCACTGCCGCAACGATCCCCCCCCCCCACTGTCCCCCTGCAGAGCTGCTAGCTTCCCTCTTCTCCTCTCCTCTCCTTTCAGCTGCTGTGGTGGATGTGTCGGGATGGAGAGCGGAGGAAGGGGCCAGTAAACATGTAATTTACTGACCCTTCCTTTTCTGAATGAGCAGCGTTGGTGATCACTGACTGTCCATTCATAACTGAAACATGGTAAACTGTATTTCTCTAGCGCTCATTGACAGACGTAGTCCTCTGTGAAACACCACCTTCGGGTTATGTTGCCTCCACAGGAGCAGGACTAGACAGGAAATTAAAAAGCTCTGGCCACACCCCAGGGGCAGTCCCAGAGGGTATATCCTCTCTCTCTCTGCCTCAGCAAATCAGTTATTTTCTGTCTAGTTAGGAGTAAGGACCTAGATACCTTGCTGGGATTTTAGGTCCTGGCAAGAATTTTCTTAAAGGATTTTTTAGACAGCTTTTTTTTCTCCAGTGTTCCTGTGAGATCTTCAAGCAAGAAAGCTGAACTGGGCGACGGGCTGGATGTTGAGATCCGGTGGTCACCCCAGTTCAGCCTACGAGCGCGTGCAGGCCATAGCTCCGCGCTGGGTCGGCCGCGACAAAGTCCCATTAAAGGACTGTCCACGCGAGTTAAACGTCTCGCTGAAACGCCAAAGACCATGAGTCACGGCGTCCGTATCGGTCGACAGCCCTCCCGCCCCGGTGGAGAGGGGTACTGTCAGGAGTTGGTGCCCGCCTGGTTCCGGTATGGTGAGTAGTATGTTCCCCCTTTCCCCCTGACGGGTTTTGTGGTGAACGCGGGCCCCTCTCTGTATGGTAAGATAGAGTCCCTTTCTATCCTACAACATGACACAGATCCTCCTACTTTGAGTGTGATTTTATGTGTGCAAAAAGCCAGGAGGCTTGGTTTGGGAGCTAACAATCTAATTGTATACATGTTTTAAAGATGTAATCTGTGGCATTCTGGGAATCTTATGGGTTAAGAATAAGCTACCTACCAGTCAGAAGCCACGGACATGTAGACTGCCTTCCTAATCAGATCTCCAGCTATTAGCAGGCCTCCCGAACGGCCATGCGGTCCGCCAGGGCCGGTACCGCCAACCACGCCATATCCCCATGCAGAGAGAGTGTTGTGTGCCCTGCAGCACACCGCTATTCAGTACGGGCCGCCGCCATTTTTTTTTGCTGGATCGCACGAGCCGCCATTTTGGCGTAGCCTCGTGTCTCCAGCATGGGGGCGGCCATGTTTGAGGTGATCCAAACACCTCGTGGAGCTTGGGGGAGGCGCCGGAAGGCGTATAGAGGGGCGGAGCCGCCTCCTTTTTTCCTGGGCAGCCAGCCAAAAGACTTCCTGTTTGTCAAGACAGCGCTGTAACCTGTTGCAGTTAAACTCTGAGCATCAAGTGGTGAGCCTGGGGGTCTATCTCTCTCTCGATCGATAGGGATCCCTAGCAGGTAACACTAAGGGGCTTTTGTGGCGCTGGGGGTCGAAAAAAAAAAAAGTTTTATTTTTGAATGATATTATCCAGGAAGTAACTGGAATTATCATGGACCCTGCCACACATATTCCCCCACCTGTTTCCCTCGAGGGGGCCACGGGACCCGCCGGTGCACAGAGTATAGAGTCATTTACAGCAATTTTGGAGTCTATGGTGGCTCGGGTGGAGGCGGCCTGTCAGGGACGGGGGTCAAGGAAGCGACCCCCGCCTACCCCTATACCATCTGACACCTCTGACTCAGATTCAGAGGTGGTCACGGCAATTGCAGGTTCCTCTGCAAGGGCTGTTATCCCAGGTAAAGCCCCCTCAGACAGTGAGGAGGACGCTTCTTCTCCTGCTATTATTCAGGAAGAAGCATTGGTGGACGCACTAGTTGTGGCAGTGCAGGAAACCTTAAAACTTGAGGCTTTACCGGCAGAGGCAACTGAAACAGAGATTCCTTTTGGTACTAATAAGCCCATCAAGACGATGAAGGCTTTTCCTGTACCTAAATGTTTCGGTAATCAGATTAAAGGAGAATGGGAGCATTCTAAACGTACCTTTACTATTTCCAAGCGTATTGCTAGACGCTATCCGTTTGAGGAATCCATCATTAAGAAATGGACGGTACCACCAGTCGTGGATCCGCCTATTTCCAGGCTGAATAAAGCCACGGTTATTCCAGTGGAGGACACTTCGTCCTTTAAGGATCCGGTGGATCGAAAGATGGAAGCAGAGTCCCGCACCATCTTCTCTCTGATAGGGTCAGCTTTTAGACCAGTAATTGTTATTGGTCTAGTTTCCCAGACACTTACGGAATGGGCGAAAATGGTACGCCAAGATCTTAGGGGAAAAGATATTCCCCAGGAGACATCTGATTTGATGGAACAGATTATACAAGGGCTACAGTTTATCTGTGACGCAGCCTTGGACACTACTCCCTTATTAGGGCATGCATCTAAGACAGCGGTGATCCTCAGACGTGTGCTGTGGTTAAAATGCTGGTCAGCTGACCTAGGTTCCAAAAAGACCTTGACAAATCTCCCCTTTCAGGGGAATCGTCTATTTGGGGCCAACCTAGATGAAATCATTAAGGATGCCACTGGGGGCAAGAGCACTTTTTTGCCACAGGCTGCTAAAGCTAAGGGACCTCGCAACAAGCGAGGACCTTTCTTTACCGCCCATAAAGGGCGCCCGGCTGGTACTAGCGGGAAAGGCAAGACTCCTCCAGGAGGGTTCAAGAAGGGGACCAACCCAGCCAAACCCGAAGCAAAGGAGTACACAGCCTGAAGGTACGCCCCCACCCGGTTTCAGGGTGGGGGGACGTTTTCACCGGTATTCAGGACATTAGATCGAGCATCAACCACTACTACCGGTGCGATTCTTCCCTTCCAACATTTAAGTACTACAGGAAGCGGTAGTTACCGTTCCCTGAATAGATCTTTTCCTTTACCTTTTCCCAAGATTAGTCCCGATACCTCACAGGAATCGGATCTGGTTGACCAGATAGGCCAAGTAGCCTCTAGTCGGGTGACTTCGGTCCCTGAGGTTCAACCAGAAAAGATCACCTTTCCTGATATCTATCAGGTATCTGATAAATGTGTGGGAACAGAAAACGACCAGACTTTCTCGGATGGTCGGGGCCAGATACCTCTAGGGACGCCTGGTTCAGATTCAATCAGCGCCAGTGGTCCTAGAAATTCTAGGCTGGCCTCCTCAAGCCGGCCTGGCCGACTTGGACATGTTAGTCGTACACGTTCCGTGGGAACTTCGTCTCAGGGAGTGTCTGTGGTCTCAAGGACCAATTTACCATCATGCTTTACAGTCGCTGGGTTTAATGGCCTGGCCATTGAGACCCAAGTACTGAAGGACAGAGGTTTGTCAGCTTCAGTCATTCCTACCCTTATTAAGCAAGGAAAGCGACTTCCAGCAAAGTCTATTATCACACATGGAAAACTTATATTGCGTGGTGCGAATCTTTAGGATTTCCTCCACGTACCTATTCGGTGTCTCGAATATTGGCCTTTTTGCAACAAGGGGTTGAGCAGAAGCTAGCCTTGAGCACCATCAAGGGTCAAGTTTCAGCATTAGCAATCTTCTTTCAGAAGCCTTTAGCTACCAAATCCTTGGTGCGGAATTTCATCCAGGGGGTGCGGCACCTGGCTCCTCCAGTCCGCGCGCCCTTACCGCCTTGGGATCTTAATTTGGTTTTGTCGGTTCTACAGAAACCTCCCTTTGAAAACATCAGGGAGATTCCCTTGCTTACTTTATCCCAGAAGGTGGCCTTCTTGGTGGCTATTACTTCTGCTCGCAGGGTGTCAGAACTGGCTGCATTATCATGCCAGTCACCATACCTAGTGATTCATAGGGATAAGGTAGTACTTCATCCTAAGCCATCTTTTCTTCCCAAGGTGGTTTCAGATTTTCATCTGAATGAAGATATTGTACTACCTTCCTTGTGTCCTCAGCCCAAGCATCATCGGGAACATGCGTTGCATTCCTTAGATGTGGTTCGGGCAATCAGGGTATACCTGAAAGCTACGGAATCATTCCGTAAGACGGATTCACTTTTTTTGATCACGGATGGCCCCAGAAAGGGTTTGCCTGCATCTGCCGCGACCATTGCCAAATGGATTAGACAAACGGTGGTACAGGCTTATTCTATTAAGGGTCAGAGTCCTCCGTTCCCTGTTAGGGCGCACTCCACTCGAGCGCTCAGTACTTCCTGGGCCTTTCGCCATCAGGCGTCAGTGGTCCAGGTATGTAAGGCGGCCACCTGGTCGTCGGTACATACCTTTACAAAGTTCTATAAAATTGATGTGACGGCATCGGCGGATGCCTCATTTGGCCGCAAGGTTTTGCAGGCCGCAATTTGAGGAGACCGGTGGTCTACCTCGAGGGTTTTTTTCTGTTTGAAAAAAAAAAAAAAAAAAAATTTTTTCTCTTTTTTTGTTGAGTCTCATCATTAAGGATGAGCATTGTAAACTTCTAGTTGGCACCGGTTGGGCCTTCTAGATTGGGATTTGATTTCCATTTTCCCACCCCTCAGTTGTGATACTGCTCTGGGACGTCCCGAAGGTGGTGTATCACCGAGGACTACGTCTGTCAATGAGCGCTAGAGAAAAATGGATTTTTGTAAAATCTTACCGTAAAATCCTTTTCTCTTAGCTCATTGACAGACGTAGTCCCCGCCCCTCTGTTTTTTGAGTTGGGTTAAAATCTCTAAAGACTGCTTTTTCACATAACTGATTTGCTGAGGCAGAGAGAGAGAGGATATACCCTCTGGGACTGCCCCTGGGGTGTGGCCAGAGCTTTTTAATTTCCTGTCTAGTCCTGCTCCTGTGGAGGCAACATAACCCGAAGGTGGTGTATCACCGAGGACTACGTCTGTCAATGAGCTAAGAGAAAAGGATTTTACGGTAAGATTTTACAAAAATCCATTTTTCCTCTGCTTCAGTTTAGGAATGGGGAGGAGCTTCTGTCTCCTATTCATTCATCTTTAGTGCAGCCGATGCTGCAGAGAAAAGAAACTGGGGAATCTGTGTTCTGTCTGAAAGGGGAGATCTCACTAAAGCCCCAAACAGAGCTCATAAAGGATTTGCAATACATTTTAAAAAAAAAAAAATTGTAAAAAAACAGCCTGTCTATACAAGCGTGGTGATACCTGCACGTGCAACCACAGTGCAGATATCTTTAAGGTCCCAGATACCAGAATCTGGTGGCTTATGCGTTCCTGGTAGAGATATCTGCAGCACATCTGCACATGTGGCACAGAAGAGGAGCTGCAGGATGAGTGTGCGCCAGGAGTGAAGATCCTCCTCTTTAGGTATGACTCACATTCACTGCACTGCATCACAACTTTCTACTTGAGCAGCTTCTTTCTTTCCCATTCTGAGCTTTTCTGTCAACAAATTGCAAAAGGTGTATTTCAAGTCAAATTCAGGAACTTTACCACTTAATACATCAACAAATGTTTTTTTTTTTTTTTTATATTAATTACAGAGATAAAAAAAACTGACATGGATATTCAACCCTGTAATTCATACACTCTTGTTCAACAAATTGGTTAATAGAGAAATATGACAATCCATGTGCTATTTAGTGAGTAATAAACTGCCTAAAGCCTAACTTTAGCTGAAATTAAAAACAGAGAAATCATCACAAGGGGCATAATAAACCCTATGAGGTGTCCCTGTGTTGATTCTTCTTTTTCTTTCAGTAGAAATCTTCCTCAGTTCTAGTACAGCTTCTATGAATGAATGAAAGTCATGCTCTCTTAATCTGACCATGTGTGGAGCGATTTTCTTTCTTGTGACAAGGGTCCATGTTAATGGAGGAATCCCTCCCAAGGAGCCATTGTTTTCTCCTGGCAGGGGGAGCCACCCCCACTAGGAGAATTCTGTGATTACTGCTAGCGGCAATAAAAGCCACTAGCAATAATCACATATAAAATCCAACAAGCTGGTTGTACCCAAGTCGATTGATCAATCAACTTTTGGGTACATTCAGCCTGCCCATACAACGCTCGAATCTCAGCTTGTCCCTGCTGAATCAGCCGAGATTTGGGCGATCTATGGTCGGCTTTAAGGAGAGCCCCTTAATAGCTGTATTAACCCTTGCTGCATCAGAAGATTATGGCTGTGGCGTGGGGGTTTAGGATAGAGAACTAATTTTAGTCCTATTAATGCCTAAAAAATGGTGCATAACAAATCTTTAAACTTAGTAAGATTTTGAATAATCCTGGGTATGAAAGGGCTAGCGTATAGCTGTGCCCATGCTAATGATGTTAGTTTTTACATTGTTTTTAAAATTCAAATTAGTTCCATTTTAAACCGAAGCCAGTCCTTTTTGCTAGCGGCTATCGCATCCGGATCCGGCAGGCTGGTTATCCCAAAGTTGATCAATCGTTCAACTTGGTACATTAAGTCTGCCCATTACCGGTTTGAATCTCGGATTGTTCCTGCTGAACCAGCTGAAATTCGAACCCATGTATGACCGGCCTAAATCAACCTCTGATTGTTTGGTTATGTAATTGTCGAGTATATACTAAAAATGAAACTATTAGTTGTTAAAGGACTCACCTGTTGCTGTTCATGTGGTCCCAAGCTTTCAAAGAGTTATACTTTGAAGAATTAAAATATTAGGAGTGGTGAAGCCATTCCACCTTCTGAATATATATGTGATAGAAGAGCACTTACACCACATGGCCCCTGCTGGTTCCTAATGTTACAACAGGGTAGGCACAGATGGCAAATTCACACTGAGCTCTGCCATTAAAACGTATGGATGTTTTTTCTTTTTTTGGTTTGACTTTCTTTTTTGTTTAACCATTCACCCCACCCAAAAAGGGTAATATCCACCAATGACCTAACTAGTACATTTGCTGCCTAGGTATGAAATGCAGTGCTCATTTTGGCCAAGCCCCAAGAGATTTGTAGGTTCGCTTCTAGAGGAGGTGAGAAAATCATCACTCACCTATAGTTTTTAATGGTGAGTAGGAGCAGCACTAAGTATTAGTTGCAGAAGAGGTAGGCAGTACAGAGAAGTTATTGCTTTGCACTAAATCAGGGGTCTCCATACTTTCTAAACAACAGGGCAGTTTATTGCCCTTCAGACTTTAGGGTGGCCGAACTGTTGCCAGCGGGATTGCAAATTTTCCTGGCATCAGTAGGGTGAACATCACATTTGGTATTAGGTGGAGGAATAGTGCCCCATCATTGGAAACATTGGGAGAAAAGGTGCCCCATTGTTGATGTCAGTTGGCAGAATAGTTTCTTGTATCAGTGGGAGGAATAGTGCCCAAAGATCCAGATAAAGGCAAAGGGCCGCAGTTTAGAGACCACTACAGTAAATAGTCAAAGTGAGTTTTGACATAAACTGAAAAAAGAGTTCCATTCAGCTGTTTGATTTCGCATTCATACTTTAAAGAAAACAAAAAAATGTGAAAATCCCTTTGAAAAGGGTTTGTCCACTTTCAAAATATTGACATTTCTCAGTACTATTTCCCATCTAAAGTTTGGGTGAATGGAGTTCTATACTTTCTTTTTTGTATATCTTATAGTATTGCCACTTTGATGTGGTTGCTTTTATCTTTTCTGGAGAGTGTCACAGGGAACGTATTGTAATTCATTGCTGTAACTAGGCCAGAGACCTCAGCAACTCACCTTCTGCAAATTTTAGAAACCTTTCACTTTTCCCATCCACTTATAATAGGAGGAAGTGTTGAAATGACACATAGCTTACCTGAATATTAACTTTCATTTGAAGCATAGAGGTATAGCCATTTGAATGCTTGCTTTTCTTTTGCATGTTATCCTTATTCACCCTATGCCTCAAGTTTTCAAATGTTCACAAATAAACTAGTATATTTTTCAGCTTGCATAAATACACACGTCTGTACACATTATAAAAAGGAATGCTATTGCATTATTTTTCCTAATAGTGGAATTTATCTTGATTTAAAAAAAGAGACTCAAACCAAATTCCTGGCAGCATGCAAATCATTTAACCCTTGCCTATTTGGCGAGGGGGTCGTATTAATAACAGTTGCATATTGACAGTGCGAAGACAATCCAGTACTGCAGTTTTGCAGCTAATTAGAATTTTCCCTTTTCCCACTATTACAAAATGTTTAAATCTTGTTGATTGGTTGGTTCTAGCTAATGTTTGCTTAAAACATTGCCCTTTCTCACTACAGTGCTAATGGATAAATTAATTTCCTACATTGCATAAAGATGAGGGCTTTGTCAAGTAAGAGGGGATTTCATAAAATGGGCACACAGGCATGACTTTCAAGGAAAGGTCTCTGTGAACTGCTTCAGCAGCCTTCCCTTTATTTTGTCACTGAGGCATTGGCCACTTTTTATGAGGGTGGGGGCACGTGTTTGATCTCTACTGAAGCGTGTGTGAGCCTGTTCCAGGTGGTGGCTTTTGCTATCAGCTGTTCACCAGCACTGTCACATTTACAATTTTATGTGAGGTTTTTGTCAGTTAAACTAAATTATAACGAAAGGCAAAACTTTATTATTTTTTTGGATAGAGTGGAGAGAGATTAGAACACCTGCTGGGTTTTTTTTGTTGGAATCTTCTCTATTTTCCCTGTTTACCATTATCACCAAGAGTAAAAGTGAAAGATATTCTGGGTTGTCACCAGAACAGAAATACAAGAGAAATCGTTCAATAGCTTACAGCACCGCTCAAAGCCAGATACATTAGTAAATCCCCACAGATGCTCAGAACATGGAAGAGATTGTCCAACATCACTAATTCAGGAGTGTCAGCATGACGAGTGTAGGATGCCACTCAACCGACCCGCTGCTTGTTAAAGTGAATGGCCTCAGCCAGCACTGCTCCAGCAGCCATGCCCACTGATACGTTTTGCCCTGTTGCTACCGTT
This sequence comes from Pelophylax lessonae, assembly GCF_965119305.1. NCBI lineage: Eukaryota > Metazoa > Chordata > Amphibia > Anura > Ranidae > Pelophylax > Pelophylax lessonae. The sequence goes on from NC_138773.1 coordinate 214,527,631, forward strand.
GTTTTCACTGCTGTTTCTTGGCTATTGTCTGGTGAGCGTTCTAACACTATGTTCATCGTTGGAGGAATTCTTCAAGCACAGTGAATAACCAAGCTGTCATTTGACTGTTAATCTCTATTTGGGCTCACTACTTGTTTATAATGAATTGTGTTATGTTTTTGATCACTATCTAAGGGCTTACTTTCCTAGTTTGGACATATATCTGTTGAAGCACTAAATGCATCATTCACTAGCGCTGCACGTATTTTATTTTATATTGAACCTTCTAGGAACCTTGATTCACAGGCCGTTCTAATATGCAATTTTCTGTGCGTCTCAGCATTGGCCCACTCTCTGCTGCACCTTCTTTTTGACCAACAAGGCCACCCATCATAGTCATAGTCCAGTTTGTGTAGCAGGTTGTAGATGGCAGATCAGCTCTTGATATTGCTAGGAGATGTCGAGATTTACATATAAGTGTTATAGAATTTTGAAAGTTTCACGGTCCTTCGAAGACTTGTAAAGGTATGTGGTGCCTTCATTTTTCTTTTGTGGCCAGTTCACAACATGTCACTGATAAGTGCATTAACTGTAGCATGCTTCATTAAAACAATTGCTAATGATCAAAAGGGGTGGGAAAAGGAACTAAGGTCAGCCATACACAGAGCAAATTTGATTGCAGGAAATAAATAAGCTTATTTCCCCCCTCAACACAGACAGTGTTGATGAGAGAATCCCACTTACTGGGCCATTGTCTGCTTGAAAAGACAGTGATTATCACTAGTTGCTATAGCAGCCACAGGCGATTTTCGCAAGAGAATCAGGCAGGCTGGTTGTGCCTAAGTTAGCCTACCCATGAATGGTTTGAATCTCGTCAGTTCCTGTTCAATGGCCAGCCTTAAATGTGATCTACTTCAAATAAATTAAACTGCCTAAACTGGTCATAGTCACATTTGTTGCCCAATTATTATATTTAGAGTGCTAGTATCTCTGGAGAAACTGTTGTCGTCTCATAACTTGCACAAATGAAGGTCTTGCAGTTGGCATACTAAATGTTCATCTATGTCTCTGTCTGTGACATAAACCAGTAGACTGGTTGTGCTGGGAGGGGGCACTTATTAAGGAATTTTTACATGTGTTTGCAATCAGAGCCCATTCACACGAAGAACTGCATGTGAATCGCACAAACACTGTGCGGTTCCTGTGCGATTTACATAAAGTTCTGTATAGTCCAATAGAGTTGCGCTTAATTAAAAGAAATTGAAAAGAAGTCCATGCGGTGATAAATCAAAATCCATTTACTCGATAAGTGCACTATCCATCACCTGAAAAATGCATGATCTTGAGTGAAAGCCTCCATCGTTTCGATTGCCTGCTTACCAGCTGGTGTTGACCTCCTATTACAGAAGGTCACTCACTTGTGACTCCAAACCCAGTCAGGGCCTCTGTCCATTCAAACAGGACTTGGGTTAAAGGGAAAGATATCCGCCATTAAGGAGCCGATTCAGTCATATGAAAACCCCAAAAAGACATAGCATAAAATTTTTAGTACATTTATTATTAAATAAAATAGATCACACTTAGGCTGCATTCACATGTCAGCTTATAATCGCGGGCAGAACCGCCGCGGTTCCGCCCGCGATTCGGAGATTTATTGCAAATCGCGGGACGCCTAGCGTTGCCCGTTGATTTGCAATAGCCCCCCAAACGCCGAGCGATGTTGCCGCGATTTACGCCCGCCGAATCGCGGCAACATCGCGCAAACAAAATCGTGGGACGCAATACGCTCCAAAGAAGCTCTTGTACTTTTTATTATAAGATAATTATGATTATAAGCTGACATGTGAATGCAGCCTTACAAGAAATGCTGTAAAAACATGCATGGGTAAGGTAACCATGCTTCCTGTGGTAGAATACCCGGCTTTTGGGAATCTGGCTGACAGGCGGGAAGATTCTCTAAGGCCCATTACATGCTTACTGTCGCTAATGCCTTATTGGGGCAGGTTTTTGCCTCTGCTCAGGTGTCTGACACTGAGGGGGTGGGCGACGCTTTTGCATCTGACCATGGGGGGCAACTGGTTTCCCCCTGTCTATGGCAAACTGGCAGACCGGTTGGTCCAGGGTCTGCAGTTTTGTCTGCGATGCATCTTTGGATGTCTCTAATAGGGCTGCGCATCTTCACTTACCTCACGATTCGATGCCATTACGATTATTAGGGTCGCGATTCGATGCGATTCGATTCCGCGATGCATCACGATTACTATGGGGACCCTTTTCTAAAGGGGATCTATGGGGACCCTTCTCTAAAGGGGAATCTATGGGGACCCTTCTCTAAAGGGGGATCTATGGGGACCCCTTCTCTAAAGGGGGATCTATGGGGACCCCTTCTCTAAAGGGGGATCTATGGGGACCCCTTCTCTAAAGTGGGATCTATGGGGACCCCTTCTCTAAAGGGGGATCTATGGGGACCCTGCTCTAAAGGAGGATCTATGGGGAGCCTGGGCCTGCCCTAAAGGGGATCCAGGAGAACTGAGCTCTAAAGGGGGATCTTTGGGGACCCTGCTCTAAAGGGGGATCTATGGAATAGATCCCCTTTAGTGCAGGCAGGTCTCCCGTAGATCCCCCTTTAGTGCAGGGAAGGGCAGGTCTCCCGTAGATCCCCCTTTAGAGCAGGGAAGGGCAGGTCAGCCATAGATCCCCTTTAGTGCAGGCCAGGGCAGGTCCCCCATAGATCCCCATTTAGTGCAGGCCCCCCCTTTAGCGCAGGCAGGTCCCCCCATAGATCCCATTCCCCTTTAGAGCAGGCCAGGGTCCCCTACCAATAGAGCCCCCTTGGAGCAGGCCAGGGTCCCCCTTCCACAGACCCCCCCCTTAGAGCAGGGGGGGTCTACATGCTGGGGGAGCTCCCCATAGACATGTCTACACAGCACTACATATTTCCAGTGTCACTACTCAATGGTCTGATATTCAGACTCTTCTATATCACCTCCACTCCATACACAAGTCATAGCACACAACCTAACGTGATTATTATTGCCATAAGACTCATATCTATAATAATGCACAGTACTCAGCATCCTGTCTTCTACAATTATTACTTAGGGCCAATTCAGTGCTGAGCGCCAACAAGTTCAAGTTCACTGCACAGACAGAGCAGCCCCGCTCTCCCATAGATAATCCATAAGACTATCAGCACCGTGCCCACAGCTCTATGTATATACAGACGGCTCTGTCCTCCCACTGCCACCAGCTCACCTGCCCGGTGGTGCTCATGTCTCACGCTGTACTCCGACACTGTGCCAGGACTCTGCCAGGACTTCCCCTCCCACTCTATCCGGAAGGACCCGAGCAGCAGCTCTATCATGGAGGAGCTCCGTGTTCCACAAGCCCGGCCAGCGGCCCAGCGCCGCCATGTCGCTTCTGTCCCCGCCCCCGGAACTGACGTCATTAGTAATCGATTTTTCAATCACCCCGAATCGATGCAGAATCGCGAAGGGTCGCATCGCAATGCATCGATTCGGCGATTATATTCAGCAGCCCTAGTCTCTAAGCTATTTGTCTCGGCAATGGTGCTTAGGCGTATTTTGTGGCTGAAGTGTTGGTCTGTGGATCACACCTCCAAGAAGTATCTGACTGAATTGCCTTTTCAGGGCGAGCACCTGTTCTGGGCTACCATGGATGACATCATTAGGAGTCGGAGGGGAGGTATGAGTACATTCATTCCACAGTCCGGGAAGGGAAAGGTGCCTCGCCAGCGGCGTGGGACTTCCTTTTCAGCCCACGAGAAGTTTTTTCGTACCTCAGGGACTTCAGAAAAAGGTTTCCAAGCCTTTCAAAGCCTCTTAGAGAGGTTTCTAGCAGGCCTTGGTCTGGCAATCGGAGAGCAAGCTTCTCCAGACCCGCTGAAAGGACCCCTTCGGCATGACGGTTTGCCCCCATCCATGTCTGGGATGGTGGGATGTCTTTGCTTGTTTCGGGGGCGTGGACCTCCTGGGTCAGTGACCAGTGGGTCCAGGAGGTGATTGTATCTGGTTCCAAGATAGAATTCTGTTTCTTATCCTCTTGAAAAGTTATTTCCTTCCAATGTGCACCTGCCCCCGGATCGGCTGCAAGCTCTGTTGTCCTTTCATGGTTCCCAGGAAGGAGGGCAAGTTCATCAGGTTCTGGATCTCAAGGCCCTGAACCGTTTAGTGCCGGTGCAATAAATAATGAAGTCCTTTCAGACGGTGGTGGCGTCCCTGCATCAAGGGGGTTCCCTGGCTTCTTTAGACTTCAAAGGTGCCCACTTGCACATTCTTATTTGCACCCGGCATTAGCGTTTCCTCTGCTACGCTCTAAGAAAAGAGCACTATTAGTTTGTGGAAATTACTCTCCAGACTTTGCGGGAGATCGGATGGCTTCTGAATTTCAGAAATCTGCCCTTGTTCCGACCAGGAGATTGGATTACCTGGGGCTGACTCTGGATTCAACTCTAACCAGAGTGTTCCTTTCTCTGGGAAAGTTGCAGAAGTTGCATTCTGCAATTCAAATGTTGTTAGCCCACATGTGGCGTCCCTTCGGGCATGTATGCGAGTGTTGGGCCTGATGGTGTCCACTTTCGAGGCGGTTCCGCTTGCACAGTTCTACATGAGACTCCTTCAAAAGGAGATTCTGGTGTCACAAGTCACTGGACAATGTGATTTGCCTGAGTCGGGCGACAAAGAGTGGCTGCGCTCCCCAACCTTGCTACAGGGCAAGTCCTTTCTCCCTTTTTACTGGACAGTGGTCACGATGGATGCCAGCCTGTCTGGGTGGGGAGGGGTCCTGGGGCTGAACTCGACCTAGGACTGTTGCACGTTGGAAGAGTCCAGATTGCCCATCATTGTCTTGGAACTTTGAGCAATCAGGCTTTGCTTGGATCATTGGGCAGAGCAGCTCTGGGGGCTCCCGGTGCGGATTCAGTCGGACAATGCCACGGCTGTGGCTTTTGTGAATCACCAGGGCGGCACAAGGGGGTGTGTTAGCAGCCCTGGAGATGTTCATCACTCTCCAGTTGGCAGATCGTTATTGCCCTCTCCGCCGTGTGCTTTTCCAGCTTGGAAAATTTGCAGGTGGATTACCTCAGGCGTTGGACCAGGGGGAATGGTCCCTTCATCCGGACATGTTTAATCAGATATGTCTGCAGTGGGGCACCCCCGAGGTGGCTCTTTTGGAATCCCAGCTCAAAAGAAAGGTGCCATGGTTCGTGACCGGGTCATGAGATCCTCTGGCAGATGCCATGGATGCTCTGGTGGCTCGGTGGTGCCAGTACCATCTGATTTACGCCTTTCCTTCGCTCCAGCTTCTTCCGCGACTTCTACGCAGGATCCAGGATGAAGGGATTCCAGTCATTCTGGTGGTTCTTGACTGGCCTTGACCTGGTGCGACTTCCTCTGGAGGCTACCTCTCAGGGCCGATCTGTTGTCTCAAAGGCCGTTCTTCCATCCTGTTTTACAGTCACTGGCTTTGACAGCCTGGCTGTTGAGAGCCAGGTGCTGAAGGACATGGTCTTGTCTGGCTCGTGATTCAAACCATGTTGAAGGCGAGGAAATCTACATCTTTATCATCGGATGTGGAAAGCAAACATTTCCTGGTGTGAGGTTCCAGGAGTCCATCCTTTGTTCCTTTTTGGTGGCTCATATTCTGGCCTTTCTTCAACGGGGTTGAATCAGAAACTGGCTTTGAGCACCGTGAAAGGCCAAGTGTCTGCCTTGGCAGTCTTTTTTCAAAGACCTTTGGCTTCCCATTCATTGGCATACATACCTTCAGGGGGTTCATCATTTTACTCCGCCTGCAAGTTCTGTAAGTTCTCCTCTGCCACTGTGGGATTTGAACCTGGTTCTGTCCCTTTAGTTACACTTCTGGGTGTCGGACTTGGCGGCTTTGTCTTGTCGTTCTCTCTATCTGGTGGTTCACTGTGATAAGGTGGTCCTGCTACAACGGCCGTCATTCCCCCCCAAAGGTTGTCTCTGATTTTCCATTTGAATGAGGACATTGTGCTGCCATCCCTGTGTCCCAGGCCGGCGCATCCCAGGGTATTTGCCTTTTATACCCACTGTTTGCGACTTGCGTTTGGGGGGTTGTTACCTTTTACTAGAACCCACTGTAGATCGCAAAGAAAGTGTGATTGGAATACATTGTGGGAAACTAGTACTGACTGTGAACGGGCCCTTTGGTAAAACTATTTTAGCTTTTCAATACTGGAAAGAGGAGCAGGCCAACAGAAAATTGTTACCGTATATACTCGAGTATAAGTCGACCCGAATATAAGCCGAGGCCCCTAATTTTACCACAAAAAAGTGGGAAAACTTATTGACTCGAGTATAAGCCTAGGGTGGGAAATACAGCAGCTACTGGTAAATTTTAAAAATAAAAATAGATACCAATAAAATTACACTGAAGCATCAGTAGGTTAAATGTTTACAGCACATCACACAGCACATTACAGAACATCACACAGCACATTACAGAACATCACACAGCACATTACAGCACATCACACAGCGCATTACAGAACATCACACAGCACAATACAGCACATTACAGAACATCACACAGCACAATACAGCACATCACACAGCACAGCACATTACACAGTACATTAGGCCTTCACCTCCAACCCCCCTCAACCCACCTTAGGCCTTCACCTCCATACCCCCCTCCCCCCCTCAGCCCACATCAGGCCTTCATCTCCAAACCCCCCCCCCCCAACCCAGGTCACCCATAAAGAGATATTAAATGAATAAAAATATATAAAATAAATTACTACATATAATATTAAAAGTACAAAAACCTTGTTCTAATGGTGGTCATGCTCGTCATGCAGGGGTTCGGGTTCCTTCAGTGTCTACTGCAGCCCGGGCAGCTCACTTCAGCAGCGTGGCCGCCAGCACTGGCTCCTCCCCCCATGTGACCGCGCACCGTGCAGACCGGCCAAGCTTATCCACTTACTCAATCTCCTCCGCTCTTCTGCCACAGAGGAGCCGAGCGGCGGGCATGTTATTCGGGCATATTATTCCAAAACGGCGGCGGATGCGGGCGGGTGGGGGGCAGATTCCTAATCATTCCCGGTCATTCCTATCATTCCAGACATTTCCCCCATTTTCAATTTTTTTCTCACTTGGGTATAAGCCGAGGGGGTGCTTTTTCAGCAAAAAAAATGTGCTGAAAAAGTCGGCTTATACTCGAGTATATACGGTAATTAAGTTTTTTTCATCTGAATGAATATTTGAATTTGCAAGCTGGCATAGGTATGCAAATCTCTTGTAAACCCTTATTTTTTTCTTTTTTACAACAAACATGTTAATTTTACCTGCTCTGAGCAGCCCTAATCCTCCTCTTCTTGGGCCCCCAAAGCCCCCCCCCCCCAGCACCTCTGGCTCTGCCTCACCGCCGAGTGCCCACCTAAGCAAGCTGCTTATTATGGGGTCTCTTTTGAGGGTTTGCTCCCGCCCCCTTCTCCCTCCTCAGGAGGGAGAGAGCTGCTGCTCTTATGCACATCGCTGGATTGGGCTCAGGTAAGTATGGGGGGGGGGGGGGGGGCTGGGGGGAGCTGCACTCAGGTTTTTTACGTTAATTCAGAAAACGCATGAATGTGAAAAACAGATAAAAATAAACCTTCAGCCTTTGGAAACACTTCAGGGAAGCAATTATAAATTATTTCAAAGTACAGTACAGTTATTCTAAATAAACTTGTATTGGTCCATCATGCTGACAGGTTCTGTTGTCAGACAGTTAACAGTCCTGCTCTATGCTGATCAGTTTATTTATACAATTTTTGGCATTCTTGCCTATGCTTTATTATGAAAAGGCTGGCTTCTGAGGTTATGTGCAGCTTGGAGAGTTAACTCCACTTCACAGACATTAACATGAAGTTATTGAAGCCTACAATTTTGTAGTATTATGTCTTATTTATTATATGGAACCTTGTACCCATATGTGAATTTGGTTTTAAATAAAAAGCTTTTTGGTAGGCTTGAATTATGAATGTTGCTCCCTTGTAAAGACAATAATGGCACGCCTACTTGATTGCCTCATTCAGCCTCTTCCTTTTATATGTTTGAGGAGACCAGTGTGATACAGTGATGAGTGATTGCAAACATTCAATTTTCTTGTAATTGTTTAGTCACTGCCTGGAAAGCTAAATTTCTCAGACCTAAACCATATTTTAAATATTTTATCAACATTTACTGTATATGAGGGTAGTACAGTTTATTTCCTATCCTAATGTTGTGGCAGAAAAAGGTGGTTTGTGTACATATATGTATACACAGCAGTATCAACAGTGACACCTGGAGGTTATAAAATAATGATCTGGATGATCATTAAAGTAAACCTGTGTTCTCCACCTGAATGGAATAACAAGTTCACTTAACTGAGGCATCCTCAACACTGCATACTAACCTTCTGATTGCTGATCTGCTGCTTTGTTTAGCTACCAGGAGTAAAGAGAGCAACTTGGGGATGGGACTGAATACTTTCCTCACCCTCATCTGATAGCACTGAATGCCTGAGCAACCGATTGCTAAGTTCCAACACTTTAACAGAGTATGAAGGAGAGCAAGTTATATGGTAAAGCAGTTCGAATTAATCCTTAACTTTCATAAATTCTCTGGAACCGACTCATTGTATCTTGGTGTAGACCCGAACACGGCTTAGGCCAGTGTGTGTTTTCCACAAGAGAGACCGTTTAGACTCTCTGACCTCAGATTTGAACTCTCTCTAGTCGAGAAGGTGTTCAGCTTTCACTTTTGCACATGAGTTTTGGGCATGATGGTAGCTTTTTGTGCCAGTTTCAATCCAGGACTCCAGCGAAACGACTTTTTTTTTATGTGTGGCTAGTCGGTCACGTCCCTGGACAGATGGATTAATTTGGCATTGAGTAACAATTTGTCGCTGGTCTGGTGTCTTAGAAATACAGCTCTGGAATTAGTCTGGAGTCCTTCCCCACCCGCACAATCCTTACGAGGGGATGGCAGCCTGTCGGTCTGGGCAGGAATAATGGACACAGTGTCAATGTAGGGGACTTAGGCTGGGTAAAAAAAAAAAGATATATATATATTTTTTTTTTCATTCAATCAGTGGGCTGAAAAAACAATAAAACCTCACAGATCCCTGCATCAACCCAACAATGTGTGATGCAGGCATCTTCCCCTCTGAGCTGTTGTATTCTGACAGGGGGGACTCCTCCCATCAGAAGACACTGATCATCACTTGATCGAATGCTGGTCATTAGACTGGCTTCTGCTTAACAGACAGCCGTACACATGTCAGTGGTACATGTGAGAATATAAAAAAAAGAAAAGAGGGAGCACTGGCCTAGTACATTATCCAACAGATTTATTATAAAATATGAATGACTCTGAAGAAGGCCAGTCCTTCGAAACGCATAAGCCTGAGGGGCCAAATCCAGGACCCCCCATCCCCAGATTCGGTGATCCCAGCAACCGATGAGAGTTATCCGCCCATGTGGCCTGACGAGAATGTATTTAGCTCATGTTTGTGAGTAGACGTCTAGTTTTTTATTCATATTTTTAAATAAATCTGTTGGATAATGCACTAGGCCAGTGCGCCCTATTTTCCTTTTTTTTTTTTTTCTTTTTTTTTTATTCTCACCGTACTGTCCGGACAACCCTAGTAGTAGAGGGCAGCAAGGTATCTATGAGATTATCCACGGTTTGACCAAGCACCTGTGACACTACACAGTCGTCTGACTCTAGCACAGGAGTGTGTTCTTTTCTGTTAGTGGTACATGTGTACTGGGCTTTAGTCATCAGAGGAGTGTCATCTCCCAATCAACATCTTAGAACTTCAGGCAGTTTGGTCCTTGTGTCCTGCAATATTGGGCTATCTTGGATCATCTAAACCTTCTTTTAGATGCTCTGTGTACACTGCCAGATTAGAATCTTCTGCCCCAAGGTATGATTTACCATCCTGCTTCACAGGCACAGGCTTTATTGGCATGGCTGTTAAAGCTGCAATTTGGTGAGATCAAGGAACCTCTGAGTCCGTGATTCCTACAGTGCTAAAAGCTAGGAAGACTACTTCCTGTAAGGTCTGTCATTAAATGTGGAGGGCATACTTAATTTGGTGTGAGTCTGAGTGATTCTCTCTGTAGTTCTGCTGTTTAAACACATTACAGACATTTATCCTTCTCTACCCTTTGTCACAAGGTGGTATTGCAGCCATCACCACTGCATGGAGAGGATCTGAACTGGCAGACTTACACTGCAAGCACCCTCTGTTTTTGCTTAAGGACAAGGTGTTTTTAAGCCAAGGACTTCTTGCCTGAGGCATTTATGCCTTTTAACTCAACCACAATATTCTTTTGCGTGCCGCTTTGGCTCCGGGTCACCAAAATTAAAATTCTCTTTTGTCTGCATGTGTTTCGGCTGTGAGAAGATCTCTCAGGCACTGCTTGTTTTATTAAGAATGACATACGCTTTTGTACCTGCATGGATCCAGGGCCATTGCTAGACTACCCCAGGCAAGATCAGCTATTTGCACCTGCCCCCAAAAATAAAACTTTAACCTTTTTTAAAAACAGTAGAAAATATTAAAACAGCCTGTAGCTTGGGTGACACAGTCCCACTTTATATCACCTGAAAGCCGTGATGTTTCTCTGAACACTGGACTTTGTGTCATGCCCAGAAGGGGTCTGACGGTGTTCCGCACTGGGATCAGAGATACCTTTGTCTCTGTATGTGCTGAGTGCGGAGCCCTGACATTGAGACTCTCATCCTGGGCCTGTTGTGAGGCGTTCCGGCCTTCCTCTTTGAGGTGCTCCCAGTCAGGGAGGCTCTGTGTGACTACCTGGTACCCTTCAAAGACACGATGCACTATAGACCATTGCTGCTAAGATCACCACTGTGGCCACGTCATCTGCAGAGCAACACCCGGGCTCTCCAGACCTGGTGGAGGAGGATATCACCCACGAGGGCTCCCTCATGGACTACAGGGTTGAGAGCCTGAATTTAGAGGTACCATCTGTGGAGGCGATTGAGGCACCACCACCTACAGAAGCACACTCAGCAGAGGGAAGTGGTTCTCCAGGACCATCCGAAGTAGGAATCGACCGATATCGTTTTTTTCCGTTACCAATATTTTGGCCATCGCATATCGGTATCGGCTGATATGGGCCAATATTTTGTACATTTAACCACTTTACCGCTGAGTACCGTAGTACTACTGCGGCAAAGTGGCTAGTTATCGTCTGACGACGTAGTACTACGTCGTCAGACACTCCCCTTGTGGGCGGCGCTCGCGCGCTGCCGGAGGCTCGGTCCCGCTGTTTTCAGTCACAGCGGGAGTCGGGCCAGGGAAGGAGCAGCGGCGATCGCCTCTGCTCTTCCCCGATCTTCGGGGATCTAGTGTGGAGATCCGCCCGCCTGTGTAAACACAAGCGGGCGGATCTCCCAAGTGACAGGCAGGGTCAGATTGCAGGGTTCAGCATAGCTGAACCCTGGATCTGTCCTTGTGTCACACAGTCACCTCCCCCCCCCCCCACACGTCAGTAAGCACTAGGCATACATTAACCCCTCCCTCTCCAATAAAATTAACCCCTTCCCTGCCAGTGTCATTTTTACAGCAACAGTGCATATATATAGCACTGATTACTGCAGTAATGTCACTGGTACCCCCAAAAGTGTCAAAAATGTCAGTCAAGGGTCCGATCTGTCCGCCGCAATGTCGCAGTCCCGCAAAAAAAATCGCAGATCGCCGCCATTACGCGTTAAAAAAAAAAAACACCAAAAATGACAGAAATCTTTCCCTTTGTTAGTAAACGCAATAACTTTTGCGCAAACCAATCAAAATACGCTTATTGTGATTTTTTTTACCAAACATAGGTAGCAGAAAAACAAATTGGCCAAAAATTTTAAAAAAATTTGATTTTTACATTTTTTTGGGGGGGGGGGGAATTTCATATAAAAAAATGTTAAAAATATTGTTATTTTTTCAAAATAAACGCTCTTTTTTTGTTTATAGCGCAAAAAGTAAAAATCGCACAGGTGATCAAATGCCACCAAAAAAAAGCTCTGTTTGTGGGAAAAAATGGACGTAAATTTCGATTGGATATTAGCGTCGCACGACCGTGCAATTGTCAGTTAAAGTCGCACAGCGCCGAATCGCAAAAAGTGGCCCAAACGTAAGACAGCAAAATGCTCTAGTGGTAAAGTGGTTAAAGTTTTGCAAAACAAACACATTTCGACACAAATCTGTTACTAAAGATGTTTATTTATTAACTTTAACATTAAGGGCTCGTTCTTCACACCTTAACTGCATGAAAACTGATAGGAAAACTGCACTTGCAGGGACATCAGTTTCACATCTTCTGATTATGAATGATGCATAAACTGCTGCAGTAGGGCAATCACTCACTGTAATAATTTTACATCCCTACTACAGCAGTGCAGTCAGTGGCAGCAAAACTGCTAGAAACAAGCTAGACAGTGGATTGGACTGGAGTCAGTGGACTACTGCTGCAGTAGTGCACTCACCGCAATGATTTTAATCACTACTGCAGTCAGTGCAAAACTTCTAAAAAAAAAAAAAGCTAGACAGTGGATTGGAGTGGACACTAGTACTACTTCACTTTTCAATGCTCCCAGTTAAGTAGAACAATATTATACTGCAGAAAGCAGAACATTTCAGCATGTTCACCTGTTAAACTGCTTCTTTTTTTTTTTTTTTCATATAATGCTGCCACTTCATTAACATGCTCACTTGGTACAGGAGGAGAGGAGGACAGAGGTGCAGAGGTGCAGAGAGAGAGGTATCTTCTAGCATGGGAAGCAAGTCTTTTGTAGCGTGCCTCATTTTCTTTCCACCACTGAAGAGGATCACCACTTCTTCTGTCAATTACTGGTTCCTTCAAATAGAGATGAAGTTCATCATCCAGGCTCATTATTGCAGATTCAGAAGAATGCTCCGCATGAGGCCCCAATAAAACACTGAAAATGTCATGATCGATTCGACCACGATGAAAAAGATTCTCGTCTGTTCGTTGTCGTCTTTTTGGACATTTTTCTGTTTTTGCAGCATACTGCTCTTTCAGATTTTAAAAATGCTGTTCTGGACTTGTCTTTTCGGCAGGAACCTCCTGCGCCTCCTGTTGAATATCTTCTGTCAGCCATTGTTTTGCCTTGGCCAATACATCATCAGAAGAGAAAGCATGGTTCTTGCATCGAGAAATCAAAAGACTTGCCAGCACAACATTTTTAATCTCTTCGTGCTTCTCAAAACATATATCAATCAAAGCTCTCTGGCTTGACAGACCATCATTTGAAATTTGGAGAGTGTTGTGTGCCATGACACTGAGGTCTGACGTATCAGCAAGCCTCATTCCTTTCTGCATATTTGCTCCGCTGTCTCGAAGGAGCACAAGCATCCCTCGGTCTTTGGTGATTCCCCATTCTTCAAGCATGCCTAGAAACATTTCTCTACTGTACACCCCAGTGTGGGATCCTTGCATCACTTTTGTATTCAAGACCAATTGCCTTTTTGTCCATCCGATGTCAATGAAGTGGCATGTAAGATTCATTAGTGACTCTGTTTGTCCTCCTCCTGACCAGCAGTCAGTTGTGAATGAGAGTGAGTTGCCAGCATTCTCTGGTTGCAGCGAAGCCTTTACTTTCTCAGCGACCTTTTGGTGAATCTTTCCCAACATTTCGGTTCGATAATACTTCTCCCTCTTCAGTGTGTACCTTGGCTCAAGTATGGACATCAACCGCTTAAATCCTGAGTCAGACACCCACTCTGTGGGTGGCTGGCTCGCTTGCTGGCTGGCTGTTACCGTGTTGTAAGTGGCTGGCTTGGTGTCACCCTGTTGTGGGTGGCTGGCTTGGTGTCACCCTGTTGTGGGTGGGTGGCTGGCTGGCAACTTGTTGAGGGGTGGGTGGCTCCTGGCTGGCACCCTGTTGTGGCTGCTGGCTGGCTGTCACCCTGTTGTGGGTGGCTGGCTTGGTGCCACCCTGTTGTGGGTGGCTGGCTTGGTACCACCCTGTTGTGGGTGGCTGGCTTGGTGCCACCCTGTTGTGGGTGGCTGGCTGGCTTGGTGGCACCCTGTTGTAGGGTGGGTGTGTGGGTGGCTGGCTGTTGGCACCCTGTTGTGGGTGGCTGGCTTTCACCCTGCTGTGGCTGCTGGCTGTCTTTCACCCTTTTGTGGGTGGCTGGCTTGGTGACACCTTGTTGTGGGTGGCTGGCTTGCTGGCACTCTGTTGTGGGGTGGGTGGCTGGCTTGCTGGCACTCTGTTGTGGGGTGGGTGGCTGGCTTGCTGCCACTCTGTCGTGGGGTGGGTGGCTGGCTTGCTGGCACCCTGTCTTGGGGTGAATGGCTGGCTTGCTGGCACCCTGTCGTGGGGTGGATGGCTGGCTTGCTGGCACCCTGTTGTGGGGTGGATGGCTGGCTTGCTTGCACCCTGTTGTGGGGTGGATGGCTGGCTGCTTGCACCCTGTTTTGGGGTGGGTGGCTGGCTGCTGGCACCCTGCTGTGGCTGCTGGCTGGCTAAAACCCTGTTGTGGCTGCTGGCTGGCTAAAACCCTGCTATGGCGTCTGGCTTGGTGTCACCCTGTTGTGGGTGGCTGGCTTGCTGGAACCCTGTTGTTGGGTGGGTGGCTGGCTGGCACCCTGCTGTGGCTGCTGGCTGGCTGGCACCCTGCTGTGGGGTGACTGGTTTGTGTCACCCTGTTGTGGGGTGGGTGGCTGGCTGTCACCCTGTTGTGGGGTGGGTGGGTGGCTGGCTGGCACCCTGTTGTGGGGTGGGTGGCTGACTGGCACCCTGCTGGCTGGCTGGCTGGCGGCTGGCACCCTGTTGTGGGTGGCTGGTTGGCACAGGGGCTGTGGGTGGCTGTCTGGCTGGCACAGGGCTGCTGTGGGTGGGTGGCTGGCACCAGACTGCTGTAAGTGGCTGGATGGCTGCTTGCTGCCGGTCCATGGCGTGGCGATGTGGAATTGCAGATGCACAGTGCACTGTGACTGCACACTGTCCGAGGAGAGGGAGGCGACCTAAGAAAACAGAACATGTAAAATTATAGGCCCTGCGCGTGAAGACACGTCGAGCAACACACGCAATGGCGTCACGTGTCCGCCGCACACAATATCGGCAAGTTCCGGGGCCATTATATATTGGGAAAAGGGAATATTGGCCCTCCGATAATTGCCTTTGCTGACAAACGGTCGATCCCTAGTCCAGACTACCGATCAATGTCTTGGAACTCTGAGCGATCAGACTGTGTCTGGACCATTGGACAGATCGTTTTCAGGGATGTCCAGTACACATTAAATCGGCCAATGCCACAGCCGTGGCTTATGTCAATCACCAGGGGGGCACAAGTAGTGTCCTGGTGGCTCTGGAGGTAGCCGGCGTTCTAAGGTGGGCAGAACGGGTTAGTCCAGCCCCCTCCGCCATTCACAATCTTGGGGTGGAAAAAGGGCAGGCGGATTACCTCAGTCGGATGGCGTTGGACCAAGGGGAGTGGTCCCTTCATCCGGAGGTGTTTCATCAGTTGTGTCTCCGGTGGGGCATCGCCGAGGTGGATCAGTTGGCGTCGTGGCTCTGTCACTGGATTCTCTGGCGGATGCCACAGACGCGCTGACCCCTGTCAGGATCGAGGCAGAAGGGATTCTGGTCATCTTAGTGGCCCCGGACTGGCCTCACCGGGCTTGGTACGCCGATCTGGGGGCGGCTGGTCCTCCATCCTGCTTTACAGTCGCTGGCTTTGACGGCTTGGCTGTTGAACGCCAGGTGCTGATGGATAGAGATCAGTGTTTCCAATGCTGTTAAAAGCTAGGAAATCTACTTCTAGGAAGATCTACCATCGTACGTGGAAGACGTACATCTCGTGATGTGAGTCTTTTGGGGTTCATCCTCGCTCTTTTTCGGTGGCTTGGGTGTTAACCTTCCTTCAACGGGGGGATTGAGCAGAAACTGGCCTTGAGTACTATCAAGGGCCAGGTGTCAGCCTTGGTCTTTTTTCAAAGGACTTTGGCCACACACTCCCTGGTGCATAGTTTTCTTCAGGAAGTTCGGCACCACTTGGCTCCTCCAGTGCGGTCTCCGTTGCCGCCTTGGAACCTCAATTTGGTGCTCTCAGTGCTCCAGAAGCCTCCTTTTGAGAATCTTCAGGAGATATCCATGCCTACGCTGTCCCATAAGGTGGCCTTTTTGGTGGTTATCACCTCTGCAAGCAGGGTGTTAGAATTGGCGACCTTATCCGGTTGTTCACCTTACTTGGTGGTTCTTTGTGCCTGTCCGTCGTTCCTTCCTCAGGTTGTCTCTGATTTTTATTTGAATGAAGACATTGTGTTGCCTTCCCTATGTCCCAGGCCAAAACATCCAAAGGAAATTGCTTTGCATGCTTTGGATGTGGTCTGGGAGGTGAGGGTGTACCTGGCAGCTGCGGAGTCTTTTAGGAAATCAGACTCGCTATTTGTGCTCACGGGTGGACCTCAGAAAGGGTTGTCCGCTTCCTCTGCGACCATTTTCAGATGGATCAGACAGACGGTGATTTAGGCCTATTCCATCAAAGGTCAGGTTCCTCCTTTCCCTGTCAAGGCGCACTCTACTCGGACGCTCAGTGTCTCCTGGGCCTTCCGTCATCAGGCGTCAGTGACGCAGGTTTGCAAGGCGGCCCAGGTTTGCAAGGCGGCCACCTGGTCATCGGTGCACACGTTCACAAAATTATATAAAGTGGATATTTTGGCATTGGCGAATGCTTCCTTTAGCCGCAAGGTTTTGCAGGCTGGTGTTTAGAGGATCTGGTCCTCTTTGAGGGTGTATTGTTTTTTTCAGGTGGGCTCCAGTTGTTTTGGTTAAGCTTCTGTTTACCTGGTTGCTGTGGTGTTTTTTGGTTTTGTGCTGCCCTAGGCCTGACTAAACGTGGGCACCCCCTAATTTAAATATGGCCCACCTCTTCCTGTTTATGACCTGCCCTGTCAGACCACAACCACAGTCTGTCAGTGCAGCCTCATCAGTGCCCATCAGTGCAGCCTCATCAGTGCCCATCAGTGCAGCCTCATCAGTGCCCATCAGTGCAGCCTCATCAGTGCCCATCAGTGGCCATCAGTACAGCCCCATCAGTGGCCATCAGTACAGCCCCATCAGTGGCCAACAGTGCAGCCTATCAGTGCCCATTAGTGCAGCCTATCAAAGCATCATATCAGCGCAGCCTCATCAGTGGCCATCAGTGCAACATATCAGTGCCGCCTCGTGCCCACCATTGCCGCCTCATTAGTGGCCATCAAAGCAGCATATTAGTGCTTATCAGCGCAGCCTATAAGCGCCCATTAGTGCAGCATATCAGTGGCCATCAGTGCAGCATATCAGTGCCCATCAGTGCAGCCTATTAGCGCCCATCAATGCAGCATATCAGTGCTGCCTTATCAGTGCAGCCCCATCAGTGCAGCTTATCAGTGCCACCTCATCAGTGGCCATCAGTGCAGCCTTATCAGTGCCCATTAGTACAGCCTTATGTCACTGGATTGGTAAGATTACTCATATCTTTTAATATATTTGGACTTGTGTTTGAAGCAACTGATTGTAATCCTAGGATTATTTCACGATTTGTATAATGACTAGGAAGTCCCTAGTCATTATACAAATAAGTGAAATAATCAGTGGCAGCACACACAAGTCCAAATATCTTATAAAATAGTAGTATTCTTACAAATCCAGTGACATATAGCGATAGCACATATGAGGTGAGCAGGTCCAAAATAGTATTGCCCTCATATACAATTAGAAGTCTTAACTGTATATGATGCAATTTAATATGCTCGCTCAAGGACAAGGATGTTTAAATAATGACATTTCGGAGGGTAGGCGGAGCATTCGGCTGCAGTGCCACACTTATTAGCATTGGCAACTGTTGGGCCAGTTGTATTAAGCGTGATAGGCGGCCTGCGGTCTGTCTGAATGTCCTCACCAGCCAGTATTATCATACCGACAGGTAGCAGTGTAATCGCTTTATGGGGCTGCCAGACTGATTTGCCTCATGGACCCTGCCCTCCGGCCCCATTCACCCCATAAAACTGGCACTTTACTAAAAGTGTAGCGCAAGCTGGCGGGGACCCTGTCCGTGTGGGAGAAGGCTGGGTTTTTTCCATACGGGGTGCAACTTTTTTGCTGCCCCCCTGCAAAGTGCTGCCCTAGGCCTGGGCTTTGTCGGCCTAGGCCAAGATTCAGCAATGCCTGGTTGGTTATAGTTTAGCCTTGAATTTTTTTCACTGTTCCAACCCCTCATGTTTTCACTGCTTTGTGACGTCCCAATGGTTAAGAAGATCAGGAGCTGTGTCCGTCAATGAACGAAAGAGAAAATGGGATTTTTTACTTACTGTAAATCAATTTTTCTGATGTTCATTGACGGACACAGCAGCCAGCCCTCTGTGGAGTTGTGTTTTCTTCTGACGCTGCTTGTAACAAAACTAAGTACCTATAGCAGAGAGAAGGGAGTATACCCCGTGGGACTGCCCATAGTGGCTAAGATCAGGAGCTGTGTCCATCAATGAACATCAGAGAAATTGATTTTTCCGTAAGTCAGAAATCCCATTTATCTCTTTATTTCTGCTAAGAAAGATAAAAATAAACCCACAATATACAGGGTTGTCCTATAGGTAGTCATTAGGGATCACATGATACAAACAAGGTAGGGAATCTGCAAATCAAATAAATCAAAAAAATTTTATATCTGTACTCTGATCATTAGATTAGTCTGATCACAATCCTTACGACAGTTTTCAGTTTCCCTGTGAATTTATATTCTCACATAATATAAACAGTCTCTACTGTAAACACTCATAGCCATTTGAATTATTTCTGCTGCTTAAAGTTAAAATAAAGCACAATGCTTTTTGCAGCTCCTGGGTTATCTTGTGGTTTTCCTCCCTCCCATAACTGCTCTACATACACTGCCAGCAGGCTCTATCTCTGCTCAGAAGCACTGCCAAGTCTATCCTTCATATTTCCCAGCTTACATCAACTGTGTGTTTGCTTCATAAAGAAAACCATCCGCGGTTTCTCCTATCTCGTCAAGCATACGTTGCCCTTCTATGAGGAAGGCCCATACAGGGAATGTATGATTATTGCTGAAAGTTCCTAGAAGCTTGCGGTTTTCCTCAGGTCAACGTATTTGTGTGAGCAGTGCAGTTTTTCAGAGCTAGTGATATGTCTTTTCTATTACCCTATCAGCAGGTGACATTCGACTAGCTACTGGCAGTATTTTATTTCTTCAGCGTGCTCATTTTCCATGCTGCCGGAGTTGACTTTGTACATTTATAAATATGAAGACTTCTTAAGAGCTACATTGTTTTTTTCTACTAGATAAATGTATTTTTAATGTAAAGCTGACATGAGAAACATATGGGATCTGTTGTTGCTGACCTCACTGTGCAAATGCTAGCTTTGGTCATCTACAGACTTCAAATCTTACTGGATTTCTAATATTGATCAAGTTTGCAAATTTAAGAATACCAGAGAAAAGTCAGAAGCCATTTACAACACCGGTCAGGACAGTCATACAAACATATTTATATGGAGCGGTCAATAATGTCAGGTTCACACTAGTTTCACTGTGATTTAATCCTGTTTTCAATGTGATTATGTAGTGCAACTTGGTTGCTTTTTTAATGCATTTTTTTCATACTACTGCGTTTTGACTCATTCCTGCTTTCAGCCATGGGGTAAATTAGGAGCTGGCACACGCGGGTGCCCTAACAACCAGTGATTCACCTCTGCTGTCAGCCAGGGGATTCCCAGCTGTCATCACAATGTAATTAAATTAGTCAGTAAAAAATGCAAAAAAAGGCCTGGAGGTCCCCTAACAGGCCAGGAAAGGGGGGGGGAGCATGCACCCCCCACCTCCTGAACAATACTAGGACACATGCCTTCAACCTGGGGAGGGGTGCTTTGCCAGAGGGGAGGACTTCCCCTGGCAAAGCACCTTGTCCTCATGTTGATGAGGACACGGGCCTCTTCCCCATAATAAGGGAACCCCCAGATCCCAGCCCCCCCCCCCATCCTATTTGAATAGCCATACTCCTTTACTAAAAAAAAAAGAAAGTGTTCTAGAAATAAACACATGGAAACTTTTGACAGATTCTAAAAAAATTCCCCTGTTGTAAGTCCACGCCAAAAACCATAAAAACCCTCCGACACTGTACTGCACTTGGCGCCACTGAATGACAGCTCCGCTTCTCCTCGACGTTTAAATAAACAAAGGTGGCATGGTCTACCCAGTGACATCATTGACCATTTATTTTAAGTAATTAAAAACAAAAAAGAGGGGAGCAGGCTTAATATGGAGCACTTGGCCTTTTATTGTCATTACTCTTCTAGGTTTTCATGTAAGCTCATGTACTTGCATTACCTTTTTAATGTAGATTTGCTTCTGTAGAATAATAAAGTATTCTGCAAACATGTATGTTTGTGTAAAAAGTTGTGTCCCTTGCTTC
Organism: Pelophylax lessonae; assembly: GCF_965119305.1. NCBI lineage: Eukaryota > Metazoa > Chordata > Amphibia > Anura > Ranidae > Pelophylax > Pelophylax lessonae. The sequence goes on from NC_138773.1 coordinate 214,548,074, forward strand.
AAACTGTTAACTATACATCAACAGATTTAAAAGAGAAGTATAGGCTTGTGAGAGAAAAAAACATTTATACTCCCCTAGATGGATGCAGCATCGATCCAAAGCTGTATTTCTCCCCTGCCGGCTCTAAGACTGAGAACTGAGTGTTTAAAGACTGCTGAAAGCTCAGTTCTGGGCCTTCAGTGAGCAGAGAGCTGGTGACTGTCAGTCACCGCCTCTCTCCTCTGCCCCTCCAGTGCTCAAAGGAGCACTGTGCTGTGGAGGGCGTGGTAGCAACTGGCTCAGGCTCTGAGCGGCTCGCTGAGAGGTTAAGCCAGTTGCCAATCTAGAATGTGGGTGGATACCGACTATAAATTTAGGATCTTTCCTGGGGATTTGCTGAGTGACGTCTGCTGACAGCAGAATTTAGCCCCCTGTTGGCTGAAAATGGGTCGCAGGAGTGCAGAACGAACTGCACTCCAGGGAACCCCAGGAGAAGTACAACCAAAATAGCTTAAATCTTATCTCTTTTGAGTGGCCAGTCTCACACCTCACTGTGTTGTAGTAAGGTAGGTCTAAATAAGTAAAAAAAAAAAAAAAAAAAATCTTGCTTTTGCAGTCCAGGTGCACTGCGCTATCAGGAAGCAGAATGAAGTGGACATAAAGATTGAGAAAGAATGTCTTCTGCTTCATTTTATCAAAGCAGTGATAAGCGCAAATCTCAGAGAATTTCAAATGTTTCCCTCTATCTTTCTTCAACGTCATAATGACACACATCATTGGTGGGTCCCACATATTTGAGAATTTCAAGGGCAGTTTGTAATGCAATTATCTTCACAAAAATGCTGACTCCAAGGCTAAAACTGATAGGACCACATGTTTTTTTTACTCCTCTTTAGTCAACTGCATATTTCTATTTTCCTAGGACACTCTGAACTTCACTAAAATTTGTATCCTTTTCTAAAAGTCGTGTGAACTGCTACGCTGTTATGAGGCTCCTCAAAGTGGAACTTTAGGGGGGGGGGGGGGAATATGAATTGGCAATCGGAATGGATTTTTAATGCAGAAGAGACATAATATGCATCTCCTGTATTAAGGTTCCTTACCTGCCTGTAGGCACGCGTAACTCAGTGTACAATTTCAACAATGCCAGGATGAATAAACCCCTGCATGCGCGTGAGTGATGTCCATTCAGCCGAGCAGAAGATTGGTACCAGGAAGCTGACCAGCCCGAAAATGTCAGGGGCTGGCAGGGAGTTCTGGGACACCACATCACTGGAGAGAAGGTAAGTATAGTTCTGCTTTAGGCCAAAACAAATTTTAATTTAGTGTTGAATAGAGCAGGGCATATTTGAAACCCTTGACCACTTTCTTTTTTCTCTTTGCTGTCTGTGCGCTGTTGGTGGGCTATCCTTTGACTTTTGCAGACTCACAACAGGAAATCCCTACAAAGTGTGGCAAAATCCCCTCAGTCTGTTGGCAGAGGAACAGGTATCCTCATTATTTTGCTCCCACTATGTTCCGAGGACAGCTTTATAAATTTAGATTTCCCATTACTTCTGCACTAGAGACGACTGTCATCGAAACAATCGCAAAAGCTTCCCTACTTTTCCCTACGCTGTACAAAACTTTAAAAACCTGTTTTGGCTTTACCTATATTAAGCACCCCTTTTCTGGTTTGACCAGTACCACTTTTTTTGTGTATAGATGTTCTCAAAACAATTGCCCATATTTTTAAAAATACCTTAAAATAATTTTTTCAGATCTGTTTTTATACTGGATTATATACTTTGTGCATATTTTCTTTCTTTTTTTATGGTCCGGTCTAAAAAAAAAAAAAATGTTTAAAAAATGTACAGGCAGTCCTCGAGTTACAAACATCTGACTTTCCTACAACTCGCACTTAAGAACAGAGGCAGCATGTCATCAAGCTGGTCTGGGAAACCACTGGGCGGCCATCTTGCTGCACACGGCATGCTTCCTCCTAATGTCCGGCCGATCTGTTCCCAATCCCACAGCACTGCATGGCTAGTTAACCCTTCCCTATGCTATCCAAAGCTTAAATGGTAAGTTCACCTTTACAGAAAATTTGTAGGGTTATATTACACTGGACTCCTTTCCTCATCCCCCAGGTCTCGCTATACAGAAGTCCTGCAATCACCTTTGTCACATTGTGTCGCCGCTTCATCGGTCAGGGGGTTTGAAACTCCCCACAGCCTAATCTCCTAAACGTACCTTGTACATATAGGAGGCATCCTAATTTGTCTGTGCCGTCGCATGGATGGCCCTGAGTAGTCAGAACCCGCCTAGCCCATCCTGCCAGCTCTGGAGAAAAGGAGAGAAAGCCGCTGGGATTTCAAATCCCTGGACCGGTAGAGCGGAGACCTGATGTCTCACAGTAGGTAATCGCGGGACGAGGAAGGGGGGGTCCGGTGTAAGTTCACCTTACAGATTTTCTGTAAAGATGAACTTACACTTTAAAAATATTTTTTTTGGCTGGAGTTACATGTACAAAATGTGCCTGTTCCAACTTGCATACAAATTCAACTTAAGAAATAAAAATGCAAAAGAAAACCTGGCGCTAGGAACTAATTGACAGAGAAGAAACCCAAGAGGCTGACATAAAACAATAAAATGTATACAAAAATTGCTATATGTAAAGGAATAGCCATGGGTCTTAATTCAAGGGTGTAGCTGTAACATATTCAGTCCCAAATTAAAGAAGCACTACAACAATAAAGGGATGTTAGCGCTCCCCAAAACAGAATAACCACAAGGCTATATATATATAATATATATATATGACTAATTAATTGACATTGCTTTTTCATATATTTAGCCTTGTGGTTTTTCTGTTTTGGGAAGCGCTAACATCCCTTTATTGTTAGGTTTATTTCTTAAGTTAAGTTCTATAACAATAAAGGGATGTTAGCGCTTCCCAAAACAGAAAAACCACAAGGCTAAATATATGAAAAAGCAATGTCAATTAATTAGTCATATATATATATATATATATATATATATATATATATATATATATATATATATAGCCTTGTGGTTATTCTGTTTTGGGGAGCGCTAACATCCCTTTATTGTTATAGACCTTAACTTAAGAAGTAAACCTATCGTCTTTGTAACTTGGGGACTGCCTGTTTTTAAATCAGATTGAACTTTCAAGATTTTCTCAGCTTCATTATTCGTTTTGGTTCTATTACTGTACATGGAATAGGTTTGTGCACTTGTATTGCTGTGACATGGAAGTTTACAGTGTTCTAATGCTAATCTCTGCAAACTGCTTGTTTACATAAAATATTTCATTTGCACGCAATATCTAAAACCTAGAGATGTGGAATGTATTGCAAGGCTATTTAGCAGCAAATTATCAGCCTTTAGCTATGGCCTTGAAGAATCATCCTCTTAAGTTTGTTTATATAGTTTCCAATTGATGCTAGGTCCAGCAGGGCTCTTAAAGGCTTTATTTGTCAGGTAATTTGTATTTTCCACTTTTATTAAGCAGCATTTCTTGGAAGAAGAATTTCTTTTGGCAGCTTTATTCATTTTTAACTCCTTTTTATGTATTTATTTTTTGGTGTCCTATATTTAGACCCCGTTCACACTGGGGCGACCTGTCAGGCGACCTGGTCGCCTGACAGGTTGCCTGCCATAGAGTAGCTGTGGACCCGTTCTAATAGGAGCGACACAAGTCGCTCCGACTTAGAAAAAGGGTCCGGAGCTTCTTTGGGGCAGCGACCTGCATTGACTTCAATGATATGAAGTCCGTGCCGGCCGCTCCGAGGTCGCGGTGCGAGCTGCGCACCGCGACTTCACAGGTCGCCACCGAAAGTCGGGTAGCCCCAGTGTGAATGGGGTCTTAAACAGTGTAACCCAGGGATGGCAAACCTTGGCATCCCAGGTGTTTTGGAACTATATTTCCCATGATGCTCATGCACTCTGCAGTGTAGTTGAGCATCATGGGAAATGTAGTTTCAAAACATCTGGGGTGCCAAGGTTCGCAATCACTGGTATAACCCATGTACTATTGTTACATTTCACTATGAAAAAACATTTGTTTGTATTTAAATTGCATGCCTTCCTTTTCTGTGTCTGATAAATACATTTATACATGGTCATAGTAGCTAGCATTTACCTACTGCTATTTCTAACTTGAGCTGTGTGTAAAAATACTGTGTTGAACTTGCACACCTTTTCTGGAGGTCTCAAGCAGCTGACATTGTTAAGCAGAGAGCAAAATAGTTCATTGATTAGGCCTCTTGCACACAGTGCTGCCTAAAATCTCAGCATTTTTAGGCATACAGGCGTGTTTTACTGATCTACAAGGAAACCATTGTTTTCAATGTGCCTATACATTCTGAAGGAGTAGTCTTTACAGCCAAAGTATTTTATGCCCATTACTAAAAGTTATCATTTTAAGGAAGGCAGTGGAAGGGGGGGACTTAAATGTTGGTAGATTTTGTCAGAAAAAACAATGCTGTACCCAGTGTTAATTTTGGCATCAAATTTCAATTTAGTTTTAGCCATAGTCTTTTGACTAAAATGCCACCTTGGTCATCTGCAATTTTAGTTTCTCTTACGTCCTCCGACAGTCGCCGCCTCTTCATATTCGTCACATATGGGGTATTAGACTTTGCTCCGAAGGAGTAGCTAGGCAACAGAATATGTTAACAATAAAGCTTTTAACATATCCCACCCTCAAGGGGTGGTCCCCTCAGTCAATACCCTCCTACTTCCTGCAACCATATCTCAGTTTTAATGTCTAGCTTGTCAGGAGTGGCTGGCTCTCTCTGTGCTGGGACTTTCTGTCCCAGACTCTTTCTTCTTTTTAAAATTTTGTTTGAGTTTTCTCTCTACCTTTACTTAGCTGTTATTTTGTCAGCGTTAGTTAGTTCTTCGGATGAAGAGGATCATGCGGACTGGGTCTCGGGCTGATCCCCCTGGTCGCAGGTCGTGGGTCAGTGGCTTCCCAGTCTGCCATCGAGCGTTCAGCCAGGTAACGCTCCTGGCACAGTGAACGACCCATCCCTGTTCGGTGCAGGGATGATTGGTGAGGTGGCTACCTCACTGGACGCTGTGCGGTTTCTTAACCCCCATTGTGTGCGTCTTGAATGCGACTCTCCCTGCCTCATGTGCAGCGGTTTGTTCGCCTGTGCGGGTCCCCCACGCCATGTGAGGTAAGTGTATTTATGTGGGGACCTGTCTGTCTGGGGGGGTGTCAGTCTGGGACTGTGTAACCTGCCTCTATTCACACTGCTTGTCTCCCTATCTCTCGGCTGCATGCTGTGGGCTGCAAGGGGGGGGGGGGGGGGAGCTGTATGACACTGTGTGTGTGTTAGACTGGTCAGTGTGAGAAGCTGTGTGCTGTGGGGCATGTTTTTTTGGCATGTTTGGGCATATACAGCGATCGCTGCGGCGATCTGACATGTATTCTGATTTTGGAATATAATGTGTCTTTTAATGCACTGTGGAGCGGCGTTTAGTCATGAAATATAAAAAATGCAGTGCAATCATATATAGAGTAAATTGTTAATAAATAAACGGCAATAAATAAACGGCAATCATGTACGGAATAGACTGATGGTTAAAAAGTAAATATAATAACACATATGAAGTATAAAATATCTAAAATAATCAATTAATCAAAATGAATGAATCAAGTTTACTTAATAACTTGAAGCAGAAGTTCTGAATGAAACAGTTCCAATATGAATAAAGCCCAAAGCATAGGAATGTGGAGGGACTCCTCAGTGAATGAAATAACAGGTTGCTGACAAAGGTACATGTAAGGTGACTCCTTGAGTGCTGCTACATTCCCATCACCAATGCTTTATCTGCCTCTCATCTCCAGACCCAGACCCTGCAGGGTCAAACAGCATAAATAATGCTATGGAAGAAAGCAACTCCAATCCTCGTATCACACCCTCCTTGGATGCCTTTATACGAGATTGATTCACAGACCACATTCACAATTACATCTACTTACTACTCTCTGTGTAGTTAAAAGCTTTAATGGAGTAACAAATAACACTTACAATGTCGAAGTCAAACTCGAGCGTGATACAAACAGAGGGTGTACAGCTGTCACATCAGGTGTACCAAGATAGCCGCAGGTGTCACGTGATTTCCCCCCCGTACGCGTTACGTCATGTATGGACGGGACTTCATCAGCGGGGAAGATCCCCGCTGATAAAGTCCCACCCATACAGGACGTATGGACAATTTCAATTGTCACTGAAATTAAGATGTTGATATGACTTTCTTGTAGAATATTTTGAAAGCTATATTTTAATACAGTTCACTTGCATTCACAATGTCCTATGTCTAAAATAATTACGTTTCAATTTCTTTTCTTCTTTTCTTCTTTTTTTTTTTTTTTTTTTTTTTTTAGAGGAGAAAATTCAACAGCCCAAGAAGGAAAAAGCCAAACAAAGACGGGAACAATGGTTGCAGAGTAAGCATATATTTATTTCTTTTTCTTTTTTTTTTTTTTATAAAAATTAACAATAAAAGTATTAGGCCTCAAGCACGTGGGTAAAAAAAAAATCAAATCATTTTAAGTAGCATATTTTTGTTTTGCCTCTGAATGCTGCTCTTTTTTTAGCAATGTATCCATGCACATTGCATAAATTCCTATTTTAAAGCAGTGCTTAGGGGCATATACATTGTTTTTTTTATTTAATTATTACGTACAATTTTTCTTCCCGTTCCTGGCAAAAGATCCAGCGCAGATAGGAGCATTTTAATAAGTCCATGTGCGTGAGGCCTTAAAGGGTTTGTAAAAGCAGAACATTTAATGCATTAAGATAAAAAAAAGTCTTGTGTACAGCAGCTCCCCTCAGCCACCCTAATACTTACCTAAACCCATATTTATCCAGAAATGTTGCAGGAGTGTCTCAGCTGCCCGAGACTTCCCTTCTTGTTGGTTGAGACAGCAACGTGGTGCAATTGGTTCCTGCTGCTGTTAATCAAAGTCAATCAGCCAATCAGGAAAAAGAGGGGGCGGGGGCAGGTTGCAGCTCTGTGTCTGAATGGACATAGGGAGCTGGCTGTGACTCTGCTCGGGTGCCTCCATAGCAAGCTGCTTGCAGTGGGGGCACTCAACAGGAGGGAGGGGCCAGGAGAGCTGAAGAGTGACCCGAAAACAGGAGGATCAGGGCCACTCTGTGCAAAACCAACTGCACAGAGCAGGTAAGTATAACATGTTTGTTATTAAAAAAACAAAAAAGACTTTACAATCACATTAATATAAGTATAAGTATAGAATAAGAACAAATCAATAATCAATACATTTTTATTGACATGGTATGGGGACTTCCAATATTCATTTTTTGTCTCAAGGAGTGAATTTGAAGTGAAAACTTTGCTACCAGAATTGGGAATGCAAAAGCCCACTTCACAATAATTATTGATGACCAGCAGAATCCACTGTGCAGGTGGGCTTTCTGGAAAAAAGGTAGAATACCAGCTAAGATAAGCCTATTCGTCATCGCTTTCTGTTAAAGGACTGTTCTTCCCCAAGAGAAAAAAAAATGCATTGTATTTATTTTATTTGAGCTTGTGAGGGAAATGCTACTAAAGTGTATATATGCGTATGTCAAATATCCCAATATCTCTACAGAAATTGAGATGGTGAACATATGCTGTATGTAACTGTATTTTTGTACCCTACTGTTTCTATGTGAGCCAAAAATGAAAAGTAATAGTTTTCTTATCGTGTTTACTAAAAAGGCATCCACATTGTTTTAAGTCACCTGTTCTTGTTATGTATTTGTTTCTACTTCTGTTGGCATTTACTTAATATTTATTACCGGTATTTATGTAGCACCGACAATTTACGCAGCACTTTACATATATGTTGTACATTTACATCAGCCCCTGCCCTCAAGGAACTTGCAATCTAAGGTCCCTAACTCACATTCATACATACTAGGGCCAATTTAGACAGGAGCCAATTAACCTACCAGCATGTCTTTGGAGTGTGGGAGGAAATCAAATACCCGGAGGAAACATACGCAGGCACAGGGAGAATAGGCAAACTCCATGCTGGTAGTGCTGTGCATTTTTTTTCTGTGAAAATGTAATTACTTGGGTTTAGTAGTGTTTTCATCACAGTTATTTAAACATCTGCCTCCATTCAGGAAGCATAACTCATAGATTTACAAATCATACATTACAAGTTCCAGTTATTTGTTTTATTTTTTGCAGTTCATTAAAGAAAGGTGTCCAGCTTTTTATTTAGGCCTCATGCACAAAGGGCGTTTGAAAAAACGAGCTGCAAAGCCAGTTCTGACGCCAGGAAAAAGCAGCTGTAAAAGTAAAAACGTGCTTTTAGAAGTGTTTTGTATTGGCATTAATGCACATTTTAGCCACGTTTAGCAGCGTTAGTGTTTGGCAACCTTTCTCTTCTCTCTTCTATTTTCCAACCTCAAATCCAACTACTACAGCTTAAAAACGTCTGACGTGGCCTAATGCTGTATGCAGCCTTTAGCAGCGTCAGCCGTTTTTACAGCCCAACGCTGCTGCTCCAGAACGCACTGGCCCTGGGTTTTTTTACAGCTTGAAAAAGCCTATTCCACTTACAACTCCTAAAAGCCAGTGTGTGCATGAGGCCATATGAAGCTGCAAAAAAAAGTCTGATGCTCCTAAAAGCAGCTGTAAAAATGCCCTGTGTGCATGAGGCCTTACTGTTATCCTTCCTTGCCATGGATGCCTACTTTAAGTCCTATACCATTCACAACTGACTTTTCCCCCACTGTTTGAAGAAAATGATTGCCTGAGGGCACCATTCACAACCTGAGCGGAGCGATTTTCATGTGTATTTATTTGAGTTTCGCTAGTGAATTCTGAGCATTTTAGAAGCGTATTACAAGCATTTTACATGTGTATTCAAGCTTCAGGTGTTTTTATTTTAGTCAATAGAAAGCACCAAAGGGATGAGTTTGGGGATAAAGATTTGCTGTTTTGCCTGAAAATATGAAATAAAGTGCTTGTAAAATGCTTATGTTGAGCATTTTTCAGGTGTTCACATTAAAGTTTTTAAGGCCAATCTGCCTAAAAGAAGCTCATGTACTTTTGCTATAGGTGACAACACGCTCAGATGTGAACAAGGGCCATTGAAATTAATGGAATTTTGTATGTTGATTGTATTAGAGCTTCAAGCAGAAAATCGCTCAGGTGTGAACCCCGGGCCTGAGTGCAGGTTCACTTCTAGTATGAGCACCTTGAGGCGGGGTACACATGTGCGTCCGCGGTTCCCACAATGGGGTCGGGTGCATTCCTGTACACCGGCTCAGGTGCTAATCTGGCCCGAATTGTAATTTGTACCTGAACCGGACCCAAACACGCACAACACCCTTTTAAAATGCGGACTGCGGCCGCACCAGACCTGTGTGAACTGGCTCCATTGAGAGCCGGTGTTCTATCAGAAAACCCTACCCCATCAGATTTCCCTACCTACGTCATTTCCGGTGCAGGCTTGTCATGCACCAGCTGTAGCTGCGTCACACGTCCTACTGCGCATGCGCGGAATAGGTAGGGAATTTTGAACATCGTAAGGGGGTGAGGCAAAAGTCCTACTGCGCATGAGCGGGCGCATGCGCACCGACTGATCGGGTAGCGGCATCTCTTATAACAAACATCTATCCGATCTCCATGGCATACACTGCGCCGAGCCGGCAATGGGACAATCCTATTCCCTACCCACACGCGTCTTGTGTAATCGTCGGGTCGACGCCGTGTGGGGCATAGAGATTGGATTGTCGGGTTGCTCCAGTGTCGGCTCGCCATAGTGTCGGGTCAGCGCAGTGTGGGCCATGGAGATCAGATGGATGTTTGTTATCAGAGATCCCGCTGCCCGACCCGTTGGTGCGCATGCGCTGGCGCATGCACACTAGGACTTTTGCCTGACCCTTACGATGTTATCAAAATGCCCTACCTATTCTGCGCATGCGCAGTATGACTTGAGACGCGGCTACAGCTGATTCATGACGAAGCCACAGCTGATCCGCAACCGGAAATGACAGGTATGGAATTCTGATAGGGTATGGTATTCTGACAGAACACCGGTTACACTCGCATGTCATGGGGATCCAATTCGCACATATGTGAACCCAGAAGGTCTTGACATCTGAAAATGTCCACAATCCACAGCAAACATAGCAGCTATTTTATGTCTGTTTATAAATGCAGTGATGTGTGGTAAAATTACACTATTTGATCATGAAGTACACTGTGGCCATTTATAAAGTTCCTGAGTGTTACAAAATGTATTTGTCTTTGTAAAACTCAACCAGAAAAGAACCAGCACAGAGGACATTCCAGCATTCAGCCTGCCAATTTCATAGCTTAGCCTCTCTTATGAGATATATTTGACAGGGCCAATATATTGCTTTTCAGCCTTTAGTTTATCTGGATTCTTTTTGATTATTCAGTTTTCAGGTAATACAAGTCCTGAATTTTCAATAAAACAAATCAAGGCATATTTAAATATTTAGGCATCTGCCACTTGGTTTTTATTGCTTTATCGGCCCATTCTGTGTTTTTTTTTTTTTTCTCCTTTTTCCTCATCTTGTGTGCCTCAAGTTATTAATTCCCTAATAAATGTTCCATGAGCTCAGCTTCGGGCGTGGATAAGTGTGTATTATTCATGATGTTGACACAGTACGACAATAAATCATCCCCTTTCGTAATTGGTGGGAAAGTGGCGTATGTACATGAGGATTTTACAGTGCACTTTGCTGGTTATTGTGCTGTCAGTGGAGAGCTTAACTGTTCATTGTAATGCAAGTATGGACTGTGCAAGAATGTGTGCTATGCCAGTGACTGAGTTCTGCTCTGACAATGGCAAATAACTGCTTTAAAGATTATTCTTCCTTTTACCGCAAAACACTTTGATTGAACATTTGTTTCAACTAGTTGTTTTGGGCCTGTCTAATAACTAATACATGGAGTTCACAGGCATTTCGCTGCATATATATTAGTACTTCATTGGTCACATATATACATGCAAATATTGGGTGTTGTGTATTATGCCAAGATGGCTTTACTCCTTGCCAGCCATTTTCAACTGGACTGTGTTTCAGAATTTCTGTAAGGCTCACTATCTTTCCAAGTTTAATCTCAAACCCAGTTTTGGCTATCAGATTTATGTGATTCTACAACAATGACTTGGGGCCCTTTCACACGGGCGCTCCGTATGTCCGCAAATCATCCTATTTTTTTGTGGATGATTTACGGACATAATGAATGTTAATGGCATTGCGGATGTCAGCGGATGACCATCCGCTGACATCCGATTTTCTTCCTTTCAGTTCTGTTCCGTTTTTTTGGAACGGAACAGAACCCTATTTTTGTTTCGTTGAAAAAAATGGAAAGGAAGCAAAATCGGATGTCAGCGGTGTCATCCGCTGACATCCGCAATGCCCATAGACATACATTATGTCCGTATATCATCCGCAAACGGATGGGATGATATGCGGACATACGGTGCGGATGACACAAGTGTCATCCGCTCCGTGAAAAAAAAAAAGCACCAGAGCGGATCGCAATGCGGTTCGTTCCGTGTGAAAGAGCCCTTACTCTGTACTACAAATTGCATTTATAAAGAGGCGGCACTTAGAACCTATTTATTTATTTATTTATATATATATATGTATATGGCAACATTTAATTAGGGATGGAGATAGCTAGACACTCTATCAAGAACATTCAGTGGCAGATCTACTTTCTTTGTATATATATATATATATATATATATCTTTAAGCAGGACTGCAGCCAATAATAGGATTAAATGAATAGCCTATAAAAAAAAAAAAACAGCTTTTGCTGCAATATTCACCGGCAGTATAATGATTTTCCCCGTAGTAGTTTTTTTTTTTTCTGTCACTAGATGTCTTCACACTGATGGCCAACATTGAAACCAATTCTTCTGACCCCAGCTCATCCTGATCCCCACCCAAGCCTATAACTGGACAGTGAAAAAAGAAGCAGCACAGTGCTGAGCTCATATCTGGTCACTTTGCTTTCTCTTATTATCAGCATGGTGCATATCTGCACATGAACCGATTGACTGCTTGTGCTGCTTCTTTCTCTCACGCTTCAGCCCTGCTGTACAAAAACTGCAAAAGGCTGATATCCAGTTCAGGTACTTACACACTGCATTTAAAAATAAATGCAATGGTGTAGTAATGGTTACAGCATTCATTTATACCTTCTATCTCTGTTTAGAGTTTATGCATATTTATTTGACAGGTGAACTTGGTTGTAGAAGGGACTGTACTTTCGACTTTTGCACCTGTATTTTGTACCAAGTTGGGAGCTTTAACAAGTTGAAATGTATTACTTAGCCAGTACAGCATTCACCTGCCCAGCTGTAATTACTACTACTATGGTTCTATCTGTAAGTGTAGATTATATATGGCCTATTTATGTTAGAAAACCAGCTCTTGCATTCAGAGAAGTTAATGCAAATATGCTTTGTATAGAGTAAATCTAAATTTATTGTGGACCTGTCAACAGTTACTATGTCTGTATTTATCTTCATGTAGGTGTTTATATTATCCATTAACTATCCATTGCCTTAACATAATCTGTGTGCAAGTGTGACACAGCACTAATTTCCCACCTGGATTCACAGATTTATGAATGTATGGTGCAATCCTTTTTACCATAACATTTCAGAAATAAAATTTCTGTGCAGGTGATAGTGGTCACCAGGACACAAGGAATGAATGGTAACAGTGGGGACACAGACAGCAAAAAAAAATATTTTAATAAAATTAAATAGAGGTTTATAGCAGTCTGTGCACACAAAAAAAATGCTTTTTAAAACAGATGCGGGGAACACAGTGTGCCTACATTTTATCTTGTTTTTGTCCTGGTGTTTTTCCTTTGAGCATGGTTGTCCTGCTTTGTGAACTCTGATTGCTTGGTGTCATGTTTACTGATTCTTCATTGGCTGTCATTATTCAAACCAGGAGAAATTCCCCCAAAAATCTATAGATATATCTTATGGCTGAACTCTAGGACTGGGGCAGTTCAACCTGAGCCTAAAGTGGTTCTAGAGGTACAAGTTTTTACCACATTGCATTCTGTGCATTAAGGTAAAAAACCTTCTGCATGCAGCTCCCACTCTACATTTTGAAATGAGCCCAATCTTCATCCACGATATGTGCAGGAGAGCAGCATCTCTCACCTCATTGTACAAAGAGGCAGCAGTGGGAGCTATTGACTTCTGCTGCTGTCAATCACAGCAAGTGAAGAGAGTGCAGGGGGTGGGGCCAAGCCATGTTCTCTGTGCCCCAGAGAAAACAAATTACTGGTGGGACACTCAGCAGGGGGGAGGAGCCAAGAGCATTGGTGAAGGACCCCAGAAGAGAAGGATTGGAGCTGCTCTGTGCAAAACCATTAAAATGCTTGTGTTTTTTTTTTTTTTTTTTTTTTTTTTAAATGCCTTTAGAATCACTCTAACCACTTTAAGACCAGGCCTTTTCTGACATTTATTGTTTACAAGTAAAAATCTGTATTTTTTGCTAGAGAATGACTTAGAACCCTCAAATATATATATATATATATATATATATATATATATATATATATATATATATATACATTTTATTTTTTCAGAGACCCTAGAGAATTAAATGGCGATCATTGCAATATTTTATGTCACACTGTATTTGTGCCGCAGTCTTTCAAACACATTTTTTTTTTTAAACAATTTAATGAATTGAAAAAATAAAAACGAAACCGTAAGGTTAGCCTATTTTTTTTGTGTAAAGTTAAAGATAATTTTACATTGAGTAAATAGATGCCTAACATGTCATGCTTCAAAATTGCGCACGCTCGTGGAATGGTGACCAACTACGGTACTAAAAAATCTCCATAGGCAACAGTTTAAAATATTATAAAGGTTACCTGTTTTAGAGTTACAGTGGAGGTTTTGCACTAGAATTATTGTTCTAATTCTAACAATTGAGGCGATACCTAACATGTGGTTTGAACACCGTTTACATATGCAGGTGCGACTTGCGTATGCGTTCTCTTCTGCGTGTGAGCTCTGAGCTTTTCTTATATATTTTACTTTTTATTTTTACATTGTCCCTTTATTTTTATTTTTTTTTTATAATTTTTATTTCTATTACAAGGAATATAAACACCCCTTGTAATAGAAAGAAAGCATGACAGGTCCTTCCTCTTGAAAGATCTGGTGTCAAAAAGACCCCAGATCTCTCATTTACTTTTAAAAGCAAAAAAAAAATGTAATTTTGACTTTAAGAGAGAAAAAAAAATTGATGGGCGAGACCCGGGAAATGACATTAGAGGTTGCTCCGGTCCTCTAAGGGCATAGAGCCAAGTGAGGGCCATCTTGCCCTCACTTGACCTCCTGCCCAGCCGCCGATCAGACTGGATCACTTCCAGGTTTACCGACAGCTCTGGTAAACCGGGAAGCTGCGGGGGTACGTCTCTCGCCGCCTATATAAGTGATCCTGCGACTAATCTGCTGCTGGGACCACTTTTATTGGAAGGCCGGCCAACTACTGTAAAGAGGATAATAGATTCCAGAAGGCGCTAGAACAATTCTAGAAATTGAAAGCATGAAGGGCTTAAAGTTGATTAAAAAGTCAGTGCAAAAGCCCCACACATATTATACTTGCAAATAGCCGTGTTCTTATCGTGGCGGAAAGATGTAATTATCCCACTCCACAAGCAATCACCTCAAGTGCTCACCCTATGTGAGTCTCACTCACCAAATGGTTATGCCGCACATATAAGGCTTGGTTCACATCTATGCAGTTAACGTCAAAGTAATGACGTGTATTTACAGTTAGGCAGTCGGGAAATGGGAGAGGTTACACTGTGAAAATTGCATGTAAAAAACGACATGCAGATCCACAAATATAGGTAACTGAATTAATAAGCAAATTTCTGCTTTTCTAGCAAGGTTCCATCTTGACCTTACCTCCTCCTGGGGCAGAGGGGAAGATGCAGCTCAGAAGGTTTTTTACCTTAATGCATAGAATGCCTCAAAGTGAAAAACCATAGGTCTAAAGCAGTGTTCTCTAGGCATGTGACGATATCAGATTTCCATGCTGCGATTAATTGATTAGGGTTTTATCACGGTATACGGTATTATCACGGTATTCAATTATTAAACTTAAATTATTAAATTTCTACCTCACTTCAATTTCATTGCTGAATTTAGGGACTTTGGTTCACTTTTGCACATTATTATATAGTCAGTCAGTACAGACTCTGAACCAGGCCTAAAATAAGCCATCAAGCAGTGTCTGGCCTACCTGGTGATGACTGGTCCTGGCGCTCTGATCCGATGGCCTGGTCATTAGGGGCTAAATCCTTGCGGCCCAGAAGTGGTTAAACCTGCAGGAGGAGCAGTGTTTTTATCTATAAATGACTTTACTATTGCTTTAGGCCTGGTTCACATGTATGCGGGTTGGCGGCCCACATTTGCACAGGCATAGCAGCCCATTGATTTGAATGGGCTGCTATGCCGTCATTTTACACAGAAAAAAGGTGCATACAGCATTTTAAAAAAATGCAGTGGCCTTTAAATCCATCCTACTTCTGCACCATGCGACTTACCTGCAGTTCCTGCTCTGGCAAGCTTTCTGTGTTTTTTAAATACATGGGCCCAGCATAAAAACACAGTTTGCGTGTGCAGGAACTGCAAGTAAGTCACATGGTGCAAAAGCAGGATGGGGTTCACGGCCACTGCATTTTTTAAAATTCTGCATGCGGCTTTTTTCAGCTGAAAACGCAGGCATAGCAGCCCAACCCCATTCAAATCAATGGGCTGCTATCCCTATCCCTGTGCAAATATGGGCCGCCAACCCACATACATGTGAACCAGGCCTAAAGTAATAGTAAAGTGATTTACAAATAAAAACACCGATCCTCCTGCAGGTTTAACCACTTCTGGGCCGCAAGGATTTGCCCCCTTAATGACCAGACTATCAGAGCTGAGCGCCAGAACCAGTCATCACCGGGTAGGCCAGACACTGCTTGATGGCTATATAATAATGTAATGTGGGCTGCTATGCCTGTGCATATATATATATATATATATATATATATGCTGCTATGCCCGTGTATGTATTTCTATCTATCTATCTATCTATCTATATCTCCATCTATCTATCTCTCCATCTGTATATCTATCTGTATATCTGTCTGTATATCTGTATATCTATCTGTATATCTATCTCTCCATCTATCTATCTAGTGACAGTGTATGGTAAAAGTACTTGCTTTTAGAAGGCAGTGTGTCTCTCACTGTGTCTCTGAGCCCGGGAAGGAAGCATGTGGGTGTGTGCTGAGTGGGAGCCGTCTGATTGGTTACAGGGAGGAGCTAAGTCTCTCACTCTAGGATCATATTACCAGAGCTGTTTTCTATTGAGTGAGTGAACTGCTGAGTGAGGAATGAGTCATCCAAATGTATCAATTCACAAGTCAGACTGAGGAGCAGAGAAACTCGGTATTTTAAAAATGCCACAATAACAATACCGTGGGTATGCAATACCGCAATATATCGAAATACTGAAAACCGGCATATGTCTAGTGGTCTCCAAACTGTGGCTCGGGGGGTCAAATGTGACCCTTTGCTTGCCTTTATATGGCCCTTGGGGCACTATTTCACCAACGGACACCATCCACAGGGCCCTTTTCTTCCCTTTAAAACCTGTGATGGGGCACTGATGCAGGGGCATTTTCTACTCCTGCTGGCCATAATCCGACTCCCCTTAGAGCCTGAAGGATAGTAAACTGGTCCTCTGCTTAGAAAGTTTGTAGACCCTTAGTCTAAAGTGTGCTAGAAGGCGTAAGGCAAAACTAAATATTTGCAAGGAAAGTCAAGATTTTCTTGCAACTTTCAATGCTTGTATTTCCCGATGTTCTGGTGTTTAACATTATTATTTTATTAAATGCATTTTTCACACCTTTACATTACAACAAAGAATAGTATTGTAACAACCCGGTGCAATGCCTTGCAAGAGCAATTTTTCCTAAGTTGGGGATCCACCAATTTAAATGTATTGGGTTGTGGAAACATAGCATACCACAACCCACAATAAACCATGTTGCGCCACATGTTTTATCAAAACACAGCCTGGTGTGAATGGGCATCTGCTTTTGCTTGGATTTTATAATGTGAATAATCTAAGGGCCCTTTAACACTGATACATTTTTCCTGCATTTTTATCCTGCAGGAAAAATTTTCCCCTCTAAATCCTATGGGAATCTTCACACCACTGCATTACTGGTGCTGCGCATTTTGAAAAGTCCTGCATGCTGCATCTTTGGTACAGTTTTGAAAACTGTGCCAAAAATACAGCTTCCTATTGAAATTAATGGAATTTGTGGTAAAAACGCACCTAAATTTGCGTTTTTTGAGTCACGTGTCCATTTTTCAGAGGTGCAGGCAACCCAGAAACGCACATGACACGCATCTGAAACACAGCATATGCGTTTTTATCGTGATTTTGCTACAGGGAAGCGTGAAAGGGCCCTTAACCCATTAATGCCTCATGTTCCAATATTGGAATAGTAGTGATGTGGGAGTTGTATATATCCTACTGCTCTAGGTAACATATGAATTTTATGCACAAATTAAAAAAAAAAAAATCAACCTCGGGCATACATGGGTGAATAGCCCAGGTTTATAACAAATTAAATTCAACAGATTTTATAGCATGCTCAGTATTGCTTTCTGCTAACTGATGCTTCAGAATTTTGTATCCTCATTATCTGTTATTTGCTTTGGATGTTTAAATAATTGCTGTTTTTTTCCATAAATGGCCATTTAATTGTCAGCTGGGTTTAGCAGATGTCCTCTGTTTTTTTTTTTTCTTTTTTAAATCGGGTAAAAGTTTATTGAGATGTCACAGATTTGTACAACCAGACACTTTATGCTTAGGTTCACACCGAATGCGGGCATAAAATTGAGCAAGTTCAGCTGATTTCAAAACCCTCATGTCAGTCTGACTTTGGGGGTGATTTGACAGACATCTATGCGGGTTCCTGCACAGGTGTCTATTGAAAACCCCCCCGAAGTCGGCAAACGTAGTGCAGAAATTACTTTTGGGAATCGGTGCCGCACCGCAAAGTCAGCGTTGTACCAATTCGGATGGTGCCGTTGCCGGCATTTGGCTCCAATTTGACATACCATTTGACATGTCAAATTGGCCTGATGTGAATGGGAACTAAAAGTACATATAGTTTACATCAGATATCAATTCAGCATGCCTGTATTGTAATTCACGGCACAGGAATGCTTTAAGAGCCCTTTAAAGCCATATCTAGGGCCGTGCACAACCGGGACACTAGGGCCACCGTAACAAAGCAGGTAGACAAGCATTAGGCATTTGGAAAGCAATAGCATACAAATTTCAGCCATAGCATTACCAGCTAAATTAAACATATCCATTTTTGTGATATGATATTTCACACGTTCTCTGATTTTTGGTATGTAAAAATGCCCATTTTCTTTTTACATTGGCCATAAAATAGTTAAGCAGAGCATTATTATATTTATTTTGTAAAGTTGACTAGATGGAGCCAAAGATCCTGCTGAGCTGAAGAGAGGTTTAATTTTTAGAATTGTGCTTGTTTTAAAGTTGCCCAGTCCAGCATCAGAGACCACATGAAGCATACACATAAAATGAAATCATGGAAGCGAGCCATGGCAGCTGTTTTAACACACATTGATGGCTGGATGGATGATTTACTGTGTGTCCGCACCATGTTTCTTTTGCACCTCAACATCTGTCTTCAATTGCTCTTAGTGCCTGGCTTTCCTCCACTTCATTTCAAGCTGACCATTCTACAATAAACTATGAAAAACGTTTTTTTTGTTCTTAAGAACAGTTAACCACTGTGCAAGTTCATCTTTAGTTTCAACTGTGCTATATGTAAAGAACAGGTGAAACACGGGACCAAATATTAATCCACTGATCCAATGTTTTATTTCTTTGGTAAAGCAGCTGGACCCTCTCCAAATGTCTCCCAATTTTTTTTTTTTTTTTCAAATATAATTTTTATTGAAGTTTTCGGGTAGGATAACAAATTCATCATAACAAGAAGACATAGGATCAATACACCCCTCACATTCTTGCTTCCCATATCTCCCAGCTATCCTATGTGTTAAATAGCTATTCATCTCCTTCCCTTTCTTTTCTAACTCAAATCAACCCCACCCAAAACAAAAAAAACAAAAAAAAACAAAAAAAAAAAAAAAACACATAAGTTTCCTCCTCCCCCATCTCCGTATTGTTTCTTTATTTACTAAATCTCTCCGACATCCAATATATCCTGATCCGGTCTGTCCATCCCCTGGTTCATTACTAAAAACCTGTTCCATACTCCCCATGTTTCTAAATATTTTTCCCTCTTATGTTGACCTGTCAGAACCAGATCCTCCATTCTATTTATTTCTTCTATTTTACCTATCCAGCAATTAATTGTTGGGGGTTCCTGCTTTTTCCACCCCAGGGGGATACAGGCTCGGGCAGCATTTGCCATATGGCATAGTAACGATCTCCTGTATTTCTTCCCTGGTATCCCGCTAAGTTGTAAAAGAAAGAACCCAGGGTTTTCCGGGATCTCAAATTCTGAAAATTTTTGCATTATCTCTCTGACCTTCCCCCAATAATTTGATAGTTTAGGGCATGACCAAAAAATATGTATTAATGTACCCTCTTCCACCGAGCATCTCCAACATCTATCTGAATTATTTATTGCTATTTTATGTAGTTTATATGGTGTATAGTACCACCTTGTCAAGATTTTGAAATTTAATTCCTGATATTTAGAACATATAGATGATTTAAAAGCAAGATCAACCATCTGTTGTCTCTGCTCTGTGGAGAAGGTACAAGATAATTCCCTTTCCCATCTCTCAATATAAGATAAGTGGTGTCCTGCTTTAGGGGTATTTATCAAGGAATATATTTTTGCTAACATATGGGATATATTCTCTGACTCACTACAATATTCTTCCATCATTGTAAGCTGACGGTTATACTTCTTTGGATTGGGGATAGATCCCAAGAAGTGAGAGAGTTGGAGTGCATTCCAAAAGGGAAGTCTAAATTCTCCTTCCTCCTCCATTAATATCTCCATTGTCGGCCATTTATTATTTCTCACAAAATGGGATGCTTGAAAGCATCCTGCTTTATCTAGATTCCTAAATGGCTGTGCTTCCATTCCCATGGTAAATCTCGGGTTCCCTATTATAGGATATAGAGGAGAGTCATGTGAGGTAAGGTCCTTTTGAAAACATATTTGAGAGCATATTCTTAAAGTTGTCCCAATTAATTGGTGTGCTTTTAATTCTGTCGGTAAACTCTCATAACACCATAATGCCCTAGATAATGGTACCTTTGTATTAGTTTGTTCTATTTTCACCCATAACTTTGATTCCCCATGGCGGCACCAGTCTATTTGCCTCCTGACATGTGAGGCATAATAGTATTTTTGAATATCTGGTATCGCTGTACCTCCATATTTTTTTGGCAATGTAAGTAATTGTCTTGAAATCCTCGGCTTCTTATTTGCCCATATAAATTTTATAAATATTGAGTTTATCTGTTTGAAATATCCTATCGGAATCTTTACTGGCAGTGTCTGGAGTAAGTATACAAATCTGGGTAAGATAGACATCTTAATAAGATTGCATCTCCCCAGCCAAGAGAATAAGCCCGTCTTCCATTTTTCTAGTTTAGAACCAATTGTATTCAAAAGAGGTTTGAAATTCAATTCGTATACCAAATCAGGGTTGGCCGGTATATACGTTCCCAAGTATTTTATTGCCTTATCTGCCCATTTAAATGTAAAATTTTGTTTCAATACTTGTAGTGCACTTCTAGGCAATCTTAACCCCATTGCTTCTGACTTATTGAAATTTATTTTTAAATTTGACATGGACTCGTATTGTTCAAATTCCTTAATTAAATTAGGTAGGGATATTGTCGGGTTTGTTAATGTAAATATCAAATCGTCTGCATACGCCGAAATTTTGTACTGTTCCTTTCCCATTTGTACCCCTTTTAATATTCAAATTTTGTCTTACTTTACATAAGAATGGTTCTAGGGACAGTACAAAAAGGATAGGGGATAGGGGGCATCCCTGTCTCGTACCGTTTTTAATCTTAAAAGGGTCCGATAGAATCCCATTTACTTTCACTTGGGCTGTTGGGTCAGCGTATATAGATTCTCTGTATCATAATCTCTCCCAGCCCGATATGTTTCAATGTCGCTGTCATAAATTTCCAGTTCACGCGATGGAACGCTTTTTCTGCGTCGGTACCTAGGAAGACACATGGTTTTTGAGATTTATCAATTTCCAGTAACAAATCCAATACTTTGGTGGTATTATCTCTCCCTTCTCTATTATTTATAAAGCCCACCTGATCCAAGTGTATCAATGTTTGTATATAATGATTCAGACGGGTTGCTAATATCTTCGTAAAAATTTTTAAGTCCGTATTAAGGAGAGATATTGGCCTATAACTCCCACATAGCATTAAATCTTTATCTTCTTTAGGGAGAACTGTAATGTGTGCTCGTTGAGTATCTCTACAAAAACTTGATCCTTGCCCCACCCCGTTAAATAATTTTAATAGATACGGGCCAACTATCGGGAAAAATACCTTATAATACTGGAGGGTAAAGCCGTCCGGTCCCGGCGCCCTCCCAATCTTCATCATATTTAAGGCTTGTAATATCTCCGTCAATTCTATAGGTAGGTCCAATTCCTTGCCTGCTTCTTCCGATAGTTTTGGCATCTGGGCAGAGGCTACGTATTCTTCCATTTCTGATATAGTTGTTAAGTTATCTGTTAAGTTATATAAGCTCGAATAATAATCTCCAAATACCTGGGCGATCTGTCTAGGTAGCGCTATCTTATTGCCTTTAGGAGACAATATTTGGGGGATATATGTAGTCTGTTTCATCTCCTTAACCGCTTTAGCTAACAATTTCCCACACTTATCTCCTGATTCATATCCTATTTTTCGGCTTCTTTGTAGTGAGGCTTTTGCTTTATAACCTAACAGATCATTAATCTCTTTTCTTATGCCCCCCACTTCTTTCTCGTTTTTTAATGTCATATATTTTTTATGGGCACCCTCCTTCTCGTGTAAAGTTTTAAATAACGTTTCTAATCTTTCCATCCTCTCCTTTTTTACTTTCGACCCATGTTTAATTAGTACACCCTTGATCACAACTTTATGTGCCTCCCATAGGACCCCTATATCTCCCCCTGGATTTTCATTTGTTTGAAAGTAAAATTTTAATTCCTCTGTTACGTCCCTGAGGATCTCAGGTGTCTGTAAGAGGCTCTCATTCAATCTCCAGAACCTTCCCCCAAGGGCCAGGGATTCCGAAAGTGAATACTCTAAAGTGACTGGTGCGTGGTCTGACCATGTGATGTTCCCAATCTCAACTTTTTTAATTGCTTGTAATTGTCTATGAGGGATAAAGAAATAATCTATTCTTGTGTATAGTTTATGTACTGATGAAAAATACGTATAATCTTTTTCCCCGGAGTGGGTAAGGCGCCATACGTCCACAAGTTGGTGTTTATAAAGTTCTTGACTTATTTGCTTACTACTACTCAAAGGGACTGAGGAGCATCCTGATGAAGTGTCTATCAGGGGGTTTAAAGGAATATTTATGTCTCCTCCCAGAATCAGTTGTCCCTCTGTAAAGTCTGCCAGTTTATTTAAGACCTTCGTAAGAAAGCTCACCTGTTTCTGGTTGGGGGCGTATATATTTGCCAACGTTACCTTTACCTCTCCTATTGTTCCCTTAATAAAGATGTACCTCCCCTCAGTATCTGTCTGTATATCTTGTAAAGACCATGGCATTCTCTTGGCTAAGAGGATAGATACCCCTTTTGATTTTACCTCTTTATTTGTCGAATGGTACCCCCATGGAAAGTTTTTATTTCTAAGTATGGGTACTTTGGTTTCTTTAAAATGTGTCTCCTGTACTAATGCTATATCTATTTGGGACCCTTTTAAATCATTTAGTAACATGTGTCTTTTCTCAGGTATATTCAGACCTCTTGCATTTAGTGTTATACATTTTATAGTCGCCAATTTTTATTTATGGATGTTGCGTTTTTTTTTTTTTTGTGGAAATGGGGTAAAGGAAAGTACACAGGAGACACATGAACCATGTCTTTATCAAACTCAGTTATGCACAGCTGGCTATATGACAACATTGCTTACACAAACCTAAGGTCAAAAAGCCTATCCTGTGCTTGAGTGCCATGTGTCACTGTTTGTGTGACAGTTGCTCAAATATTGTGCAACATAAAAAAATTGCAACTTTTTATTATATGTGAAATACAAAACCTCATGTATGTTTAACTACTAATATATTTCAAAAATTAATAAAAATGTATTGTTCAAAAAAAAAAAAAATAGCATTTAAAAAGTAAATGAAAATATATTGATGTGTTATTGCAAAATTGCATTTATTTGTGTCCTTTATATCTGCCTACAATTCAGCGTTCAATATCAGGCAGATGAATTACATATTAATGCTGGCTATCCTGTACACAAGTAAAGCCCCGTGACTGCACCTTATTTCACGCATTTCAGATAGATCTGAACCAATATGATACACTGAAATTTCATAAAACAGATCCTTTACAATTTAGTTTACGTATAATGTGTTAAAAATATTCATTAGAGCAGAAGTGCTCAAACTATTTAAATCTAGGCTGTAAATGTCATCATATTTTTTTCCCCTAGAACCTTAAAGGATAACTCCACTTTTGTTGGAAAAAAATAATATAGCATGTAAAATTGTTACACAAGCCTTTTTCTAATTTAGGGTCAGTTCACACTGGAACATGGTGACAATCAATTCATTTCAATAGGCAGCCACATGCATGGAAACATGCAAAAAGTAGGGGAGGCATGACTTTTACACATCGCACCACACCAAACCACATGGTACTACCACATTTTCCCTAAGCGTTTGGGGTGTAATTTAGCTAATCATGGCACCTGCGCACATCTAGCAGGTGCACAGAAACACACATGAGGCCCCTCATGTTATTACAGTTTACATTTTCACTTTATTCTGTAGATGCTGTAATTTTCTAAAATTGTTTAAAAAAGTGATGCAATATGGCAACAGGGTTGGTATACAGAATGCCCCCAGTAATATGGCAATTAGAGGTTTAAATCAGGTGATCTTTGACATGTCCAGTTAGATTTTCAACTCTTTTTAAGGTTGCCTATCCCTGCCCTAAGGGTTCATTACTTCTAAAATGATCCAGATCCTGCATCTTTCCCCTTTAGAACATGAGTGGTTATAATTAACCAGACCCTCCCATTTAGAAATTGGCCTAGTAAGGAATTTGTGCATCTGCCTTTTCTTCATGAGTAGGAATCTGCAAGATTTAGCAAAAACACAAAAAGATTTAGCAAAAACACAAAAAACTATTCCTTTTAAGGGTACATGTACATGCATTTTGCATGTATCTATGGTATATTAACACTCAGGACTGGATTTATTAGGCCCTGGTGGTAGAAGATGCAAGGGAGACCCCTAAAATAAAATACTACCATAGTAGAGCAACTTTTCATGGACAAACTACAGAATAACCAAAGGGATTTTGGCTTGCCTTCCTACTTGGCAGCACTTCTCAGGCTAATGTATTGCTATGTTGCTAGAGTTGAGCTATGTATAGCCAGTCACAAGGATGCCCTGTTGTTGAAGGAATGTTATATCTTAGGAAGTGGTGAAATAATTCTATCCAAATTTCTGAGATGAGAAAGAGGAAGCACAAAATATGTAGGGAAAGGGATGCTTCCCTGGGGCATCCCAAGTTGACATGGACCATCAAGAAATAATACACAAAAATAATCAGCTAAACCCATAAGTAAGTTTATCATGCTACTTTTACTTTATATTGGATTTTGAAAATAACAAAATTATATAGAGGTTTAATAAAGGTTTAGTATAGTAGAACACGTTTGTCGGGTAATTATTACATTATTTGATAGTGGTCTATTCATCACACCAAAAAGAGGGACAACAAAGCAAGGAAAGAGACTCGTAAAGAGGCTCTGAGGAACAGTTGAGCGCTATGTGTTTTTTCCAGAGTGAACCTTTGCATGGTAATATGTGGGGCTGTGTGCTATTATGTTGCCAGTATGCTCAAGTTGATTGTATGTTGCCCCTAGCATAATGACCTATTGCCCCAAAGTATTGCCTGTGTGACTGCATTGTGATGTTCTCTTTAATTTGTTACAGTACCCAATGCCACCACCAACCACTCAGACCATTAAGCACGCCAACATTTGGGTTTGGGTATGTGAGCACAATGAAGAAAGATTAATCTCAATGAAAGTGCTTCTTTATAAGAGCTAATGGGTAGCCGGTTATGTTAGCCAAAAGTTTTGCCATCTTACCTAAGGTATTGGCAAGTAGCTAAAGAAAACCTTTGATAGAGACTGTAATGGTATGACTGAATCCCACATTACCTTGTCAATTGTAGTCAGACTTCCAAGTTACACTGCTTCAGTTTCTGAATTTAGGTTTGCTTTAATGATATCATTAGCTGTTTTAGAGGTAACCACTATGGCTCTTGATTTTTCTAGATTGGAGGAGCTGATCTTTACCTCTCAAGACAGGCTGGCAACATTTGTAAAAATTTGGGTTTGCTGGTTTCGCTTCAAGCACACTTGGGGCTATGCAAACTTGCTAGATACGTAGTCTCGCTTTTGATGCAGTGACCTTCCGTTTTGTTTTGTTCTACTTTGGGCATTGGCATTGTGCTCTCCACATAATCCCTTGCTCTTCCTTCCTACCTCCCTTAGTTTTTTTTTTTTTTCTCTTTCTCTCACCTTTTCTCAATTTTCTTTTTCTTTACCTTCTCTTTTTCCTATGATATCATCCACTTTTATCACTATACAACGGGGGACCCTTGTACAATTTACTGCTATTCCTCTGTATCTTGAAAAGATGTATTTGTATCTGTATCTCTGTATTTGATCCTGTTTGGATTGTTTCTTTTCTAAACATTGTATCACTAGCTTCAGCTAAGCATTGCTAAATTGTTTTAAGAGGTATTCATTGAGGAAGAACATAAATCGACTTGGATTAAATTAGTAATTTTGGGAACAAAAAATATTGAATTATGAGAAATAAAAGCTTGCAAAAGTGTAATTCATTTAATGCAAATAAATAATCATTGCACACTTATGCATTATTTATATATGTTTTGTTGACAATATTATTTCATTTAACATCTTGACCTCCGGAAGGTTTTACGCCCATCATGACCAGGGCAATGTTCCCTATTCAGCACTGTGATATTTTTACTGGCAATTGCGCAGTCATGCAACACTGTACTCTTAATAAATTTATATTTTTTTTTTCGCACATAAATAGAGATTTCTTTTGGTGGTATTTGATCACCACTGGGTTTTTAATGTTTTATTATTTAAATGAAAAAAGACTGAACATTTTGAAATAAAAACCTAATAGATTCTAGCTTCTACTATAAAATCTTTCCAATACCAAAAAAACAAATTTCTTTATAAATGTAGACCAAAATGTATTCTGCTACATGTCTTTGGTTAAAAAAAAAAAAAAAAAAATCCAATAAGTGGGACTGTAATAGGGTGGCGGGCAATATGGTGCTAACAAACACTGGCTGGGAGGGTCACTAACCTACACTGACATCGCTACTGACACTAATACAGCAATCAGTGATAATACTGTACGCTGACATTGTACTAATGACACTAGCTGGGAAGGAGTTAACATCTATGGGCAACCAAGGGGTTACCTGTGTGCCTAACAATGTGTAATGTTTGCTGCTTTTTCTTTCTGATCTTGCTGTTTTTTTTTCTCCCTGCTTTTTAGGGAGAAGAAAAAGCCAGATCACTGTTCCCTGTACAGAGTGCAGTGTTTTTTTTTCTGAAATTATTGGCTGAAATCCTCTGCCAAACTGTGTGCCATCACAATGAAAAAATATATATAACTTACTGAATTGAAGCCAATTAAAAGGAAACCTGGATCAGATACTTTTTGGTACGGTTTGGAAACACTGAAAGCTGCACATCAGATTTAGCCCCCATAAACACAGGGCGTCAGAAAAAACGAGCTGCAGAGCCACTTCTAACGCTAGGAAAAAGCAGCTGTAAAAACGTGCTTTCAGTAGCTTTTTTCATTGGCGTTATTGCACGTTTGACCACATCGCTTTAAGCAGCGTTTTTTCTGCCTCCATTTAAAATCAATGGAACCTATGGGAGCCTATTGATTTGAATGGAAGGCGCATCGCAAGTCGGATCAGGATGATCCGATTTACGGTGCGACTTGCGCTGTGAGGATCTTGTGCATGCAGCCCGGCATGCCAGGAAAGTGGAGGGGACGAGCGAGTGACCCCACCCCCCCTGGACCATACCAGGCCACACGCCCTCAACATGGGGGGGTGTGGGTGCTTTGGGGCAAGGGGGGCTCTGCCCCCCCACCCCAAAGCACCTTGCCCCAATGTTGATGAGGACAAGGGCCTCTTCCCGACAACCCTGGCCGGTGGTTGTGGGGGTCTGCAGGCAGGGGGCTTATCGGAATCTGGAAGCCCCCTTTAACAAGGGGACCCCCCAGATCCCAGACCCCCTCCCTATGTGAATAGGTATGGGGTACATTGTACCCCTACCCATTCACCCCATAAAAGGCAGTGTATGTAAACAATGACAGGAGACGTTTTGAAAAGTTTATTAAAAATCTTCATCCGGTCTTCTCCGCTCTTCTTGTCTTCTCCACTCTGCTCTTCTGCCCTCCGCTCTTCTGCTCTTTTGCCCTCTGCTCTTCTTCTGCCTCTGGTCTTCTTCCTCCGCTCTTCTTCTTCCTCTGGTCTTCTTCTTCCTCCGGTCCTCCTCCGACGCTGTCTCCGGTGATTATGCCGGTATCTGGTCTATGCAGCTTATTATAAAGCCATTAGGGGCGTGGCCTCCCGGTGACGCCATCAGGAGGCCCGTTTCCGTATGTCACATATGATGTCATCTGTGACATAAGGGGGTGGGGGCCTCCTAAATGGCGTCACCGGGAGGCCACGCTCCTAATGGATTTATAATAAGCTGCATAGACAGGAGACCGGCATAATCACCGGAGACAGCGTCGGAGGAGGACCAGAGGCAGAAGAAGAGTGGAGGGGAGAAGACCAGAAGAGCGGAGAGGAGAAGACCGGATGAAGATTTTTAATAAACTTTTCAAAACATCTCCTGTCATTATTTACATACACTGCCTTTTATGGGGTGATTTACATAGGGAGGGGGTCCGGGATCTGGGGGGCCCCCTTGTTAAAGGGGGCTTACAGATTCCGATCAGCCCCCTGCCCGCAGACCACCACAACCACCGGTCAGGGTTGTCGGGAAGAGGCACTTGTCCTCATCAACATGGGGGCAAGGTGCTTTGGGGTGGGGGGGTGCAGAGCCCCGCCTGCCTCAAAGCACCCACACCTCCCATGTTGAGGGCATGTGACCTGGTATGGTCCAGGGGGAGTGGGGCTGCTCGCTCGCTCGTCCCCTTTCCTGGCATGCCGGTCTGCATGCTCAGATAAGGGTCTGGTATGGATTTTGGGGGAGACCCCACGCGGTTTTTTTCGGCATGGTGCTACCCTCAAAATCCATACCAGACCCCAAGGGCCTGGTTTGGAACCTGGGGGGGGGACCCCCACGCCGTTTTTTTTTTCCCACTTTGGCGTGGAGTTCCCCCTCAAGATTCTCACAGTGCAAGTCGGATCATCCTGATCCGACTTGCGATGCGCCTTCCATTCAAATCAATAGGCTCCCATAGGGAACCATTGATTTTGAATGGAAAAAAAAACAAAACTTATAACGTGGCTTAATGCACATTAATCAACGTTGTTCAGCCTTTAGCAGTGTCAGACGTTTTTACAGCTTGACGCTGCAGCTCCAGAACGCATTGGTCCTGGGTTTTTTTTTTTTGCAGCTATTAACCCCCCCAAGCCACTTGGAGCTCCTAAAAGCTTTGTGTGCATGAGGCCATAGAATAACACGGATGGGCGTTCTGCAGCTGCAAAAAAAACGTCTGACGCTGCTAACAGCAGCTGCAAAAACGTCCTGTGTGCATGGGGCCTTAATCTTTGGTTGTTAACCCACGCAGTACATATGACAAAGCTCCTATGCTGGCCATACGTAAAAAATTATAAATGATTGTAATTATAAAAATTACAATGGTCACTTTTCAACAATCACAAACTAATCAAGATGACCTGCTTCCAACCACGCCTTTCTAAACCATAAAACAACCAAAATTGTGGGTGGTAGGTTGTCTTGATGCTTCAGTCTTTTTTTTAAAAAAAAAAAACTGGTAGAAATTGGTTATTATTGGCAGTAATTGCTGTATGTATAAACTATTTAGTGTCTGTGATTAGAAAAATGAATAACAATCAATATATTTTTATTCTCATTCTATTTTAGAAATTGAGGCATTGAAACTGGCTCAGCAGGCTAAAAAGGCTCAGGCCAAGAGAAAAGCTACGCCTGTAGTTGGAGATATGCAGCCACTTGTGGATGCCCTGCCAGAGCTTTCTGAGCTCACTACTACTCGTAAGCCCAGAGCACCAAGGAAGCAGCCAAAAGAGTAAGTACCAAGGAATAAAATGCTTCTTTGTTAATTATAGCCATAGCTTTTGCACAAGATAGTACAGTTACCAATAACGTATACATGTAAAACCAATCTTTAAAATCTCATATAGGCTTTAAAATATCAATGGCATTGCAAGTAATTCAAAATCATTTTTAATACTTTCAATTTGCCAAGGTCCTAGTTTAGGCACTGACAAGCTCTGTCCCTGTCTGCACTGCAGAATTTTGAAAGCTAGAAAATTATTTTTTAACTCTTTGGAGCTGACTAATTAAAAAGCTATAGACTAGGATAAAACCTGGAAGCAATAGGAGCAGCAGGTACGAATTTGGTTTTACAGCAATTTATGTTGAAGAATGTAGTGAAGGTAAGCTGAACCACAGAGTGGCACTGACTGTATTTTGATTCCAAAAGGAGGTAACGGAAGGCATTTAAAGTATCTGCTCATAGGCACTTTAGGCTTTTAAAAGACCAAAATGGAGCACAGGTTCACTGTTACAAGGTCACGACCAAGTGTAAACATCCTCCTTGTAAAAGAAGCATTTGTAAGGTCATGTTGACTAGATGTTAAGGCCGTGGCAGTCTAAACAAATGGCAAATATGCAAACTATGCAGGCTTGATAATTATTCTACATATAGGTATGTGAACATCACCAAATTAAGTTGGAATTTTCACATCTAATGTGAATTCTGGACATTTTTTAAAATTATATTTGCAACAAATAAGAGAGAAATTCATCCAGGGTCAGGTTGCAGACATAATTGTTATGTTTATCTCTTGATAATTCTAACCTTGATACAGTTAAAGGAACAACTACTTTGTGATTTTGTTTTTCTGCTGTTTAGTTACTAAATTTTTAAATATAAAAAAGTTAATCTGTGCTTGGATCTGTAGTAAAGCAACTAGCACATAAAGTCTGATACCAAATACATATAAAAAACACAAAACAAAAAGTGCAGCGCTAAACCTCTATATATATAATAATATATAATGGCGTCAATATTCTGTGACAAATCCTAATGTGCAAATATATTCCATGTACACAAAAACAATGTCAATCAACCGTACACTTAATAATCTGTGACCAATCTCTGTATATAAAAATTCACTACATAAGTCCCAATAGAAAGGTCTGTGTATCATGATGATTTGGTTTGAATCCCAACCACTGCACTACCTGCACTGAGTTTGCATGTTCTCCCTGTGCCTGCTGGGTACCCCGGTTTTCTCCCTCACTTCAAAGACGTCTTGATATGTGCATGAATGTGAGTTAGAGACCTTAGATTGTAAGCTCCATGAGGGCAGGGACTGATGTAAATGTACAATATTCCCAGTGAGGCAAAAAAGTATTTGATCCCTTTCTGATTTTGTACGTTTGCCCACTGAAAAAGAAATTATCAGTCTATAGTTTTATTGGTAAGTTTATTTTACCAGTAAGAGACAGAATACCAACAAAAATATCCAGAAGAAAAAAACACATTTTAAAAATGTTATAAACTTATTTGCATTTTAATGAGTGAAATAAGTATTTGATCCCCTATCAATCAGCAAGATTTCTGGCTCCCAGGTGTCTTCTATATAGGTAACAAGCTGAGATTAGGAGCACTCTATTAAAGAGAGTGCTCCTAATCTCAGCTTGTTACCTGTATAAAAGACACCTGTCCACAGAGGCAATTAATCAGATTCCAATCTCTCCACCATGGCCAAGATCAAAGAGCAGTCCAAGGATGTCCGGGACTAGATTATAGACTTACACAAGGCTGAAATGGGCTACAAGACCATCCCTAAGCATTTTGGTGAGAGGGTGATAACAGCTGGTGCAATTATTCACAAATAGAAGAAACACAAAATAACTGACAATCTCCCTCAGTCTGGGGCTACATGCAAGATCTCACCTTGTGGAATTTCAATGATCATGAGATTGGTAAGGGTCGGCCCTGAACTAAATGGGAGAATCTTGTCAATGATCTCAAGGCAGCTGGGACCACCGTCACCAAGAAATCAATTGGTAACACACTATGCCGCGAAGGACTGAAATCCTGCAGCGCCCCCAAGGTCCCCCTGCTCAAGAAAGCACATGTACAGGCCCGTCTGAAGTTTGCTAATGAACATCTGAATGATTCAAAGGAGAACTAGGTGAAAGGGTTGTGATCAGATGAGACCAAAGTTGAGCTCTTTGGCATCAACTCAACTCCTCCTGTTTTGAGGAGCAGCAATGCTGCCTATGACCCCAAGAACACCATCCCCACAGTCAAACAGGGAGGTGGAAACATTATGCTTTGGGGGTGTTTTTCTGCCAAGTGGACAGGACAACGTCCACTCATCAAAGGGAGGATGGATGGGGCCATGTACCATCAAATCTTGGGTGAGAACCTCCTTCCCTCAGCCAGGGCATTTAAAATGGGCCGTGGATGGGTATTCCATCATGACAATGACCTAAAACATACGGCCAAGGCAACAAAAGAGTGGCATTAAGGTCCTGGAGTGACCTAACCAGTCTCCAGACCTTATTCCCATAGAAAATATGTGGAGGGAGCTGAAGGTTCGAGTTACCAAACTTCAGCCTCAAAAACTTAATAACTTTGAGAGGATTGGGAAAAAATCCCTCCTGAGATGTGTTCGAACTTGGTGGCTAACTACAAGAAACGTCTGACCTCTGTGATTGCCAACAAGAGTTTTGCCACCAAGTACGAAGTCATATTTTGTAAAGGGGTCAAATACTTATTTCATTTATACAAAATGCAAATCAATTTATCACTTTTTTAAAATGCATTTTTCTGCTTTTGTTTGTTTGTTCTGTCTCTCACTGTTAAAATAAACCTACCATTAAAATTTATAGACTGATCATTTCTTTGTAAGTGGGCAAACGTTCAAAATCAGCAGGGGATCACTTTTTTCCCCTCACTGTACATGTAAAACGTTGTGTAAATTGACGGCTCTGTATAAGTGCCTGTAATATCAAATTGTCAGTTGACCATATACGCAACAATTTGTGACCAATATCGATGTGCAAAAAAAGTCAACTTGATACAAAGTAAACACTCTTAGAAGCGGTAATCCCAATAATAGGATCTGTGTATCCCTAGGACATCCAGCAGTGAACAAACAACCAACAAAAACTACTTCCCAGATTGCTATGACCCTGTTTAAATGAGTTGTCATAAGCACTTGTGGGATTAATCCCAATTGCCCATGATAAACTCCAATCTTCCAAAGCTGGCCATTGAGGGCAAGTGTGGGACTTACTCAAGAGGGGGGCTAAATAGGTGCCTTTCTCCCAGGGATCAGCCAAGGGAAGAGAGAGGGCAGGAAGAGGAGAGCCATCGGATCTTCACACAGAGCAGGGATCGACCGTTGTGACAGCTTTGATTTGAATCGCCGGGTATTCCCGGTGCTCGCAGTCACACAAAGTCCCGCCTCCTGGATCAGCTCTTATGATAGACAGAGCACTGATCCAATGCCGGGATGTGTGACGTCTATCATAGGAGCCGATCCAGGAGGCGGAGATTTTATGTGACTGCGAGTCCTGGGAATACACAGTGAATCAAATCAAAGCTGTCACAGAAAACGATCCCCGCTCTGTGTGATGATCTGGCCAGGTCTCCTCTTCCTGCCCTCCCTCTTGCCCTGCTCTTGTGGGGTTGCACTGATGGGCACTGGTGAGGCTGCACTGATGGGCACTGGTGAGGCTGCACTGATGGGCACTGGTGAGGCTGCACTGATGGGCACTGGTGAGGCTGCATTGATGGGCAATGATCAGGCTGCATTGATGGGCACTGATCAGGCTGCATTGATGGGAACTGGCGAAACTGCATTGATGGATGCTACGAGGCTGCGTTGATGGGCATTTATGGGCACTGGTGAGGCTGCAATGATGGGCATTTATGAGCACTAGTGAGGCTGCATTGATGGGCACTGGTGAGGCTGCATTGATGGGCACTGGTGAGGCTGCATTGATGGGCACTGGTGAGGCTGCACTGATGGGCACTGGTGAGGCTGCACTAATGGGCAGTGATGAGCACTGATAGGCTGCATTCATGAACATTGATGAGCACTGATAGGCTGCACTGATGGGCTCTGATAAAGTTGTTAATATTTATTTTTGTAATTTAATTCTTCATAAAACATTTAACAGTGGCATTCCATGAGATAATTTATGAGGGTGTGTTTAGGGGGCGAAATTATGGGCGGGGTAGGGGTTGGCTTTGGAAACTCGTGGCGAGTAACCCTTTAGGCCTGGCTAGTAGCTCAGGACTTGACATTTTGAGTCCTGGGCTAGCTGGTTGTAAACAAGTTGACCTATTGACTAGCTTATGTACAAAGCAGTCTGTCTTCCCCCCGAACAATCAGTGCCACAGGCTACAGTGGGAAAGGCTCCCCATCATCAGAATACAATAGCACAGCAGGAAGGATTCCCTCATCCACACATTCCGCTCTTTTTTTTTTTTATTTCAAATCGCTGGTTGATTGAAAAAAAATGTATCATTTTTAGAATGCTTCAGAATGGAAAGCGATAACGATGAAGCACAAAACATTCCACATAGTGTAGTATGCTAAATGAAACCGCTTTTTTAAAATACGGATTAGTACACTCACATATTCCAAGGATATCAGTATTGCTCATCAGCATGAAAATCCAGATCTAATCTCCGGTCTCTAGCTTGTCTGGCTATCTGGATTTTCATGCTGATGAGCGATACTGATATCCTTGGAATATGTGAGTGTGCTAATCTGTATTTTAAAAAGCGGTTTTATTTAGCATACTACACTAGGTGGAATGTTTTGTGCTTCATCTTTATCTCTTTGTGAGCAATAATCCCACAAGCATTATTGCCCACTCTTTATACAGAAAATATATAAAAGAAAACAAGTAAGCCCAGATGGCACAAAAGGTGATAATACAAACCTTGTGAAATAAAACAAAAAAGTGCAGCTCTACACTTTTTCTTATGTTTCACTCTTTATACAGGTTCATAGCAATCTGGTAAACCATTTTTGTTGGCTGTTCACTGCTGGATGTCCCTGGGATGCACAGATCTTTCTACTGGGAATACCACTTCTAAGAGTGTTATGTCCTCCATTGAGAAAAATGTGCCGCAGCCGTGACTCCCGCTCGCATGGGCGGGAGTGGCGTCATCACTGGTCGGCTATTCGAATCTGTAAAATTTTGAAAACCATTCATCGTTTTCCTTCCGCTTTACAATTATGTGCCACTTTGTGGTGGTCTATCACATAAAATCCCACTAAAATACATTTATATTTTTGGTTGCAACATGACAAAATGTGGAAAATTTCAAAGGGTATAAATACTTTTTCAAGGCACTGTATGTACCAATTTCAAGTGACACTGTTAAACAGGCAATTAAAGTTTGAAAACAGGAGAAGCAACCTTTTAAATTGCATAGAGATTGAAGACATACGTTGGTAAATGGAGGAGCTTAGAACACCCATTTGCCTTTTCAAGGGTGTGGTGACATGGGCCTGCTTGCAGTGAATGGTAAAGTCTTTGTGAGGCAATAGTTTCCAGATGCTTTATTGGAAGTAGTTTCTTTTCCTTTTTGATGATACCTGGATCCTTCACTCTTCCTACTAAAGCATTTAATGATGTGTCTGCATCAAGATGACTGATTTCACAATTTTTGGCTGAAACACGTGAACCACAAAATAGCTGTGAAACTGTCTGAGATATCCAGCAGTCCTGTAAAATACTGGAAAAAGATTGATTGTGGGCTGTTGGAATATTTGTTTCCCATTTTTGTTTTTGGACAGTTTAACTTGTTCCTAACCTTTTTAGCCATAAGCCTTCTATAATCAGTTTGCTTAAAGCGGAGTTCCGGCCACAAAAACATTTTTTCAATAAACATACCCCCGGGACAGTCAGGGCTAGTACATTCCACAATGGCTAGCCTCTGATCTGTCCCGGTTCGCACTTACCTGCAAGAAGAAATACTCACTTTTAAAATTTCTTCTCCAGCGTTGCCATCTCTGTTGTGGGCAGCTGAAGCCAGCGCGATCCTCTTCTGCGTCCTCTTCCGCGTCTTCTTCTCCCAGAATGCGCCTTCACCGGCCCCTCTCGTCACTTCCGGTGCGGCGCCGCAAGGAATGCGGCGTCGCACCGGAAGTGACAAGCGGGGCCGGTGCCGTCGCATTGATTCCTGGGAGCGATGACGTTCAGCTCCCAGGAATCATTGCAAACCGGAAGTGACCGCGCGGCCGCCGAGGGAGGAAGTGGAAGACAGGTGAGTATTTCTTTCTACAATTACAAGGTAAGTAAAAAAAAAAATGATCCTAACTATCCAATTCTGTTTCAGGTGGGGAAAAGCAAGCGGATGGCCACAAAATCGGTTATGTCGATTTTGTGGCCGGAACTCCGCTTTAAGACTGTTAGACCTAGGCATTATGGAAAAAGTCATTTGGTTTTAAGCTGTGTTTCCAGATCATTAGTTTTCCACTCTGCTCATTTTTATGAGTGATTTTTTGTCCTCTCTTGGGAGATGGCCTTCTGAGGATTTGACCACAGTTGGGCCTCTGTACAAATCTACTCTGATTTTTCTTTTGCCCTAGCAGGCACTTTTTACCTAGTTAACTTAACACCACTATTTTAATTACCAATTAAAGGACCTGGCACACACTTGTTCTGCTAGGATGCCATGGCTTTTAGTTCATTTATCAGAAAACCTACAGAGATGAAGACAATATGCATGCTTCTTTGTTTACAGAATTTTTTTTTTTTGTAGTCCTCATTCCTTTCTCTGTTTTGTGGATGGACTCACTTCTGATGGCCAACCTGCCTTCTGGTAGCAACATTAGGCCACCAGAACAGTTTTTTTGTGTTCCATACTTGGATGTCAGATGTTTGTATGTAAAAGCCCTTACTGTGAAGGTTTTTTGTAAGGATTCCCATAACATTTAAAAATGTATCATGAACTGCACAATAAAGGGAACCGAGGCTTCCATTAACATTTTCTTAATAAAATCTTAGTGTTCCGTTCTTGGGTCACTTTATACCTTGCTAAACAGAACACAGGTAGTTTGGGGGTAAATTTGAGTAATGCCTGGACATACACTTTAAGCATTGGCCTTTGTGTGTCTTTATGATATTTAAAGCAATTAGGTCATTGGATATCTTTCTCTCTCACTATTTTTGTGGTTTGATTGGCTGCCTCAGAAAATACTTAAACTGTTGCCTTAATAAATGTAGCTGACAAGTAGAGCCGGTTCACACTGGGGCGACCTGTCAGGCGACCTGGTCGCCTGACAGGTCGCCTGCCATAGAGAAGCTGTGGACCCGTTCTAATAGGAGCAACACAAGTCGCTCCGACTTAGAAAAAGGGTCCGGAGCTTCTTTGGGGCGACCCGGAGCGACCTGCATTGACTTCAATTATATGAAATCCATACCGGCCGCTCCGAGGTCGCGGTGCGAGCTGCGCACCGCGACTTCACAGGTCGCCCGGCAAAGTCGGCTCGCCCCAGTGTGAGCGGGGTCTTAGACTTGTACTTGTTTCAAAGTAGTTTAGTAGAAAGTTCAGTTAATCTTCAGCTAGGTAAATCCTTTTCAACTTCAGTAAACATGCCCATTAAAGAGGAAGTAAACCCTCCTCTGCAAGTTGTACCTGTAGGTAAGCCTATGATGAGGCTTACCTATAGGTACTGTAAATGTCTCCTAAACATGTACCGTTTAGGAGATATTTACCTTACATGCAGCCAGTGACGTGCGCGGCTCCGGCCAATCAGATGGCTGGATGCCGCGATCCTGGAAGACGGGCGACTGAACATGTCGCCCGTCAGAGGTGAGCGGACGGCACGGCGGGGGCTTCGTTCTAAGGTAAGTATTGCATAATGAGCTAGTATGCGATGCATACTAGCTCATTATGTGTTTCTCTTTCAGGGTGAAAACGGAAAAAAAAAAAATTGAGTTTACAACCTCTTTAACTGCCAATGATATATAGCACTTTTTTTTTACAGAAATAAGGGGATTATGTTGTTTCTCAACCACTACAGCCAAGTAAAAGTTTAACCATGTAATCTGTAGAATTTGCTTAACTAGAAGTATTTGTGTCATGAATTGTGGATCTACACCCTGACTGATATACACTCCAAAAAACAAATATGCTAATGTGGGCCACCATATTCACCTAATCTAAGATATTGGACACTTGTTTTTATTTTAATAAAGAATGGGGTAGGTAAAAGGAGGGCCACAGGGCCACACCAAATGGGCATTAAACAGGTCATGTACAGAGTGGCATAAAAACACAAAAAAGTTAGAAGTAAAAGACAAAGAAAATTGTATAGTTTGATTGCCGGGTCAGCATTTGACAGCTAAAGGGATGGCAGTCGGCCCTGTATTTAACTGTCACAAAGGGGTACAAGCTTTACACATTTGGGATGTTAGGTGTTTTGTCCTATATGGAAGAATGATTGAAGGATCTTTTGCAGTTAGTCTAGTTACCATTAAGTGTATCAAAGGCATTGCACTATTGATTGTTGAATTTCAGTGATGAAGTTTTAAATGATTGATTTTCAGATTTCAAACTATTTCTGAACTAGGATTTCTTTATGAAAAGTGGCCTCTCTGTATGTAAAAAAAGGTTAATTGTTCTAGAAACTACAATAGATGGAGAGTCAGGATAGACCCACTTATGTTATGTAAGATCCTCTTTTATTTTGCTGCTAAAAAAGTAATGGTGGGAAGCTGTTTGTAGCCCTTGGAAATCCTATTGCCAGGAATATGTTATGCCTTCAAGCCATGTAGTGGCTGTTTGGGAGTTAAAGGAGTAGACTGGGGTTAATGATAGAATCTGATCATCTCCTCACATTAGTTGTGGCTTTGACCAATCTCCAAATTAGAAGTTGAGGGGGTCCGTGGACAGATAGGGGGATGTTTTCAAGGCCATTTATTGAGTCTTAATAAAGAATAATCTAGAAGTTGTCTGTAGGAGGCATAAAGACTAGAGATGACAAGTTTTTCTGAATTGGAGTATTGCAGGCTGAAATTTTGCTGGTTTGTCCAGTTTCTTTGAGACCATTTTTATTTTCTTTTTATTTTAACTTTGGAAAAGTAAATGTTCATTTTCAGGAGAACCAACAGGTTGTGGAATAAAAAATCCATGTGAATCCATCAACAAAACACAGTAGACTTCTCCATTGCTGAGTTAAAAGATAAGGGTTTGTTGTGGTGGTGTTAGTCAGAGGTCTAATAATCAGATTCCCTTGTTAACCACTTCCATACTGCCTCATTGTAAAATGATGGCGGCAGGGAGGCTTTACCGATCCGGGCCGACGTCATATGACGGCGGCCCGCTACTGCCCGCCCCCGGGCGCGCAGAGCAGCGATCGGTGACGAGGCTCGTCCCTCGGACAGAGACCATCCCAGATCTAGGTAAAGAGCCAATGAAATTGGCTTTTTAGCACGTGACCGGTTGTCAATCACAGCCGGTCACAGAATGGCAACAGAGAACATGGTAACTAGCTGTCACCGTGTTCTCCTCCTCACACACTGATCCTGTGTGAGGAGGAGATTGTGGTAACGGCTAGTTACCAATTACAGTGCACCCCAAAGCACACTGATTGCCCCCCCAATAAAGAGGACCTGTCACTAGCCCATCAAAGTACCTGTCAATAGCCCATCAAAGTACCTGTCACTAGCCCATCAGAGTACCCAAATACCTGTCACCAGCCCATCAGATTACCCGAGTACCTGTCACCAGCCCATCAGGTACTCTGATGACAGGTACTCGGATACTTTGAGTACCTGTCATCGGAGTACCCAAGTACCTGTCATCGGAGTACCCAAGTACCTGTCATCGGAGTACCCAGGTACCTGTCATCGGAGTACCCAGGTACCTGTCATCAGAGTACCCAAGTACCTGTCACCAGCCCATCAGGTACTCTGATGACAGGTACTTGGGTACTCTGATGGGCTGCTGACAGGTACTCGGGTACTCTGATGACAGGTACTCGGGTACTCTGATGACAGGTACTCGGGTACTCTGACAGGTACTCGGGTACTCTGATGGGCTGGTTACAGGTGCTCGGGTACTCTGATGGGCTGGAGACAGGTACTCGGGTACTCTGATGACAGGTATTCGGGTACTTTGAGTACCTGTCATCGGAGTACCCGAGTACCTGTCATCAGAGTACCCGAGTACCTGTCTCCAGCCCAGAGTGCCCGAGTACCTATCTGCACCCCATCAGATTACCCGAGTACCTGTCTCTAGCCCATCAGAATACCCAAGTACCTTTCTGAAGCTCATCAGAGTACCCGAGTACCTTTCTGAAACCGATCAGTGTACCTGAGTACCTATCTGCAGCCCATGCCTCCTAGATTATGTGTTGGGGTGTTTGTTTTCCAAAATGGGGTCATTTTCTGGGGGTTTCCATTGTCCTAGGGTTCCAGGGCCTTCAAAAGTGTAATTGGTTGTAATTAAATTATATGTGTAATTTATGCTGCTAGAACACCTGACGGTGCTCCTTGCATGTTGGGCCTCTGTATGTGGCTATGCTGTGACAAAGTCCCACATATGTGGTATCGCTATACTCAGGAGGAGTAGTAGAATGTATTTTGGGGTGTAATTTTTGCTATGTACATGCTATGTGTTAGAAATATCCTATAAATTGACAACTTTGTGTAAAAAAAAAAACGTGTTTTCATTTTCTTTCCACATTTTCCAAAAACTTTTGGAAAAAAATGACATGTTCAAAAGACTCACTATGCCTTATAGAATATACGTTGGGGTGTTTGCTTTCCAAAATGGGGTCATTTTGTGGGTAATTCTAT
This sequence comes from Pelophylax lessonae, assembly GCF_965119305.1. NCBI lineage: Eukaryota > Metazoa > Chordata > Amphibia > Anura > Ranidae > Pelophylax > Pelophylax lessonae. Next base: position 214,588,496 of record NC_138773.1, read on the forward strand.
TGTCCTGGTGCTCCAGGGCCTTTAAACGTGTGATAGGTCGTTGTGTAAAAAAAAAAAAAAGTTTTAATTTTCCGAAGAATTGTGGGAAAAAATTACTACTTCAAAAAACTCACCATGCCTCTTACTAAATACCCTGGAATGTCTACTTTCCAAAAAGGGGTCATTTGGGGGTATATGTACTGTCCTGACATTTCAGGGCCTCAAGAAATGAGATAGGCCGTCGGTACATCAGGTGTGATCAATTTTCAATGATTGGCACCATAGCTTGTAGACTCTATAACTTTCACATAGACTAAATAATAACCACTAATTTGGGTTATCTTTACCAAAGATATGTAGAAGTATAAATTTTGGCCCAAATTTATGAAAAAATTACTTATTTGCAAAACTTTATAATAGAAACTAAAACAAAATGTGTTTTTTTTTCAAAATTTTCGCTCTTTTTTCGCTTATATCGCAAAAAAAAAAAAACCCTACTACCAAAAGAAAGCTCTATTTGTGTGAAAAAAATGATAAAAATTTTTATTGGGTACAGCGTTGCATGACTGAGTAATTATCATTCAAAGTGTGAAAGCGCCGAAAGCTGAAAATTGGTCTGGGCAGGAAGGGAGTGTAACTGCTCTGTATGGAAGTGGTTAAAGATCGGGTATTTGTAAAGACTCAGAAAAGGACTGGGTTTTTTTTTCCATATTGGGATTAAAAGAGAATTGTGGCAGTTAAAAAGGTACACATTGTAAAGGATTCAAGATTTTTTCTGGTGGCAGAAGCTACATGTGAAAATGAAGGGCAAAAAAAAGTTAGTGATTCTAAAGGCTGTTTTTATTTTTTAAGAATAACAAACATGTCATACTTACCTGCCCTGTGCAATGGTTTAACACAGAGCAACACCAATCCTCTTCTTCTGGGACTTCCTGCCAGTGTTCCTGGCCCCTCCCCCCAGCCGTGCACCCCGATAGCAACCCACTTGCTATGAGGGCAATTCGTACATGCTGGCTTTGTGTGCAAAAAAAAAACAGAGCGCAGCCCCGCCCCACACTCCGCCCCCTTATTACTGGCTGTGATTGACAGCAGTGGACGGGTCCCGCTTCTGTGTCTGAGCCATTGAGGAGAGAGAGATTGCCAATACAGCCTCTGCTCTTGTGCACATTGCTGGATCAAGATCAGGCTCAGGTAAGTATAAGTTGGGCTGATGGGGGGGGGGGGCTTCTTGTAGAAACTATTTTACCTAAATGCATAGAATGCATTAGGGTAAAAGACCTTCTGCCCTTAGAATCACTTTAATGTGAGGTATCATACTTTGCTCAAGGTTGGAATCAGTGTAGGTAGGTAGGTAGCAGAGACATGGATCCAGTCTCTTGCATATCTGGTAAGGGAAGCTTGGTTATACAGTTCGACATACAGTAAGTTGAGACTTCTGTTACCAGTAGGTTGTTTTAAGGTACATAAACATATGGTTGCTCTCCTACTATCCCATGTGAACTCTCAGTATATCTTGCAGATGGATTTAGGATAGGAATGCTTTAGGAGGAAAGGAAGGACGTGTACTGTATAGAAAAGTTTTGGAATGTTGACCATTTTAATTAGATTAACTTTACCTATGAATACTATTTTGAAATAGGACCGGGGGGTAAGAGTTGATTTGAGTGAAATGCTTAGTGTTCAGGGTTGAGGGAAAGCTGAATGGAACAAAGTACAAAGATATCCTCAATCAAAACCTGGTCCACAGCACTCAGAACCCAAAGACTGGGCCGAAGGTTCACCTTCCAACAAAGCCGTGATCCTAAGCACATAGCCAAGACAACACAAGTGTGGCTTATGGACAACTCTGTGTATGGCCTAGAGTGGCCCAGCCAGAACCCTGACTTGAACCCTATTAAACATCTCTGGAGAGACCTGAAAATAGCTGTCCACCTACGGTCCCCATCCAACCTGACTAAATTTGAGGATTTGCAAAAAAGAATGGCAGAAAATCCTCCAATCCCAGGTGTGCAAAGCTTGTCGCATCATACTTAAAAAGCCTCAAGGCTGTAATTGCTGCCAAAAGTTCCTCAACAAAGTCCTGAATAAAGTGTCTGAATACATAGAGGAGTTCCAACCTGTAAAAATAAAGAAAAAAATAAGTCAGCAGCTACAAATACTGTAGCTGCTGACTTTTAATATAAGAACACTTACCTGTCCAGGGATCCAGACACTGACAGATGTCGGCATCCAAAGCTGATCTGTCCATAGCTCCGGGTGCAGGGGCCTGCATCTTCAATAACGGAAACAGGAAGTGAAGCCTTGCAGCTTCACAGCCTGTATCCTACTGTGCATGCGTGAGTCGCGCTACGCTTTTTGAATGGTTCCGATGTCTTCTGGGACATGTGTGCCTCCCAGAAGGCAGCAGAGGGGAAGGAGGAGGGGCCAGAAATTTCATAGATCGTCGCACAACGATTGTGGTCATCTTACCTGGAAGTGGGAGATGGTACCTGGCTTTGACCTGAAATTGTGGTTATCTTACCCGAAAGATGCCAAATGTGGCAGCAGAGGGGGGAAGGAACCAAAACTTTTGGGTGGAGCTCTATGTGTGATATTTTTATTTCTCTATCGCTCATTGACAGACGTAGTCTTCTTGATTCTCAAGAGCTGGGTTATGTTGTCTCCGCAGGAGTAGGACTAGGCAGAATGACAAAACGTTCTGGCTCCACCTTAGGGGCAGTCCCTGAGGGTATATCCTCCCTCTCTCTGCTACAGGGAATCAGTTTTTTTCTGTCTAGTCAGGAGTAAGGACCTAAGTTCCTTGCTGGGATCTTTTGGTCCTGGCAAGACTTTTTTTCTTTAAGAAAAAGACATTTTTTAGGTAGTTTTCTCCAGTGTTTTTTTCCTGTGAGATCTTCAAGCAAAAATGCCGGACTGGGCGACACTTGTGGTCACCCCAGCCGGCCTACGAGCGCGCGCAGACCATGGCATTGCGCTTGGTCGGCCGCGACATATTCAAGTAAGTATGCGGGGCCGGGCGACAGGCTGGATGTTGAGATCCAGTGGTCACCCCGGTTTCTGCCTACGAGCGCGTGCAGACCAGTGCGCTGGGTCGGCCGCGACGGAGTCCCAGTAAAGGGACTGACTTTGCGAGTTAAAAGTCTCGCTTGGACGCCAGGTACCAGAGAGTCGAGGCGTCCACAAACCCCCACCCCGGTGGAGAGGGTATTGTGAAGAGAGGGTGCCTGTCGGTTCGGTATGGTGAGTAAACGTTCCCTTTTTTTCCTCATTATGAGGCAGTATATATTATGGGCCCCTCCATATATGGTCAGTATATATCTGATACTTACAAGTCCCCCTTGTAATACAGCATGTGTTTGTGGGAAGTGGACTTGGTTCAAGAGCTAACACTCTACCCAGCAGACTGTAACATTACAGCAGACATAGGAGGTATAATCCTACCTTATGTGCAGTGTATCTCTGTAGATCCATATGTCACCTCTTAGCAGAGTGCAGGTGGATGTGCTGGGAAGACGATATCGGCGGTCCGCCGCCATTTTGCCGTAGACCGAATGCATGTATGTCCTCAGGTCACGCCGGCCGCCATGTTTTTGGAGTCTTATGTCTCTTCTATGGGGGCGGCCATGTTTTGTGAGCCCAGCTACCTCGTGGAGGGCTGGGAACGCCGGAAGGCGTACACAGGGGGCGGAGCCACGCCTTCTGCCCGGGAAAAAGCAAACAGCTCCTTCCAGTCTGTGTAAGACAGACACTGACTGCAGTTTGTTGGAAACTGCACTGCATCGGTTGGTGAGCCTTGGGGGTCCCTCTCTCTCTCTCTGGGATCGAGAAGCAGGTACTCTGAGGGGCGCTATTGCGCTAGGGGGAGACACACAAAAAAAAAAAAAAAAAAAAGAAAAAGTTTTTTTGTTTTGCTGGCAAAGGTGTCCTGTATTAACATGGACCCTGCCACTCATGTATCTCCTCCGGATCCCCTCGAGGGGTCTGCGGGATCCTCCAGCACCCCATTGACAATTGAATCTTTGTCAGCTATTATGGAAACTTTTGTGTCCCGGGTGGAAGTGGCTTGTCAGGGACAGGGCGCAAGAAAGCGACCCCCGCCTAACCCCTTATTATCTGAAACCTCGGATTCAGACTCTGAGCCTATTTCTGCAGTTGCAGGTACTTCATCTGGTATTGGTGTCTCGGGTCCTGTCTCTTCAGACAGTGAGGAGGATGTTTCGGCATCCGCCATAGCCCGAGAGGAAGCGTTGGTAAACGCACTCATTGTATCTGTTCAAGAGACTTTAAGGTTACAGGGTATTCCATCAGAAATAGCTGAAACTGAGATCCCTTTTGGGACTAAAAAGCGCATCAAAGTGGCGAAGGTTTTTCCATTGCCCAAATGTTTTGGCAATCCAATCGAAGAAGAATGGCGTCTGCCAAAACGCACTTTTAATATTTCTAAACGCATTGACAGGCGTTATCCGTTTGAGGAAACCCTTATTAAGAAATGGACAGAACCACCTGTGGTGGATTCACCTATTGCTAGATTGAATAAAGCCACGGTTATTCCTTTAGAAGACGCTCCGTCTTTTAAAGATCCAGTGGATCGCAAGATAGAAGCTATGTCTCGCACCATGTTTTCCTTGATTGGATCAGCTTTCAGACCTATAATAGCTATTGGTCTGGTTTCGCAGGCTGTAACTGAATGGACCAAGTGGTTACGCCGGGACTTAGAAGAAGTCCCTCAGGCGGTATCAGATTTGTTGGAACAAATGATACAGGGGTTACAGTTTGTATGTGATGCGGCGTTAGACGCCACTCCATTAATGGCGCGAGCATCAGTCTCAGCAGTGGTTCTCAGGCGTACACTGTGGCTAAAAGGTTGGTTAGCCGACCAAGGTTCCAAAAAAGCATTGGCTAATATCCCCTTTTCAGGAGAGCGTCTATTTGGAGCCAACTTAGATGAGATCATTAAGGATCTCACCGGTGGAAAAAGCACCTTTTTACCGCAAAATTTTAAAGGTAAAGACGAGGGCCTTCTTTTTCTGCTCACAAGAGGTTTTTTCGTCCAGCGGGTGAAAAAACTAAGTCCTCCAAAGCTCCTGCAGGAGGCGTCAGGGGTCGTTGGTCGGGCAAGCAAAAGCCCGCCCCCTCCAGACCTGAAGATAAACCATCCAAAGCCTGAAGGTGCGCCCCCACCCATAACTGGGGTGGGGGGACGTCTTCGCCGGTTCCCGGATCCATGGCTTTCCAGAATCCCGGACAAATGGGTTTGCGAAGTCATAAGGTCAGGGTACAAGATCGAGTTTCGATCTCTCCCACCGGCGCGATTCTTCCCTTCCAATATCCGACTATCCGCAGATCGTTTAGAAGATCTGCGGAGAGCAGTTGCAGATTTACTACAACAAGGAGTGGTAGTCCACGTTCCTTGGACAGAACGGTTTCTAGGGTTTTATTCAAACCTGTTTACAATACCCAGGAAAGAGGGCAAAGTGCGTCCAATTCTGGACTTAAGAGCACTCAATTCTTTCGTCAACATAAGATTCAGAATGGAGTCCATTCGCACGGTAGCAGCCTTCCTGCATCCAGGGGATGTCCTAGCGTCCATAGACATCAAGGACGCCTATCTTCACATTCCCATTTTCGCAGGACATCAGCGTTTTCTACGCTTTTCCGTAGAGGAGAACCACTATCAGTTTGTGGCGTTACCTTTCGGTCTCGCCACGGCTCCGCGGGTCTTCACAAAGGTGTTGGCCCCAATGTTGGCACTTCTGCGCCAAAGAGGTATATCGATTCTAGGTTACCTAGACGATCTTCTGCTTCATGCAGAGTCTCCTCAGACCCTGCTACAAAACATAGAAATTACTATGATTTCTTTACAGGAATTCGGGTGGCTGGTGAACCAGCAAAAGTCATTTCTGGTTCCCACCCAGAGGCTCGAATATCTGGGTCTAATTCTAGACACAGTCAGGACAAGAGTTTTTCTTCCGGTAGGGAAACTCCGAAAGATTCAATCTGCAGTCCAGTTGTTACTGTCCAACAGCTGGTCTTCCCTTCGGACTTGCATGAGGGTTCTGGGGTTGATGGTGGCTTTGTTCGAAGCAGTCCCATTTGCCCAGTCCCATACCCGAATTCTTCAGCAAGAGATTCTTCTCAGATGGAATCGGAATCCGGAATCCCTGGACAATCAGATCCGATTGAGCAAACAGACCAGAGAGTCTCTGGTATGGTGGCTTCGGTCTCCGATGCTCAGCCAGGGAAAGTCATTTCTGCCAATATATTGGACGACAGTGACCACGGATGCCAGTCTATCCGGATGGGGAGGAATTCTCGGTCAGTTATCTGTCCAGGGACTTTGGTCCCCGGAAGAATCCAGGTTACCGATAAATGTATTGGAACTGAGAGCGATCAGACTTTGTCTGATTCACTGGACCGAGCAGCTCCAGGGCAGCTCGGTTCGGATCCAGTCGGACAATGCCACGGCCGTGGCTTATGTCAATCACCAGGGGGGCACCAAGAGTGTCCAAGCGGCCAAAGAAGTGGCTTGCATTCTTCGCTGGGCGGAACGATTTGTTCCAGCAATCTCTGCGGTGTTCATTCCGGGGGTGGAGAATTGGCAGGCAGATTATCTCAGCCGTCAGACCCTGGATCAGGGGGAATGGTCCCTCCATCCAGACGTTTTCCACCAGTTGTGCCTACGGTGGGGCACCCCGGATGTGGATCTGTTGGCATCACGATTCAACAGGAAAGTTCAGAGATTCATGGCTCGCTTCCACGATCCTCTAGCAGAAACCGCAGACGCACTGATCGCCCCGTGGGGGCAATACCAGCTAATATATGCCTTCCCTCCTCTCGCGTTACTGCCAAGACTTCTTCGCAGAATAGAGGAGGAAGGAATCCCAGTAATCCTGGTAGCTCCGGACTGGCCTCGTCGAGCTTGGTACGCCGACATGGTCAGACTGGTGGCGGACGTCCCGTGGAGACTCCCTCTCAGGGAGGATCTACTGTCTCAGGGACCGATCTTCCATCCTGCTTTACGATCGCTGGCTTTAACGGCCTGGCTATTGAGACCCAGGTGCTGAAGGACAAAGGTTTGTCAGATTCAGTTATTCCTACTCTAGTTGAAGCAAGGAAAGCGACTTCCAGAAAGATTTATCATCGCACATGGAAGTCCTACATTGCATGGTGTGAACCTTTGGGGTTCCGTCCTCGGTCTTATTCCATTAGTCGAATATTGGCTTTTCTGCAACAAGGGGTTGAGCAGAAACTGGCCTTGAGTACTATCAAGGGTCAGGTCTCAGCATTAGCCATCTTCTTTCAGAAGCCTTTGGCTACTCATTCCTTGGTGCGGAATTTCATCCAGGGGGTGCGACATCTGGCTCCGCCAGTGCACGCGCCGTTACCCCCCTGGGATCTTAATTTAGTGTTGTCGGTTCTTCAGAAACCTCCCTTTGAAGATATTAGGGAGATTCCTCTACCCACGTTGTCCCAGAAGGTGGCCTTCTTGGTGGCTATTACTTCTGCACGCAGGGTGTCAGAACTGGCCGCATTATCTTGTCGTTCACCATATCTGGTGGTTCATAGAGATAAGGTGGTTCTTCGTCCGAATCCATCCTTCCTACCAAAAGTGGTTTCAGAATTTCATCTGAATGAAGAAATTGTATTACCTTCCCTGTGTCCTAAGACCAGTCATCCTCGGGAGTTTGCGTTACACTCCTTGGATGTGGTCCGGGCGATCAGGGTATACTTGAAAACGACAGACTCGTTTCGCAAGACGGATTCACTTTTTGTGATCCCAGATGGACCCCAAAAGGGGTTGCCTGCATCTGCCGCGACCATTTCCAGATGGATCAGACAGACGGTAGTACAGGCTTATTCTATTAAGGGTCGGGAGCCCCCGTTCCCTGTTAAGGCGCACTCCACTCGGGCACTTAGTGCGTCATGGGCCTTTCGCCATCAGGCGTCAGTGGTCCAGGTGTGCAAGGCGGCTACCTGGTCGTCGGTGCATACCTTTACTAAACATTATAAAGTTGATGTAATGGCATCATCTGATGCCTCGTTTGGCCGCAAGGTTTTGCAGGCCGCAATTTGAGGAGACCAGTGGTCTACCTCGAGGGTTTTTTTTTTCCGTTGGAAAATTTTTCTTTAGTCTCATTCTTTGTTTATAATGAGCCTTTAAAACTTCTAGTTTGGCACCGGTTGGGCCTTCTAGATTGGATTTGATTTTGTCAATCCCACCCCTCATTTGTGGCACTGCTTCTGGATGTCCCAGCTCTTGAGAATCAAGAAGACTACGTCTGTCAATGAGCGATAGAGAAAAATGGATTTTTGTAAGAACTTACCGTAAAATCCTTTTCTCTTAAGCTCATTGACAGACGTAGTACCCGCCCCTCTATCATTGAGTTGGGTTGGGTTAAATTCTCTGTACTGCTTTAAACAGAACTGATTCCCTGTAGCAGAGAGAGGGAGGATATACCCTCAGGGACTGCCCCTAAGGTGGAGCCAGAACGTTTTGTCATTCTGCCTAGTCCTACTCCTGCGGAGACAACATAACCCAGCTCTTGAGAATCAAGAAGACTACGTCTGTCAATGAGCTTAAGAGAAAAGGATTTTACGGTAAGTTCTTACAAAAATCCATTTTTTTTTATTTTTTATAAATTCACAGCAATTTCTAAAATTCTCATTTCACTTTGTCATTCTGGATACTGAATGTAGATTAACCATCTTAATACTGGGCACTTTCATCCCCTTCCTGCCCATAACAATTTTCAGCTTTTAGTGCTGTCACACTTTGAATGATGATTACTCTGTCATGTAACACTCTACCCAAATGAAATTTTATATATTTTTTTTTTTTCACACAAATCGACCTTTCTTTTGGTGGTATTAAATCACCACACGGTTTATTTTTTGCAATAAAAATGAAAAAAAGATCAACAATTTGAAAGAAATGCATTTTTCCTAGTTGCTGTTATAAATAAGTAATTTTTCTTCATAAATTTTGACCAAAATTTATACTGCTACATTTCTTTGGTAAAAATAACCCAAATCCGTGTATATTATTTGGTCTGTGTGAAAGTTGGTCTACAAGCTATGGGACCAATCATTGAATATTGATCACACCTGATTTACTGATGGCCTATCTCTTTTCTTGAGGCCCTAACATGCCAGGACAGTAAAAATATCCCCCAAATTACCCATTTTTGGAAAGTAAACAGTCCAAGGTATTTAGTAATAGGCATGGTGAGGTTTTTTTTTTTTTATAAGTTGTAATTTCTTCCCACATTTCTTTGGAAAATGAAGAAACTACAATTTTTTTTTTCTCTCACAAAGGTCATATTAGCAAGTTTTTTCTCACACACGGCATAGGTATACTTGCAACTACACCCCAAAACACATTTTGCTACTCCTCATGAATATGGCAATACCACATGTGTGAGACTTTTCACATCCTAGCCACATAGAGAGAGCATACTTTAAGACCACGCCTTCTTCCAATACGGTTTAAGAGTAAAAATTACTTAGAACCCCCAACATATATTTTTGGAGCAGAAGCCCTGCAGAATAAAATGATGGGTTTTGCAAATTTTGATAGCACATTGTATTTGCGCAGCAGTTTTTCTAACTCAATTTTACACACTAACACATAGATACATTTTAATAAATTTCAGTGCACACAGAGACAATATAATACCCACGTTTTTGGTATAATGTGCTGGTGTGCCAGGTTAATAGATACCAAACATGTCATGCTTTAAAATTGTGCACACTAGTGAAATGGCGCCAAAATCTCCATAGGCGATGCTTTATAAGCCTTCATTGATTACCAGTGTAGAGAGACACCGAGGCAAGTCTCGCTCTGTCGTTCACAGCGATACCTCACGTGTGGTGCAATCGCAGCTTACGTATGCGTATGGGACCAACATTTGGGTTCGCCTTTGAACGGGGGGAAGGGGGCACTTTACATTTTTTATTTATTGGTGGGACAGTGGTGCACTAACAGATGTATTTGTGCACTTGTACACTTTGGCAGATGTTGATCATCCACAGGCAGACACTGACAGATGTTGATATTGCAATGGAACACTATTGCAGATGTTTTTGTGCACTGGTACAGATGTTCATAGGACACTGTGACAGATGTTTTTTGCACTGGTAAGATGTTCATGGGACACTGTGACAGATGTTTTGTGCACTGGGACAGATGTTCATGGGTCAGGGACAGTGGTGCTTGGTGTACTGTGTGGGGATCACTGCAGTCTGTGTGATCTGTGACCGCTCTCTGTGTAAAATCATAACTTGCATAGAGAGCTGTCAGAGGCTGCAGCATCCCCCGCTCCCTCCGCACTAAGCTCTCACTGAGCTCTGGGGGCAGAACCGATTCAGAAACACGTGTCTCTGTTTACACTGTAAAGGCTGTGATTGGACACAGCCGTTATGGGATTACAGCGCCCATATCCCGATCTGTGTTTGGCTGTTTTGGAAGATCCAAGCCATCACAGGATCGTGCCACTGCACGGCCTCTCATTCTGGTACGTCAACTCAGAACGACAAAGCTCCCACCCCGCAGTTTAAGTACAGTGGGCGGGTAGCAAGCAGTGAGAAAAAATGAATTTAAACAACTATATAATTAGGCTGCAACATAACGAAACTAAAAAAGGTGAGGAGGGTCTCAATAATTTATGAACGCTCTGTATTTATACCATAGTTTGTAGACTATATAGGATTTATTTACTAACACTTCAGAGTTAAGGTGCAGCTGTGCATGGTAGCCAATCAGCTTCTAACTTCAGCTTGTTCAATTAAGCTTTGACAAAAACCCTGGAAGCTGATTGGTTTCTTTGCAGAGCTTCGCCAGACTTTGCACTCAGCTGTTTTAGTAAATCAACCCTTATGTCTTTATCAAAAGCTTAACCACTTTACCGCTGCTCAATGGAGCTCTACTGCGGCAAAGTGGCTCGATCATGTCTGGCGACGTAGACCTACGTCGCCAGACATTCCCCTCCCTCGGCGGCGCGCGCGCGCCACCGGAGGCTCGCTCCCGCTGTATTCAGTCACAGCGGGAGTTGGGCCAGGGGAGGAGCGGCGGTGATCACCGCTGCTCTTCCCCAATCGTCGGGGAATCGAGTGTGGAGATCCGCCCGTTTGTGTAAACAAAGCGGGCGGATCTCCTAAGTGACAGGCAGGGTCAGATTGCAGGGTTCAGCATAGCTGAACCTGCGATCTGTCCCTGTGTCACTCAGTCCCCTCCCCCCACACACGTTAGTAAGCACCAGGCATACATTAACCCCTTGATCACCAATAAAAATTAACCCCTTCCCTGTCAGTGTCATTTTTACAGTAACAGTGCATATTTATAGCACTGATTACTGTAGTAATGTCACTGGTACCCCAAAAGTGTCAAAAATGTCAAGGGTCCAATCTGTCCGCTGCAATGTCGCAGTCCCGCAAAAAAAATCGCAGATCGCCGCCATTACTCGTTAAAAAAAAAAAAAAACACCAAAAAGGACAGAAATCTTTCCCTTAGTTAGTAAAGGCAATAACTTTTGCGCAAACCAATAAAAATACGCTTATTGCAATTTTTTTTTTTTTTTTTTACCAAAATATGTAGCAGAAAGCAAATTGGCCTAAAATGATAAAAAATTTAGATTTTTACATTTTTAGGGGGGGGGGGGGATTTCATATAAAAAAATGTGAAAAATATTGTTATTTTTTCAAAATTGTTGCTCTTTTTTTGTTTATAACGCAAAAAGTAAAAATCGCACAGGTAATCAAATACCACCAAAAGAAAGCTCTGTTTGTGGGGAAAAAAGGACGTAAATTTTGTTTGGGTATGGAGTTGCATGACCGCGCAATTGTCAGTTAAATTCACACAGTGCCGAATTGCAAAAAGTGGCCCAGACGTAACAAGGTTATTTATTTGCAGACTTTCTTAACAAAAACGAAGAAAAACGTGTGTATTTAAAAAATGTCAGGAAAAATAAAAAACTCACTGGTGGAAAAATACTAGCAAAAGAAAGCTCTATCTGTCTCAAGAAATTATATAAAATGAATTTGGGTTCAGTATTGTATGGCTCAGTAACAATGTGTGACCATGTTGAAAACCGAAAAATGGACTGGAAGGGGGGTGAAACAGTCTTGACTTGAAGTGGTTAAAGAAAGGCCACCAGGAATGTTTGACAAGGATTGTAATTTATTGGGGTAGGATTTAGTGGCCTTTCCTAAATATGAGAACCCTCTCATAGCAGTATACTAGTTAATTCTAAATCATCCAATTCACGCACATAAATTCCAGTACTACAGTTTATATTTTAAATGACTGCATACAGTATAATCTCAATGAAAAATGTTCCTGCTGGACTCTAGACATACACTGTTCATCTCATCCCAGTGATGGATAGTGGACAGATGTGATATTGAAGGAAAGGAGGATTAAATTCTACAGTGACGTGTAAAGGATCTCATTTGTGGCATTTTTCTTTTAATGTTTAAACGCACATCAAGCGCAGTAGGAGATTTGAGGGTCATTAATCCTACGGTTTAGGATTTAAATTTACTTAAGTGATGTTGTTTAGTAACTCACTGTCTGGTACAAGCTGACATTGTAGTACTGTGCAGTGACCTATGAATCCCTATTTTAAAACGCTTTAAAAAGAAAAATTATATTAAAAAGAGGTTATAGTCAACATTTGCACATTCTACAGTATATTGCACAGGTAGGTATGTGGTTGTGATCAGTTAACTGTACATAATCTTAAGCTAATTTTCTCATTCGTTGATGGACACAGCTCCTGATCTTCATAACCATTGGGTTAAACTGCCTCCTACAGGAGTAGGACACTAGACAGAAAAAAAAGTCTGGCTACGCCTATGGGCAGCCCCAGGGGGTATACTCCCTCTCTCTGCCTAGTCAGGAGTAAGGACCTAGTTCCTTGCTGGGATCTCTGGTCCTGGCAATTTTTTTTTCTTTTTAGGTAGATGGATTTTTTTCTCCTGTGTTTTTTTTTTTTTTGTGTTTTTTTTTTTTTTTTTTTAGATCTACAATCAACTGCTGGATTGGGCGAGGGGCTAGATAGTCTAGATCCAGTGGTCACCCCAGTCTGGCCAGCGAGCATCTGCTAGGTCAACCGCGACATAGCCCCACCGAAAGGGGGCTGGCCTGCGAGTTAAATGCCTCATGAGGTTGCATACGGCCGGGTCTCGGCCCGAGTCGCAGCATTCCTCCTGGCCGACAGCCCCCCATATTGATGGCGAGAGGTTCTGTCTGGAGCGGTGCCCGTCTGGTTCCTGGTATGGTGAGTAGCTGTCCCCCCGCTCCCCTGGAGGGTTTTGGGGTGGATGTGGGCCCCCCATGGGATGGTCGGACCCCTGGGTTCCCCTTCTTCCCGTTAGGCAACGCCCTCATTGGTCTGGTGGTCCCTGTGGGCCATATCGCCCCCCCCCATCCACCCCCCTCTCCTTCACCGATGCTGTGGGGTGGCCTGGTCCACTGCCTGGGGTGGGAGCCGTATGCTGTGCTGGCAACGGGGGCTGGGTGGGTGCGCCGCCGGCGACAGGGCGATCGGCTGTGGGGGAGGGGGGACTGTTCCTGGTGGGGGCTCCTGCCAGGCCCCCCTCCCTTTCCTGCCTGTGCTGTTTTCTGAGGCCTAGGGATCCCTCCTGGGTCCCTGGAAGCCTCGTGGTGCCATTTTCTTGTAGCCTGTGTGCTTAATGCACGGCGGCCATGTTTGTGTAGTCCAGCGGCTATTTGGCGGTGGTTTGCCCTTGAAAATAGTGGCGGCCATGACAGTGGAGCCCTCTGGGCGGCGATTTTCAGTGGCGGGAGCCCCTCCTCATCCTCTGGTGCTGACTCCTGGCTCCTTTCAGATCCTTAGTGCCGCATGTACAATGCAGATTCGCCTGGTGGCTGCGGTGCCTGGTTTCTGCTGGGTGGGGAGTCTGATGGGGTCCTCTCCCTCTCTGCTGAGGATCAATTACATGCTTTGTTACTGGCGATCGAGTGGTGCTGCTGGAGCGGTGGGGTTGTCTCTTAGCAGTGTTTTACACTTTTTTGTGGTGTCCCCCTGGTGACTCATGAAGTCTTTGGAGCACATCTCCCCACTGAGGTGGCAAGATGGCTGCTTAGAACAAAGATGGCTTGAAATATTAATCTCTTCACTTCTCTTTTTATTTCATGTCTATGCAACATGCAACCTTGCAAAAAAGCGATAAAAATATATCTCATGATTTGGAATATTTTGCAACAAAAATTCCCCTCCTTGGAGAATGAGGAACACTCTGAGATGTCATTGTCTGGATATCATGATCACAAGATAATATCTTTGACGGAAAATCCCTTCCAAGAATTGCAAACACCGAAATATTGACTTTTAACTCGAAGCTTGCCAAACTTCTGCTAACTTTTGATTGGTCAAATAATATCTTGATACAACCTATTTTTTTCATACGTCATATTGTATATTTAATCTCAAACGCGGAATAATAAATTTAGATCACTTTGAATCAAATTACGGACAGATTATGATCTCTATGTAGCTACATATATGATTTTGTATCACTGACTAATAGGTGTCAGGTATCTGTACCTGAGAGGAAAAGATTCCACAACACCACCTAATACCCTCTCTGAAGCTGCAGGGCCCTCCGGGTCCCATCCAATCATCGATGCACTGACGGCAGTCCTGGAGTCCTTTGTGTTCCAGTTGGAGGTGGTTTCTGGTCGAAGGGCTGGCTAAAAGCTTTCCCCTGCCTCATCTGTCTCATCAGATCCTGAAGAGAGAGGCAATATACCACCTGGGACTGCCCACAGGCATAGCCAGACGTTTTTCTGCCTAGTGTCCTACTCCTGTAGGGGGCAGTGTAACCCTATGTTTTAAGAAGATCAAGAGCTGTGTCCGTCAATGAACATCAGAGAAATGGATTTTACGGCAAGTCAAAAATCACAATGTAAATCATTGTGGGTGCGCTAACCAGTGAAAGAGGTGGCTGCACTTAGAACTCTAGGAACTAAAGAGTACAGAAATAAGGAAAAAAGGTAAGTGCGCTCAACTAAAAATACAATGGTGAATTATATGAAATGTAAATAAATATACATACAAAGTATATAATATAGGGCCTGTGGATGCACCACAAAAACTAAAAAAATTGCAAAGGTATTAAAAGTGATATAAAAGAAATTTCTCAACACATATAATTAAAGTGACTCTTTCACATGAACTGTGTGATAAAGTGTCCAGGTGTACGGAATAACCACAGTCTCTCAACAGGCATAGATGCAAGTGACTCTTTCACACAAAAGAATGATTCCAGGTGAACGGAATAACCATAGCACTTCAGTGTTGAAAAGCCCCGTGAAGTAAGCATAAACAGTAAGGTGGCTCCTTACCAGATCCACTTTAAAATGGGCAAGGAAAAAACCAATAAGAAAGCAATTCCAAATGTGACTTTACATCAGCTTTCAGTGTGTCACCATGTGTTTTGAACGTATAGATGGCTTCTTACCAAATCAATAAATAGGGTAGTCTTTAAAATGTACACTCCATAGGTAGACTCCCCAGAATTGTTGTCCCACGGATCCCACGCCATTAGACTCACTTCTCCTTATGGGTACAGAAATCCACATGTGGAGGCTCAGCCCTCCCAGAATGTGTATCCAAAAATAAAATGAATAGCTAATAGCGCATTATCTTAGCTGCAAGTTTATTAATAAAAAGACATACACTTACATAACCAGATGAGTAAGGGACATGTGTATCCTTCTAAAAGCCGGCGCGGCTGCCTGTAGTGCGGACCGCGCTTAGTGTCGTGACGGCGCGGCTCCTCCAGCCTACGCGTTTTCCCTCACAAGGCGTCAGCTGGGAATGGAGATAGCGCGCACTGTCACACTCCGCTGTAAATACCGTCTTGGTAATAAGCTTCCGGCAGTCTGTACCTGGACACTGGAAGTGAAGGATGTAAACAACTTCCCGAAGCTGTTTTGTGTTTACCAACCTGCTTGGCTGCAACTTTTGGATCAAACTAGCTGGAAAAGTGATTTGGCATCTCTCACAGGACTCCAGTTACCCACTCCACAAAAATAAAAAAATGAAAAAAAATTTGGCTTTTAGGATACACATGTCCCTTACTCATCTTGGTTATGTAAGTGTGTGTCTTTTTATTAACACGATTTATACTCTACTTTTCCTGATCTTGGTGCAGTTCCTTCAGTGTACTCAGACTTTGTAAATACAATATCCCCTGCAAAAGACCTAATTTAATTTCACAACAGCGATTCAACAAGGGTCATTCTAACTGCCAAATCGGACATCTAAATGACTGCTAGAGAAGGAATTTACAAGTCTTCGCATGAAATTACCTTTTTGGACACTAAAATATGGCAGCTTCAATAAACATATATAAGACGTAAGTTGCCACACTAAAAAATCAGTGGTGAAACACTGTAAAATATGACAACAGTTCATATACTGCTCCAAAAAAATACAATCGTAATGATAAGCAAAAAAGTCTACTTGCTGGGTGTCCAATAAGTGAATGAGATACTGTATGAAACTTCACCGCGAGTGCACCTCCACCACTAGACTCCAAATTATGAGTCCTAGACAGACCGTGGATGATATACCAAAGATCAGAACAATTTCCTCTACTTTAGGCTGTAGAGGATGGTGTCGTGGATGACCGTACAATTCACTCCAATTCACAACCCATGAGGAAGAAATTGCCCACATAGTGTAAAACCTTTATGATTTTTTATTAAGACAAAGTGATGCTAAAAATGTAGAGATTGTGATAAAAGCCAGCATAAGAAAATCAATAGTTCCCGAGCATTGGTCCGCTTGTAAACAGATTCGGCTTGACAGACATGGACTCTGCCAATGGGTGGAGAAGATGCCTGAGAAGATGTAATAGAGACATTCATATACATAGCCCATGTCTCCCAAATTTGCTCAAATTGACGCTGTTTATCATTGATTATGCTCATAATATTTTCATGGAACATAATCCAGATTTTATGCTTCACCTATTGCAATGAAATAGAGGGTCGTTTCCATGCTCCCACTATTGTAATTTTAGCAGATAAAAGAATAAAGAACATTCTCCTGAGTGGAGTGGGGATTTACAGGTGGTAATTTGTTCAGCAATGTTATTTGAGGCAGTTGCAAAAAGGGCAGACCGGTCATGCAATGAAGCATGGAAAAGACCCTGTTCCAAAATCCCCTAATCCTTGGGCATACGCACCATATGTGAAGCATAGAGCCCTGTAAACCGCAACCTCAAAAGCAGTCTGAAGAGGCGTTTGGGTACTTCTTAGCAAGGTGAGAGGGAACCAAATACCATCTTGTCAGGACCTTGAAGTTTGTTTCTCTCAAGGTGACATTCAAAACCCCCCTGAAGGAGCCTCGAAATCGAGAATGCCAAGAGTCCAGCTCAAGTTCCAGACCATATACAGTAATTCATGGGGAGGCATTATATGCATTCTTTTGCAAGTGACACCCCCAAGTACCTCCAAAACACTTGTGGCAAAGAATTCAGATCGCACTAATTGTTTGTGTCCTGAGGTACGTTGCAACTCATTAATTTTGAAAGGGCTGCGTAATGCACTATGGTTCACTGTGGTGAACTGTGAATGTGTGATTACACAGGCGAATGAAGGAAAAAATATCCTATAGGCTAGGTTCACGTGTATCCGGAAAACACTACCTCGAGAGCTTGTTCTGGCCAGCTACGTAGATTTTTTTGGATTTTTTCCTAAAAGCAAATAATATAACTGGATACTAATATTTATAGGTAAACTTGATCCAGTGAATACCTGATTTTCTGGTGGGGATCAGGAAATGTTTTTTCTTCCAGCACAGATGTCTATTGAAGCCACCCCCCGAAGTCGCCAAAAGTAGTACAGAGACCACTTTTGCGAATCGGTGCGGTACCGCAAAGTCGGTGTTGCACTGATTCAGGCGGTTAAATTGCTGGCAGTTAGCTCTGATTTGACATGCAATTTGATAAGTCAAATTGGACCAATGTGAACGTGGGCTAAACTGCATGTACTGATCTGAAGTTCGAGTTAAAGCAGAGTTCCGGCCTATTTTGCAACTTTAGTGATTCCTGGAGTGCTCTCTATGCTGATCAACAATTGGGCATTTTCAATTATTTTCGAGGGTCTCTTACCTTATTATCAGGGCATTTTTGATTGTACTTCCTCCCTCTCCCTCCTCTGTGGCCACGGCCACCGACATCACTTCCACCTTTGCATTGCATCCTGGGAGCTGTTTGTCATCACTCCCAGGAGGCTGGAATCAGGAAGAACTCCCATAACACTTCCTGGAATCAGGAAGAAGGACACAGCAGATTACACTGCGGCTTCAGATGCCCATGTCTAAGATGGCCGCGCCCGGACAGCGTTTTTAAAAGTAAGATTTTGACTAAAATCCAATACTGTACACCTTGTAAGTATGAGAATATATTCTGTAAAGGGCGATGGATTAGTATTATAGGGGTATTTTTAGTTAGAAAAGGTATTTGAGGCCGGAACTCCGCTTTAAGCTGTGGCACATTTTTACCTGCCAATTGTATTCCAAAGATTGCAAAGCAAAACAAGCATGCTGTGAGCCAGTAAATGGTCTGTTCCCACTCTTAAGACAAGTATTGAGTATTTTCTGGCTAGCTAAGTAATGACAACTTCGTGCATATATAAGAAGTTGAAAATATTGAATATAGAGTATAGCCGTGTGGAAAGCTTCCCTTGTTAGTTTGAGCGACACATTTATTTGAACTGCTTTCAATCAGTCCAAACAATTGTTTGGTACTCTATTTCCTTTAATATTCCCAAAATGACCACTGAAATTGCAGTCATGGAGGAGGCCTGTATCGGATGGTTTTTGGATAAATGCGGCCACGCTTCTCTCTACAGTATACATTATGTTGTCACTTGAAGCAGACAAGTAGGGAGCCAGAGTAGAATAGCTATTCCAAGGGAGAGAAAACCTACCCACTTATTTTAATTTCCCCACATAAATGTTTTCTTTGAATATGCAAATCTCAAGACTCTTTTTGACAATGAAATCATGATTATGCAGGTACCTTTAGCAAGTTTTAAACATTTACAATTACAAAGCAATTACACTTTCATGCTGTAGCAGGAACAGCACTTACACACTCACCAATCATGCTATGCTGTCAAGCTTTCATTTCCATGGTGGAGGAGCAGGGCTCAAATTCAGGTGCATTTTGGTTTCAAGCTCGGTATGATTTACTGGATTGAGAGCAGGTCAGTTTCAAGGGTAGGAGGGATTATTAAAAAGTTGCTGCATTTTGTCCATCCTGTTGTGCTGCTACATAGGTTTCCTGTTATCATTTTCACAAGGTGGAATATGGATTGTTTGTTTTACCTACAGGTAAGCCAATAATAAGGTTTGCCTGTAGGTACAGTAAATATCTTCCAATGTGCATATTATATAATCCAACATGGATATGACGTACCTTCAGAGCCCTGTGCTGTAAACTGCGACTCCTGCGTGCATGCACAGAAGTGAGGTAATTGCGGCTCCGGCCATTCAAGGGGCCGCAGCCCGCAAACGCTGAAGGAAGACCATGTAAAGATGGAGGCCCTGTCAGTGGTGACAGCGCATTGCTGGAGGGCTTCATTTTAAGGTAAGTTTTACATAATGTGCCTGTGCTCCCCTTGGGGAGTTTTTCCTTCATTTCCTATCCCATAAAAAAAAAAACAGGAAGTGAGAGGTAATCACTCCAAAATGAGAGAATCCCTGGTTTTTACCAACATTCACCAGATCTTGTGTCCTCAATAAAGGATTCCACCTCTTCATGTTTTGGTGACAACCCAAAATTTGGGATTTCCTGTCGTTTTAACACATGATAATAAAAGGGACAGAGTGGGTGACAGGTGTGTTAGACACTCTCCACTCTATCCAAATAAAAAATGTAATGTGGCCCTGTACCATGTGATTGCTGTGGCCTATCACAGCAGTACTCAATGCAGCCGAACCGTGTAAAAAATGATTGCTTGTACCATCATCATGACTAATACAATCATAGTGTAAAAAAAAAAAAAAATCACAATAACCCTCCCCCCCCCCCACTCTGCCACTCTGGTAACACGGCATTGCTCTGGTGACAGTATGTAAAAATAATTGCATGGGGACATTGTATTGCTGTGGTGAAGATCATGTTCAATGGTTGACTGAGCTGCTATCACTGTCAGGTCTGCCAACTATTGCAGCCACATCAGTCTTTGTCCCTTATTACTGCCACACCAGCCCCAGTGTCCAGACCAAGGCTGCCAGTCCGCGTCCTTAATCACCCCTACCCAGGGCCCAGCCCCAGTGTCCTTAATCAACCCTGCGCCTGTCCCAGTGTCTCTAATCCCCCCCCCCCCCCCACTAGTCCCAGTGTTGCTAATCTCTCTTTCCACCAGTCTGTGTCCTTAATCATCGCCACCCCAGTCCCAATATCCTTAATCACCCCTGCACCAGTCCTAGTGTCTTTAATCACTCCCACACCATTCCCAATGTCCCTGATCACCCCCACTTTCCAGGCATTCTTCCCTTGGTGCATTTTGCCTGAAATGTTAGTACAGTTTAGGACACTGTCTGTTTAGCTGCAACTTCCAGTCTCTTTTAGGCTCCGTTCACATGTAGGCGTTTTGGGGCGTTTTTGGGGAGTTTTTCTGCTCTAGGATCAGCTCTCAAAACGCCCAACAAGACAAATCCTATTCATTTCAATGGCCCCTGTTCACATCTGAGCGTTTTGACGCTGTGAGCCCAACACTCAAAAAAGTACATGAGCTTCTTTTTGGGCAGATTACAGGTGATTTCCATTGGTCTCTATTCAATCTAAAAACGCCTGCACAAAAAACATTTGTAAAAACGCCTGTAAATCGCGGTAAAAATCGCTGTAAAAACGCGCGAAAACGCTACGCTAAGGTGTGAATGTAGCCTTAGAGCTTTGCAGGCTACCCAACATAAGGGCTGGATGGTGTGCCTTTTGCCTGAACCTAAAGGCCATGGACATGTACTGGAGAAATCCATATTAAAGCATAAAGATTATCAGCAATAGGTGCAGGTATTGGAGAAACATGTCTGGAAATGAATTACCGTATTTTTCGGACTATAAGGCGCACTGAAAATCCTAAAATTTGATCAAAAACTGGCAGTGCGCCTTATAATCCGGTGCGCCTTATATATGAAAATAGTTTGAAAATTTACCGTTAACTGGATGGTTTGACCAAAGGGGTGCAACCACTGGACATAAGTGTCAATCGTTCCTTCAAGGCGAAACTGCGAATCACGTGGGAAAACTGGATGATGAAAGGAGAGCACTCCTTCACGAAGACCGGGAGGCAACGCCGGGCCAGTAATGCCACTGTGTGCCAGTGGATAGTGGATGCCTGGCATAAAGTATCCGCCAGAACTGTCATCCAAGGGTTCGCGATGAGCACCTGCCAGTAAAGCTCGCACGGATCAATGTTCCAAAAAAAAAAAAGTGCGCCTTATAATCCGGTGCGCCTTATATATGAAAATAGTTTGAAAATTTACCATTCACTGCTACTGCGCCTTATAATCCGGTGCGCCTTATAGTCGTGAAAATACGGTACCAACACTTGTAATGACCATATTAACACTAAAACATTTTAATGTTAAAACATTTTACTGATTGTGGAGGACAATGTCAAAATTGTGTGCAATGTAAATGGCTCAGGTGTTATTTGTGTAGCACTACCCCCCCCCCCCCCCACCTTAGGGGTTGCAGGTGTAAGGGTTCCCCATTGTTGCACAGCCAGGTAGATAACATTGTCAGCGTTCATCCAGACTCCGTGAACAGACCTTGAGCTTTGTTTTGTTGTTTTATTGGGGGGATAGGATATATGGGATTCCTAACTTGATAGTTTCAAAACCATGGACAACTTCCTCCCTATGTACAATTCCGACTGATTCTTCTGTACAGCTCCAATTGGTTCCTTTGTACAAGCTAACAGTCTGTTAGATCAGGGACAGCCCCTTACTGCATCCTGGAGTACTCCCAACTCCCCTGTAGACACTTGTCCTAGCTCTACCACTGCAGAAAATGCTAGCCCACCTGGCTGCCTCTTCACCAATCTACCCAAATGACTCTTCAGCAGTCTACACTACTGACTCTAGAGATCTCCCACGTCAAGGTTTAAGGAAGACTTGAGCACACCGCTGTCCTGAAGAGAGACCTGCTACATGTGGCACTCTCTCCCCTTGTAAGTCCCTGCACCGTGCTGTAGAGCTCACACTGTCATCCTTGCTCCCGCTGCCTCTCAAGAAGGACTTTCTCCAAGCCTCTCCTGTTGTCAGGATCCTCCCAGGCAAAAGTTTACACTTGCAACAATTAAATAGCAAATAGTTCAGCAATGATTGAAATAAATAACTTTTAGATATTGGCAGTGGACAAAATATCAAGCAGGCACAATACATTTCACTACAACATTGTTTTCATTTGTATGTGTATATTTAAAATCCTGTTTTTTGGTCCAAAGCAAATGAAGGTCTGGGTGGGTGTTTATTGAGCCATATTTACATATGCTGAATAAAAGCCATTTTGGGAGAATATAACTATTTGCATAAATATAATTTATAGATAACTTTAAAGGGAACATATTAGTGTGTACCCTAGCGCCGCTTCCCTAAGTCAGGCAGTGGCAGCATCCAGTGCTAGTTTTTAGCCTTAGCTGTGCTGTTTAACAGCTGCTTCTATTTAAAGCCCAAATTCACTCCCATTCCCCTGGATGCCTTCTGTCATTTTTTTTCTTTTCTTTTTATACCTAATTTTTATACACCTTTTCCAGGCGCATTAAAGCCAGTCACTTCTTGTGCAACATCCAGTGGTGTATTTAGGTTTTGTGCTGCCCTAGGCCAGACTAAAGTCATGCACCCCCTAATTTAACTATGACCCACCCCTTCCTGTGAAGGCCACACCCCTTCCTGTTTTAGACCCGCCCTGTCATCTTTAAACCCCACCCCTTCATATTTAGGCTCCACCTCTTCCTCTCTGTACATTAAAGTGGGTACAAAGTGCCTACTTGTAGATTTTGTTGTTTTGTATGGTTATGTCGGTTCGTGAGACGGCTCCTGGGGGCCCCCACTAGGCAAAGGGGATGCCAATCCATGGGGCTGATGGCCGCAATCGTTTCCCGCTGAGCGAGAACGACGGTCTGCTGTTGTAAACGCAGCCGACCGTTGTTCTCTCTGAAATGACAACAAAGCGCCTGTGATCCTCCTATATAGGATCACAGTGCTCTGTGTTCATTTCACAAGTCCCTCCCCCATACAATTAGAAAACACCCCCTAGGCTCACACTTTGATCACCCCTGGGTTAACCCCTTCCCTGTCAGTATCATTATTACAGTAACAGTGCATATTTGTAGTACTGATTACTGTAGTGATGTCACTGGTCCCCCCAAAAGTAAAAATGTCAGTTAATGTCTGATCTGTCCGCCGCAATGTCCAGCTAAAAATCACAGATCGCCGCCATTATTAGTAAAAAAAATAAATAAAAATTACATAAATCTTTCCCCTAGTTTGTGGACGCGATACTTTTGCGCAAACCAATCAATATACACTTATTGGGATTTTTTTTTATACCAAAAATATGCAGCAGAATACAAATTGGCCTAAAATGATTAAAAAATTTGATTTTAATTTTTTTTATTGGGAATGTTTTATAGCAGAAAGTAAAAAATATTTTTTTTTTTTTTTTTTCAAAATTGTCACACTTTTTTGTTGTAGCAAAAAAGTAGCGCAACAAATAAAAACCGCACAGGTGATCAAATACCACCAAAAGAAAGCTCTATTTGGGGGGGATAAAAGGACATCTATTTTATTTGGGTACAGTGTCGCATGGCTGCGCAATTGTCAGTTAAAATAACACAGTGCCGTATCGCAAAAAATGGCCTTGTCATGAAGGGGGGCGGGGGAGGGGTTGTAAAACCTTCCAGTCCAGAAGTGGTTAAAATTAATAAGGCCCTTTCACACAGGCGGGGACCATTCAGATCCGCCTGTCCGTTTTTTTGGCGTATCTGAACGGTCCCCCCATGCATCTCTATGGGGGATCGGATGTCAGAGGGGACATGTCCGCTGACATCCGATCCGTCAAATCTGGATGGATGGAAACCCTATTTTCCATCCGTCCAGCGGATCAGATCGGATAGGATCGGATGAGAACGGACCGACGGTCCGTTTCCATCCGATTTCCCCCATAGAGATGTATGGGGAACTGACAGCTGTGTCTCCGACACAGCTGTCATCCTCCTGCTCAGCGGGGGATCGGCAGCTCGATCCCCTCTGAGAAAAACGGAATCCGTCCGACGGACGGATAGTGTGAAAGGGGCCTAACTCTATAAATGTACCCAAATCATGTAATAACATTGGTAAATAGCAGTGCTGAAAAGCTATATATATATATATATATATATAGGTGTTAGACCATGCTCTAACAGTATCCACTGATCCATGCATAATATAGAGCAGTAACACTTAGAACACCACATGTGCAAAAGTGGAAAGACAGTTCAGTCCATTAGAGAGTTTGTGTGTTTTAAATCTCTCAATCCATCTCTCTTTGTAGTGGAAAAACTGTACCCAAATTCACACTGGTCATCTAGAGCCCTGGGCGAACATGCCAAATTGCACCCCCCCCCCAAGATATATGAGCATTATGTGTCAGCAAAGTCCCCCACCCCATAGAAATCGAGCACTAATCTGCATGCACTAATCTTTGCCCCTCAGCTACACTACTCTCTCCCCAGCACAAAGCCCCTCGCCCCAAAATAATGTTCTCCTCCTAGCACAAATCTCTTCCCCTGTCCCCCTCTACCATATCACCTTTTCTAGCACAAACCCCCCAAATCCTCACTCCTAGCACAAATCCTGTCCCCCCCCCCTTCCCAACACAAATACCCCCAAGCCATCACTCCTAGCACACCTCCCCAAATTTTCCCTCCTAGAACCATTCTTACCTTCTGCCACCCCCCAGTTTCCTCCTCCCAACACAAATCCCTTTCCCCCAATCTCCATGTGGTGCCCCCCCCACCTCACATGGCACCACAGTGCCCAGCAGCCACTCCTCCTGCCCACCCCTTGTCCCGGGCCTGTTCATAACACGCAAAGTGAGGCACACGTGTCACTGCTTTCCCATCACATATATACTCACCACATGACTTTTCCTCACACTGTCATGCGCTCAAATGTATAGAGCAAACACTTACATTTTCTCTGTCCACTTGCTTGTGGAGTGACCCTCTGCTCCCCCCGCAGCCTATTGTCCATCTCCTCCTGTGGACAGACTGGGGAGTGTAATCTCTGCCCCCAGGGATTGATATGGGGCCACTGGTGATAGAGACTATATGTCCCACGATGCTTTGCAGCTGCTGGAGTCCTGACAGATGATGAGCTCCCTCCCCTGCCAATGAGGAAGCAGGGGAGGGAACAGAGTGGGTGGCTGCTTTCACACACTGAAGTGTGAAGCGGGGGGAGGAGCTAACAGGCTCGCTCTCACCCGGAGCCTGTCAGAGAATTAACCTCTTTACGACCGCCCGCTGCAGATGTACTGCGGAAGGCAGACGCTCCCAGGCAAATCGCCGTACATGTACGGCAATCACTCCCGGGAGGCTAGGGGGGGAGCGCGCGTGCCGCCGCCGCCGGCGCGCTCGTCAGCGGGGAAGCTGATGCAGCGGGCAGGCGGCTTTGATTGCCGCCTGACACCCATGATCATTCCCCGCTGAGAGAGAATGGTCGGCTGTTGTAAACACAGCTGACCGTTCTTCTCTCTGGAATGATCATAGAGCCCATGTGATCCTTCTATATAGTATCACATGTCTCTATGGTCATTTCAGAAGCCATGCCCCCCCACAGTTAGAATCACTCCCCTAGGCTTACATTTAACCCCTCCATCACCCACAATATTAACCCCTTCCCTGCCAGTGTAATTATTACAGTAACAGTGCAAATTTGTGCAAATCTACTATCAACACAGAGCCCCTGTGTCCCTGCTATTTAGGAACACAGGTCTCTGTGTTAATATTGCAAGTCTATCCCCCCCCCCCCCACAGTTAAAAAAACACCCCCTAGGCTCACACTTAACCCTTTGCTCGCCCCTGGATTAATCTCTTTTCTGCCAGTGTCATTATTACAGTCACAGTGCATATTTTTAGCACTGATTGCTGTAGTAATGTCACTGGTCCCTCCAAAAGTGTCAAAAATATCAGTTAGGGGTCCGATCTGTCCGCCGCAATGTCGCAGTCCAGCAAGCATCGCAGATTGCCACCAGTACTAGTAAAAAAAAAAAAAATAAAAATCACATTTCTCTTACGTCCTCCGACAGTCGCCGCCTCTTCATATTCGTCACATATGGGGTATTAGACTTTGCTCCGAAGGAGTAGCTAGGCAACAGAATATGTTAACAATAAAGCTTTAACATATCCCACCCTCAAGGGGTGGTCCCCTCAGTCAATACCCTCCTACTTCCTGCAACCATATCTCAGTTTTAATGTCTAGCTTGTCAGGAGTGGCTGGCTCTCTCTGTGCTGGGACTTTCTGCCCCAGACTCTTTCTTCTTTTTAATATTTTGTTTGAGTTTTCTCTCTATCTTTACTTAGCTGTTATTTTTGTCAGCATTAGTTAGTTCTTCGGACGAAGAGGATCATGCGGACTGGGTCTCGGGCTGATCCCCCTGGTCGCAGGTCGTGGGTCAGTGGCTTCCCAGTCTGCCATCGAGCGTTCAGCCAGGTAACGCTCCTGGCACAGTGAACGACCCATTCCTGTTCGGTGCAGGGATGATTGGTGAGGTGGCTACCTCACCGGACGCTGTGCGGTTTCTTAACCTCCATTGTGTGCGTCTTGAATTGCGACTCTCCCTGCCTCATGTGCAGCGGCTTGTTCGCCTGTGCGGGTTCCCCACGCCATGTGAGGTAAGTGTATTTATGTGGGGACCTGTCTGTCTGGGAGGGTCTCAGTCTGGGACTGTGTAACCTGCCTTTAATCACACTGCTTGTCTCCCTATCTCTCGGCTGCATGCTGTGGGCTGCAAGGGGGGGGGGGGGGGGAGCTGTATGACACTGTGTGTGTCAGGCTGGGCAGTGTGAGAAGCTGTGTGCTGTGGGGCATGTTTTTTCTTGGCATGTTTGGGCATATACAGCGATCGCTGCGGCGATCTAACATGTATCCTTATATTGGGATGTAATGTGTGTGTTTTTATGCACTGTGGAGCGGCGTTTTCGGCGCCAAACGACGCCATTTTACCGGCGCCCGCTCCGGCCGCATGGTTTACATGCACGGCGGCCATTTTCTTGTAGCCTCCATAGGCTTACATAGAGCGCCCTGGCAGCATCACTTCCTCTTTCCAGGAACACCGATCGAGGCAGCAGCAGCAGCGGGGTCTCCTCAGGTTTTATCCTTCTGTTCTTGCTATCCATTGCCTGTATTCAGTTTGTATATTCCCTGTGGGGGTCTCATTGTGCCTGAGTGTGGTGCGGTGGGCTGCGCTTGCCGCGCTTGCTAAAAGGGGGCAGTTAACCCTTGGTTGTCTGGCATTACAGGGGCAATGGATTCTCAGGAGGGCAGGTTTCCTACAGTATTGGTGGAAAGCCAGGGGACCGCTGTTTCCCCCCCAGGGGGGGATTTAGCCGCTATTGTGGCTGGCCTTGCTGCCCAGGTGCAAATGCTGGTGGCTGCTCAATCTACTAAACGGCCCAGAGTTGCTCTGTCCTCTGATTCTGAGGGTGAAGGTGATGGGGCTGTTCTGGCAGGGACCTCCTTATCGGGGTCCCGCTCCTCTCTTGATCTAGTGGGGTCTGAGGTAGAGGCTGAAGTTGAGGGGATCGATAATTCTCCCCCTGGCTCGCCTGAAGAGCTTGCAATCATGGATGAGTTGATTGCTTCCATTAAGCAGACGCTACGTTTGCAGGACGAAGTGTGTCCCCCCGCTGCCTTGGCGGCTTATGGGACGCAGAGAAAACGCAGGACGCCGCAGGTTTTTCCCTGCAATGCTGATTTTCAGCGCGCTGTTAAGGATCAATGGCGCGATCTGCGCAAACCTTTTGCGGTACCAAGTAAATTCAAGCTGCGTTATCCTTTCTCGCCTGCCACTGATGAACGGTGGTGTGTGCCTCCGCCAGTGGATCATGCAATTGCGGTTTTGAACAATGCCACTGCGATTCCTGCAGAGGGTTCCCCTGTTTTCCGTGATGCCACGGATAGGAGACTGGAGTCTCTTGCCCGTCATACTTATTCTGTTACGGGTTCTATGCTTAAGGCTCTGTTTGCTTCTCTCATGGCGGCCCAGGCGATCGCAAGTTGGACGCAGATGCTTAGGCGCGTCCTAGTGGCCGATTCGGCCTCGGCGGCGACCCTGGATATGGTGGATCAGATCCACCAGGGTGTCATGTATCTGTGTGATGCGGACCTGGACCTGATTCCGTTGGCTGCACGTGTGCACAGCGTGGCGGTGTTGTCTCGCCGTCTGGTTTGGTTGAAATGTTGGTCGGTGGACCAATCTTCACGTAAGACCTTAGCCAATCTGCCTTATGATGGGTCTCGCCTTTTTGGGGAGTCCCTGGATGTGTTGATTAAGGGGATCACCGGGGGTAAGAGCACTCTCTTGCCCCATTTCCCCAAGGCTAAGGGGGCTTCTGGGAAGAAGCGTGCTAATTTTCGGCCCCCTCAGGGGTCCTTTCGTGCCTTTCGGCCGCACTACAAGGGCAAACCGTTCAAAGGCCAAGGCTCTCAGAAGAAGCCCTGGTCTGGGAAACAGAAGTCCGGCCAATCCGGACCTGCAGCCCATAACAGTTCGGCCTGAAGGGGCGCCCTCACCCAGTTTTGGGGTGGGGGGACGCTTGCTCGGTTTTCTTCAGCCCTGGTTGGCCCGTGTGCGGGACAGATGGGTTCTGGAAATCGTTCGATCTGGTTACAAGATCGAGTTTCTCTCTCGGCCGGAGAGCAGATTTTTTCCCTCAAATCTTCAACTGTCTCCAGAGCGCCTGCGGGATCTACACCTGGCGGTGCGGGACCTGAGGGCTCAGGGAGTGGTGGTTCCGGTGCCTCATCGGGACAGATTTCGGGGGTTTTATTCCAATCTGTTCACCGTGCCCAGGAAGGAGGGCAAGGTTCGTCCGATTCTGGACTTGAAGGCTCTGAACCGCTCTGTGCGGGTTCGCAAGTTCCGCATGGAATCCCTGCGCTCGGTGGTGGCTGCCCTCGTTCCGGGGGAATTCATGGCCTCCATCGATTTGAAGGATGCGTACCTTCACATCCCCATATTCGAGGGTCATCAGAGATACCTTCGATTTGCCATTGCGGAGGATCACTACCAGTTCGTGGCGTTGCCCTTTGGTCTCGCCTCGGCTCCGCGGGTCTTCACCAAGGTGCTTGCACCGGTTCTGGCATTATTGAGGGCCCAGGGCATTTCTGTCCTGGGGTATCTGGACGACATTCTGGTTCGGTCTGCGACCAGACAGGGTCTGGAGGAGGACCTGTCTGTCACAATGCAAACTCTGCAGGAGTTTGGTTGGACGATAAATGTTCCGAAGTCGACACTGAGTCCGTCGGTTCGTCTCCCCTATCTTGGAATGATACTGGACTCGGTGCAGGCGAAGGTCTTCCTGCCGGAAGACAAACTCAGGACTCTTCAGGAGGAAGTCAGGTCCCTCAGGGACGTTCCACAATCGTCTCTGCGGACGTGTATGAGATGTCTGGGATTGATGGTCTCGGCCTTCGAGGCGATTCCTTTCGCGCAGTTTCACACACGGGGTCTCCAAGCGGAGATCCTGTCCAGGTGGGACGGGCGACCTCAATCTCTGGATCTTCAGATCTCGTTGAGTCATCGCACCAGGGAAAACCTTCTGTGGTGGCTCCAGTCCCCGTTGGTGTCCGGGGGCAAGTCGTTTCGTCCGATCTCGTGGACGGTAATCACCACGGATGCGGATTCTGAGGGTGAAGGTGATGGGGCTGTTCTGGCAGGGACCTCCTTATCGGGGTCCCGCTCCTCTCTTGATCTAGTGGGGTCTGAGGTAGAGGCTGAAGTTGAGGGGATCGATAATTCTCCCCCTGGCTCGCCTGAAGAGCTTGCAATCATGGATGAGTTGATTGCTTCCATTAAGCAGACGCTACGTTTGCAGGACGAAGTGTGTCCCCCCGCTGCCTTGGCGGCTTATGGGACGCAGAGAAAACGCAGGACGCCGCAGGTTTTTCCCTGCAATGCTGATTTTCAGCGCGCTGTTAAGGATCAATGGCGCGATCTGCGCAAACCTTTTGCGGTACCAAGTAAATTCAAGCTGCGTTATCCTTTCTCGCCTGCCACTGATGAACGGTGGTGTGTGCCTCCGCCAGTGGATCATGCAATTGTGGTTTTGAACAATGCCACTGCGATTCCTGCAGAGGGTTCCCCTGTTTTCCGTGATGCCATGGATAGGAGACTGGAGTCTCTTGCCCGTCATACTTATTCTGTTACGGGTTCTATGCTTAAGGCTCTGTTTGCTTCTCTCATGGCGGCCCAGGCGATCGCAAGTTGGACGCAGATGCTTAGGCGCGTCCTAGTGGCCGATTCGGCCTCGGCGGCGACCCTGGATATGGTGGATCAGATCCACCAGGGTGTCATGTATCTGTGTGATGCGGACCTGGACCTGATTCCGTTGGCTGCACGTGTGCACAGCGTGGCGGTGTTGTCTCGCCGTCTGGTTTGGTTGAAATGTTGGTCGGTGGACCAATCTTCACGTAAGACCTTAGCCAATCTGCCTTATGATGGGTCTCGCCTTTTTGGGGAGTCCCTGGATGTGTTGATTAAGGGGATCACCGGGGGTAAGAGCACTCTCTTGCCCCATTTCCCCAAGGCTAAGGGGGCTTCTGGGAAGAAGCGTGCTAATTTTCGGCCCCCTCAGGGGTCCTTTCGTGCCTTTCGGCCGCACTACAAGGGCAAACCGTTCAAAGGCCAAGGCTCTCAGAAGAAGCCCTGGTCTGGGAAACAGAAGTCCGGCCAATCCGGACCTGCAGCCCATAACAGTTCGGCCTGAAGGGGCGCCCTCACCCAGTTTTGGGGTGGGGGGACGCTTGCTCGGTTTTCTTCAGCCCTGGTTGGCCCGTGTGCGGGACAGATGGGTTCTGGAAATCGTTCGATCTGGTTACAAGATCGAGTTTCTCTCTCGGCCGGAGAGCAGATTTTTTCCCTCAAATCTTCAACTGTCTCCAGAGCGCCTGCGGGATCTACACCTGGCGGTGCGGGACCTGAGGGCTCAGGGAGTGGTGGTTCCGGTGCCTCATCGGGACAGATTTCGGGGGTTTTATTCCAATCTGTTCACCGTGCCCAGGAAGGAGGGCAAGGTTCGTCCGATTCTGGACTTGAAGGCTCTGAACCGCTCTGTGCGGGTTCGCAAGTTCCGCATGGAATCCCTGCGCTCGGTGGTGGCTGCCCTCGTTCCGGGGGAATTCATGGCCTCCATCGATTTGAAGGATGCGTACCTTCACATCCCCATATTCGAGGGTCATCAGAGATACCTTCGATTTGCCATTGCGGAGGATCACTACCAGTTCGTGGCGTTGCCCTTTGGTCTCGCCTCGGCTCCGCGGGTCTTCACCAAGGTGCTTGCACCGGTTCTGGCATTATTGAGGGCCCAGGGCATTTCTGTCCTGGGGTATCTGGACGACATTCTGGTTCGGTCTGCGACCAGACAGGGTCTGGAGGAGGACCTGTCTGTCACAATGCAAACTCTGCAGGAGTTTGGTTGGACGATAAATGTTCCGAAGTCGACACTGAGTCCGTCGGTTCGTCTCCCCTATCTTGGAATGATACTGGACTCGGTGCAGGCGAAGGTCTTCCTGCCGGAAGACAAACTCAGGACTCTTCAGGAGGAAGTCAGGTCCCTCAGGGACGTTCCACAATCGTCTCTGCGGACGTGTATGAGATGTCTGGGATTGATGGTCTCGGCCTTCGAGGCGATTCCTTTCGCGCAGTTTCACACACGGGGTCTCCAAGCGGAGATCCTGTCCAGGTGGGACGGGCGACCTCAATCTCTGGATCTTCAGATCTCGTTGAGTCATCGCACCAGGGAAAACCTTCTGTGGTGGCTCCAGTCCCCGTTGGTGTCCGGGGGCAAGTCGTTTCGTCCGATCTCGTGGACGGTAATCACCACGGATGCCAGCCTGTCGGGCTGGGGTGGTGTTCTGGGCGTTCTGTCCGCCCAGGGGACCTGGTCGGAGGGGGAGTCTTCCCTCCCGATCAACATTCTGGAATTGCGTGCGATAAGGCTCTGTCTTCATCGCTGGACGGACCGGCTGCAGGGCTGCCCGGTTCGGGTGCAGACGGACAATGCCACGGCGGTGGCCTACATCAACCACCAAGGGGGCACCAGGAGTGCCCGAGCGGCTCGAGAAGTGGCCGACATTCTATCTTGGGCCGAGACTCATGTCCCGGCGATAACGGCGGTTCACATTCCGGGAGTGGAGAACTGGCAGGCGGACTATCTGAGTCGCCAGACCCTGGATCAGGGGGAATGGTCTCTCCACCCGACTGTCTTCCAGATGTTGTGCGCGAAGTGGGGTCTTCCAGATGTGGACCTGTTCGCGTCTCGCCTCAACTGCAAGGTGAAGAGGTTCGTGGCAAGGACGCGCGACCCTCGGGCAGACGCGTCGGACGCGTTAGTGGCCCCGTGGCATCAGTACAGGCTGATGTACGCGTTTCCACCGATTCAGTTGCTGTCCAGGTTCCTTCGCAGGTTACACTCGGAACGCAGCACGGTGATTCTTGTGGCACCGGACTGGCCTCGCCGGTCCTGGTACGCAGACCTCGTGAATCTGGTGGTCGACGCCCCTTGGCGTCTGCCTCTTCGAGACGATCTACTGTCTCAAGGACCGATTTACCATCCTGCTTTACAGTCGCTGGCTTTGACGGCCTGGCTGTTGAGACCGAGGTCCTGAAGGAGAAGGGTCTCTCTCCAGAGGTCGTTCATACTTTGATCAACGCGAGGAAGTCTTCCTCGGGGAAGGTTTATTACCGTACTTGGAAGGCATATTTTGCCTGGTGTGAGTCCAGGGGGTTTTCACCCCGCACGTACTCGGTTTCCCGTGTGCTGTCTTTCCTTCAGACGGGTGTCGATCAGCGTTTGGCGCTGGCTACGATAAAGGGTCAGGTGTCTGCGCTGGCCGTTCTGTTTCAACGTCCCGTGGCTTCCAACTCCTTGGTTGGCACCTTTATTCAGGGTGTGCGGCATCTGGTTCCTCCTAGGAGGGATCCTTTGCCCCCTTGGGACTTGAATCTCGTTCTATCTGTGTTACAACGTGCTCCTTTTGAACAGATCAGGGAGATCTCGTTGTCTATGTTGTCCAAAAAGGTCGCCTTTTTGGTGGCGATCACTTCGGCTCGCAGAGTGTCGGAACTGGCGGCTTTGTCCTGCAAGTCTCCGTACCTGGTTGTTCATTTGGATAAGGTGGTCTTGCGACCTAATCCTTCTTTTCTGCCGAAACGAGTTTCGGAATTCCATCTTAACGAGGATATTGTTTTGCCTTCGTTGTGCACGAAGCCTAAACATCCAAAGGAGATGAGATTGCACTCTCTGGATGTTGTTCGGGCGATAAGGGTTTACCTTAAATCGACTGAGTCTTTTCGTAAGACGGACTCCTTGTTTGTTCTTCCAGAGGGTCCTCGGAAGGGCATGGCGGCTTCGGCCTCTACCATCGCCAAATGGATCAGGCAGACCATTGAACAGGCCTATGCCTTGCAGGGGAAGGTTCCCCCTGTGCCTGTGAAGGCGCACTCTACTAGATCTCTGAGTACGTCTTGGGCCTGCCGTCATGGGGCTTCTGTAGCCCAGGTGTGTAAGGCGGCGACTTGGTCGACCGTGCACACTTTCACAAAATTCTACAAAGTAGATGTTCAGGCATCGGCGGATGCTTCCTTTGGCCGCAAGGTTCTTAGTGCGGCTGTTCCCTAGGGTCCCTTGTGGGGACTCCTGGCTGTTGGGATAGTTTTTTGTATCCCCTGGGTTTTTTGGCTTTTCCTGGGTTGTTGCTCCTGTTGAGCACTTATTTTTGCTGTTGCCCAGCTGGTTTCCTTCCTTTGGTAAGGTTCCTTTCTTTGATGTGGAGACTGCGTTGCCTTTCGGCGCGGATGCGTTTCCCACCCCTCATGTTTGCACTGCTTTGGGACGTCCCCATATGTGACGAATATGAAGAGGCGGCGACTGTCGGAGGACGTAAGAGAAAACGGAATTTTTGTAAAATCTTACCTGTAAAATTCCTTTCTCTGAGTCCTCCGACAGTCGCCGCCCCCGCCCCTCTTTTGGGGTTTGAATGTATACTCTACTGCTATTCCACTAAAACTGAGATATGGTTGCAGGAAGTAGGAGGGTATTGACTGAGGGGACCACCCCTTGAGGGTGGGATATGTTAAAGCTTTATTGTTAACATATTCTGTTGCCTAGCTACTCCTTCGGAGCAAAGTCTAATACCCCATATGTGACGAATATGAAGAGGCGGCGACTGTCGGAGGACTCAGAGAAAGGAATTTTACAGGTAAGATTTTACAAAAATTCCGTTTTCCTGTATTTAGTAGACGCGACAACTTTTGCGCAAACCAATCAAAATGCGATTTTCTTTTTTTAAAAAAAGAAAACAAATTGGCCTAAAACATTAAAAAATTTAGATTTTTTAATTTTTTTTTTTTGAGAATGTTATATAGCAAAATGTGAAAAATATTTTTTTTTTTTTTTTTTCAGAATTGTCCCTTCTTTTTGTTTATAGCGCAAAAAATAAAAATTGCACAGGTGATCAAATACCACCAAAAGAAAGCTCTATTTGTGGGGAAAAAAAAGAACATAAATTTTATTTTGGTACAGCATCGCACGACATCGCGCAATTGTCCGTTAAATTAACGCAGTGTCCAGAAGTGGTTAACGAGAGGCTGTGAGGGCAACCAGCGGGGCTGCAGGTGACAGAGCGCCCCCCTCTACCTAAGTATGTGCCACTTGAGCCGAATGACGGGGACTGTATAAGTGTGGGAGGTGGCCGCTGGAGTCAGGACTGGGTGGGGTTTTTTTCTTCATGCGAGGGGGGGGCGGCAACAAAGTGCTGCTCTAGGCCTGGGCATTGTCGGCCTAGGCCAAAATACAGCACTGGCAACATCCACTTCTTCAGCGGATCTTCTCCAGTGGTGGGTGATTCCCAGTAATGCAGCTAGTAATGCTGACATGGTGATTTTTCTGTTGTACTTTGCATTACTGTATCTGAGTACAGTGTGCCTTAGTGACGCCCCTGGTCTGTAATGCCCTGAACTCACTTGGCATCAATTACTCCAGAAAACTGAGATTATCTAGTAGAAAACAGGAGTTCCATGGGACAGTGCTGGAAAGCAGGCAATATTGCAGCTAGATAGGATTTTGAATTTTTTTTTTTTTTTTTGCCCAGAGCTGGGCTGCAAGAACAGTGGACCATATCGATAACCGTTACAGAAATCTGCTTATAATTGCAATATTTCCACTTCATATTAGGAAGAGGGTAATAATCTTTGTTAAGTACAGTACAATCAACAAAAGCTTTACTACAAAGTCTTGAGAAATCTGTACTTTTCACACTGTGCAATCTATTCTCCATTTATCATCCTCCTTTTTTTTACACCCCCAGGCTCAGCAGTTTCCTTGTGGGATAGACTATACACCGTTGTCTACACCCAGCATATGCTGTATGCAGATTTTGCAATCAAAGCAGCAAAATCAGTAATAAGGGAGATTTTCTTTATAACCTCCTACACTCGGCTTACTGCGAGCAGAATGGTTTCATATGAGCTGGGGGAGTATTGAGCATGTGTTTGTGCTGTCAGATGCAAGTGTAAGCACAACCAAACAAATCCAGGGTATTTATTTTGTCCATGGTGATGCGAATGTAGAGCATGTGATGCTGCATAATAACTGCCAACAGTAAGTGGCAGAAAGCTAGTGTGTGGTCTGATCTTCTTCTCTGGTTCTGAAAACCTCATCATAAATCTTAGAGCAGAACCAGAGGACCAAAGCATGCCAGAGAGCACCAGGAAGTAAACCAGGCTCCTGTTTAGCTCTGCATATACAAGGCCAGGGCGATAGGAGAGTTGGGCATCTATTCATTGGAGCAGCTAAAAAAACATTCAAGGGATGTTTACAGGTACTCATCAGTTGGGACACAAGAGGGAGGGACAGGAGCAGGTACAGGCAGTTTGAATTGATGTCATAATGGTCAGGTGGGCTTGGGTGTTTCAGTACAGGTGTATATTGTATGGCTGTATGATGGGATTACTCCACACCTAAACACACAAAAGGTAAACCTAGAGGAAATTCAGTAAATACAAAGTAAACCTACAAACTCTAAGTAGATATTGCTCCAGGTGGAAACTGGGACCAGAAATCTCAAGACCGCATGTGTATAGAATAGAAAAGTATCCAAAGGATGTTCTTTTTTAAATGCATTAAATGTACATAGTAGTTGAGGTTGAATAAAGACAATAGTCCATCCAGTTCAACCCGTGTAGGTGTGTGTGGCCGTAATCATCTCACATACCCCTGAATGCTCTGATCTTTGAGATGTACATCTAAGAGTCTTTTGAAAGCCACCATACTTCCCACAGAGACCACCTCTTGTGGTAGACAATTCCACAACCTTGTAGCCCTAACAGTAAAGAACCCCCCACGTTGCCTGAGGTTAAAACGCTTCTCCTCTAATCGCATTGTATGCCCTCGAGTCCTCATGCAATCCCTCCGATTGAATAGCTTTTTTTCAATGCCGAGTTCACCATTGAGATATTTATAAATTGCTATCATGTCCCCTCTCAGGCATCTCTTCTCCAGGGAGAATAAATCAAGCGACTGCAGACGCTCTTCATAATTAAGGTCCTCCAATCCCCTAATTCGTTTAGTTGCCCTTCTCTGGACTCTCTATAGCTCTAACACATCCCTCCTGAGGACTGGCGACCAGAACTGGACAGAATACTCCAGATGTGGTCGGACCAGAGTTTTATAAAGTGGAAGGATTATTGTCTTATCTCTGGAATACATCCCTTTCTTTATGCATGCTAATATTCTGTTGGCTTTGGCAGCTGCCGCTTGACATTGCATGCTATTGCCTAGTCTATCCTCTACCAAGACTCCCAGATCTTTCTCCATTTTTGGTTCCCCCCTAACGTGTATTGTGCTTTTATGTTTTTAGTCCCCAAGTGCAAAACCTTACACTTCTCCACATTAAACCTCATTTGCCCACTCTGTTATTTTGTCCAGGTCATTCTGTAGGTTATCTGCTTCATGCTGTGCAGTTATTGCCCTGCCCAATTTTGTGTCATCTGCAAAAACTGATATAGAACTACTGATCTGTCCTCAATGCTGTTTATGAATAAATTGAACAAGGTTGGTCCCAAGACTGAGCCTTATAATAAATATTAGCTAGTCCAACTGTAAAAAAGGACTCATAGTTATCATAGGTCTTCAATTTACAAGTGTAGTTACAATAAAAATGTACGAATTCCATAAATGTGATCATTTCTAAGTATTGCTAAATCATTGGGTAAAATATCCTCTCAATATATATTTTTCTCCCAGCAAACACAAATCCCCCCCCCCCCCTCAACTTTACCCTCCTAGCACAAATCATCATCTCTCCCCCCTCCAAATTTCACCTCCCAAGCACAAATTCTTCACCCCCAGCTCAAATCTCCCCCCACATCTATCCTCTTAGTACCTCCCATTAACCTCCAAGCACAAATTTACTCACCCCTAAATTCCGCCCCCTAGAACAAATTCCTCCTTCCCCTCAAATCCGCTCTCTTAGCTTTATTCCTCCCACCCCCAGCACCAATCCCTCCCTCCCATTTCAGTTTATCCCCAGTACGATTCTTCCCTCTCTGCCTAAATTTACAGATGCAGTATTACATTGTAGATTTTCTTCCTCCCAGACTCCTCATGTGTTTCACGTAACATGTCAGAGCCAAGGAACGGCCTGGGGTAAGCTTCTGAAGTCTGTAAATGGTAGCTGCATCTGATTCCGGCTGCCACAATGACAGGAGATAATGGTGTCGGGGACCTGGGGCTTCCTGCAGGAGATGCAGGGCACAGCCCCCGGGGGCCTGACACTAGCAATGCCCCTTTGTGGGATCTATCACTAGAGTCCTAACAAATACTTAGTACTTTTGGTTAAGGGAGATAATGGTTTTAGCTTACCTGCCCCCCACAGCCCCCCACAGTGCAGCACTGGGTGCCAGAGTAATCATTCATCAGGCCTTAACACTGCCACTAGAGGGTTATAAGAGTGCTACCTTATTCCTGTGCAGATTTCAACTTGCTTATGTAGAACATACACAAAAGCCAGCAGAATCGTAAGGATGTCCAGTGATTTATTGCTGTTGGGCCCTGGCTTTCAGAAAGCTTATCTCAGCCCTCTTGGCCATGCAAACAACAAATAAACTGCCACACACAGAAAAACCAGCCATGCTATAGAGAAGTAAAAAGCAGCTTTAGTCTAACTTCTTGTAAGCCATGCCCCACTGACGTGTTTTGCACCACCCACTGTGCTTAGTCATAGAGGTCTATGACTAAGCCTGATGGAAGGAGCATAGTGTGTCAGAGGGTGTGGCCTATGAGAAATTAGGCTGAAGCCTCTTTATACTTCTTTATTGATGTGCTGGTTTTCCTGTGTGCGGCAGTTTATTATTTGTTGTGTGCATTACCTACATAAATGTTAAAACTTAATTAAGAGTCTGGAACTCTTGAGTGGGCAATTCTGGTGGTAGAATAGCCCTGCTTCTAATAATTCAGTGCACAATTGACTATTTCTAAGGGTAGGGTTGGCCATAGTTGACTTGATCCTCCCATGGCAGGAATCGCCCACGAGACCTGCTAGGCAGGTGCCTAAGACAGGTAACTCCGTGGGGTCCTAGTTGCAGCTAGAGATCACAGGGCCAATTGGTGGGACTGCTTTGCTGAAACTCAGTAAATGTGATGCAGACAGTTCCTTCCAGCTCCAGCCTGCTGCAGGCCACTTGATGGAATATATCTTGTTCACCAGTCTCCTTTGTTTGGACGAACTCTAGAGTGCTAAGCTCTAAACGTGCCACTGGGCTTTTAAATCCTGGCCAACAGCGTCTGAATGAGCATTCAGATTAGACTCTCTGTCCCCAATCTGCATTGTCTGGACATATGATTTTCCTAAAGAATGTAAAGCTTTCTTGGGACAAGCTGAAGAGGTAGGGGCAGTGCCATCATGCTCTTGACCTTGTCCAATCAGAGAATGTTTTTAATTCCTTCAGAAAATGCAAAGCATTCTCTGAATGGCGTCCTTGCCGATTGGCTGACCTCCTGTGTTCAGAATGAAGCAAGACAGCAAGTGGAGATCACTGCATAAGTGGTGTCTACTTCAGTGATTTCCATCTTCATGGGGGATCAGCTAGATATGGGTTCATGCATAGATTTATTGGTCCAAGATTAACGCAATCAAATACACACAATAAGGACACACAGGTTTACTTAATAGGACTCTTAATTTGGTTTTAAAGTGATTCTAAAGGTTCTATTTTTTTAAATAAAACCAAATATGTTTTACTTACCTGCTCTGTGCAATGATTTTGTGAATTGACATTGCCTATTTACACACAGAGTGTGGCTCAGCCCTGCCCCCTTCTCTGTCCTCATTGGTTCACTGACTATGATTGACAGCAGTAGGAGCCAATGGCCCCTGCTACTGTGTTGGCCATTGAGGAGAGAGAGAGACTTGGAAGAGCCGCTGATCTCATGCACATCACTAGATCGAGATGGGGCTCAGGTAGGTGTAAGGGGGGGGGGGGGATTGGGGAGCTACACCCAGAAGTTTTTTTTACCTTAATGCATAAAATGCCCTTAGAACCACTTTAAGTTTAAATTGATGAACTGTTAAGGTTTTTAATGCATTTACCCATTTCTGATTTTTAGTATCCTAGTTTTCCAGTGTTTCATGCAAGTGTGTGATTTAGGTGTTTAGAAAATGTGGTATTTAAAATTTGGTGCACTCTCCTTTTTACCTTTCAGTAAATTTGTAAGTTTTTGTATTTATTTCATTACAAAAAATAAAGTGTGTCTGTACTGAAGATATAGATATCTTAAACCATAGCACAATTATTGTGTGGTAATAATTTTAACTACAATCCCCCATTCTTATGATTGCTGCATGATTGTTTTATAGCTGAAATGTTTGAATGATTTTACAGTAATTTAATATTTATTTTTTTTATAAGGTAACTCCTCATTCTATTATCCAAGAATCTGCTTATATTTTGCTAATCTAAATGAGCTGATCTCTACAATCAGTAGATGGGGGGTTCTGATCTGATCACATCTGTTTGTGTAATATTCAAAATATTAAATAGTAAAGACGTAGATATCGTTATAAAAACTAATTTCAAGTGAACATTACAGTAATTAAAAATGTGTCCTTGCTAATGTACTATTTTACCTTCAGCTGTCGGAGACGAAAAACAAAAATTGGTGCTTTCTTCATTTATCCTGTTCAAAATTATGGGAAAGTAGTACTCAACTACATATTTTCCCAAGGCACTTTAGTATCAAATTCTAAATTGTAGTTCTACTTGTAGATTATAAAAAGTTTAATCATACCGATAACTGAATAATGTTGTGGAAGGTGTGGTGAGTGTTTAAAATGGCTTTACTTTACCAAAATAATTAAGTCATCCAAAGTTCTTGTCAAATTTAAGGTTGTGTGTAGTCATATCAAGTTTGATCTTGCCAGCTGTCAACTTTTGTTTTTGTGAGATTTGATCCTTTGCAATGTTACTCCTACCTATATACAGTATTGTAGGTATCTTACATTTTTTTGATAACTTAAAGCACTACACAGATGGAAGAAAAAAAAATAAAACATAAAAAAAATATATATATATATACACACTGGTGATCGAAAGTTTGGGCACCCCAGGTAAAAATTTGTATTAATGTGCATAAAGAAGCAAAGGAAAGATGGAAAAATCTCCAAAAGGCATCAAATTACTGATTAGACATTCTTATAATATGTCAACAAAAGTTAGATTTTATTTCCATCATTGACACTTTCAAAATAACAGAAAACAAAAAATGGCATCTGCAAAAGTTTGGGCACCCTTCAGAGTTAATATCTCGTACTGCCCCCTTTGGCAAGTATCACAGCTTGTAAACGCTTTTTGTAGCCAGCCAAGAGTCTTTCAATTCTTGTTTGAGGTATCTTTTCCCATTCTTCCTTACAACATTCTTCCAGTTCTTTGAGATTTCTGGGCTGTCTGTCATTTTTTTTTTTTTGTCATTGGGGAGATTTACCTCTACTTCTTGTACCATAGCCAAAACAGGATATGAGAGGAAATCTCTGCAAATTAACCACTTGCCGACTGGCCAGCTCTATTGCGCGAAATGATGTACCTGTACGCCATTTCGTGCAGTAACCAGTGGGGGGCACACACGAACCGATTGACCAGAGGGGGAGCTTATCAGCAGGCCTGGCGGACGTGATGTCTGCCGGCCACCTGCGATCGCTCCCCGGAAAGACAGAACGGCGGTCTGCCGATATAAACAAGGCTGACGGCCGTTCTGTCAGAGATTAACTCAGTGATCTTGCTATTTAGGAACACGGATCTCTGTGTTCATCTGATGAGTATCCCCCACACAGTTAGAAAGCATCCCCGCCCACACTTAACCCTTTGATCGCCCCTGGTATTAATCCCTTCCCTGACAGTGACATCAGTACAGTAACAGTGCATATTTTTAGCACTGATTACTGTAGTAATGTCACTGGTCCCCTCAAAAGTGTCAGTTAGTTGTCTGACTATCTGATCTGTCAGTAATGTCGAAGTCCCGCTAAAAATCGCTGATCGCCACCTTTTACTGGTAAAAAATTAAATAATGCCATAAATCTATCCCCTAGCTTGTAGACACGATAACTCTTTTACCAAAAATATGTAGCATATTGGCATAAAATGATGAAAAAAAAGTTTTTTTTTATTTTTTTTTCCGTTGGCTGTGTTTTATAGCGGAAAGTAAAAAATGTGTTTTACCCCTCAGG
Organism: Pelophylax lessonae; assembly: GCF_965119305.1. Lineage (NCBI taxonomy): Eukaryota > Metazoa > Chordata > Amphibia > Anura > Ranidae > Pelophylax > Pelophylax lessonae. Next base: position 214,630,501 of record NC_138773.1, read on the forward strand.
GAAATGTAAATATGGTTAGCAGGTCTTGTGAGTAACTACCTCTGCTTCAGAGGTTACATACTAGGCTCTATTGCTTAACCAGGGAATAAGGAAGCTACCTGCCTGGCTATGCAGTGTGGTAGAGAGATACTCTTCACAAGATCAGCAATACAAAAGTTCCATTATTTGGTAACTAAGCATTCGTGTATCTTACACTGTGCATTTAGTATTATTGTAGATGGCTTCTGCATCATTTTCATTATACTGTATGCAGTGTTTGAACCACCCAGGACAATAGTATCGCTGTAGAGGCCAGTGTGTGGAACCACTGCATGCAGCCAGGGTTCAGGAATTTCCACACTCGCAATAGTATGAGATTCAGGAGCCTCTCCAAGCAGCAGTTATTCTGCAGTTTGGCAGTAATCAGCAGTGTGGACAATAGGAGAGGTAGATATTAAAGTGGAACTTGAAGGTAAAACTTAATTTTTTTGTTTTGGGTAGAGTAAAGTAGGATTATAACTCCTCAGGTTTTTTTTTTTTTTTTCCCATCTGTGCCCCTTTGGGAAGATTTCCCTTCACTTTATGTCCCATAGTCAGAACAGAAACTGAGAGGAAATCCTTTCAAAGTGAGGGAATCCCTGGCTGTCACCAGAAATGGTGTCCCCATTAAAAGGTTTCCCCTCTACTATGCTGGGGACAACCCCAAGTTTGGGATTTTTTTTTTTTTTTTTGGAGTCAACAGTAAACATGCCAAATAGAGAGAGTAAATCTCCCTAAGGGGCACACACTGCAAACCTAACAGGTGTTTAATCCTTCTTCGCCCTATCCAAAACGAAAAAAAAAAAAAAAATCTTGCCTTCATTAATACTTTTCTTCTATGCGTGAGGCATATATTGCTTTAGAAGTCAGCCTCCTTTTTTTTTTTGGTAGGACTCCTTCAGAGAATGAGCATCTGCCATGTAGAATTATACCTCTGGCTTGGATGTTTTCAGGTGAGCTGTAATTGATTTTATAGGTCTGTTCAGGCTTTCCCTAAACCCTGGTGGTTGCCTGCTACTGAAAGAATGCTTTGGCAGAGCGGGAGGATGAGTCACTGGGTTATGAATTTATCTGACCTTTGCCAATCTCTGGGTAGCGGACACAGAAGGTGTAGCTGGGAAGATGATGAATATTTGATAGGATCTGATTAGTCTTCCCCTGGGGCTTCCCCTCAGATGGGCATGTGTATGTACCCAGAGAAGCTACTTGTAGGCCTCCAAAGGTGCCATATGCTAAGGGCCTGAACAAAACTTGCTGGAGGAAACTTGCATGTGGAAGCCTGGTTGGAGAGGTGGGTGCCTTTCACATGTAGCTCCAGGTGTGGAAGTACTTCTTGAGGATGAGGCTTTAGAAGCTGCTTAAAGCGGAGTTCCACTCGAAAATGAAAGCTTGTTCCATCTTTTTGGTCCGGGTCACCTGAAAAACAAATGGATAATCGCAATTTTTTTTTTTTTTTTACTTACCTTGTTTAGAAGATAATCTACTTACCTTACTTCCTCTTTCCCCCCTCGGCGGCCACGGCGAGTCGTCACTTCCTGGCTTGCAATGATTCCTGGGAGCTGAACGTCATCGCTCCCAGGAATCCATGCGCCTGCACCGGCCCCGACGTCTGTTCTGGTGCAGGCGCCGTCATACCTTGCTAAACAGCTTCTGGGCATGCCCAGAAGCTGTGCAGGGATGACGCTGCAGACCCAGAAGTGACGGTGGGGCCGGCGCAGTGCATCGTGGGACCAAAGAGGATGCAGAAGAGGATCAGGCTGGCTTCATGCTGCCCACACCTGAGATGGCAGCGCTGGAGAAGACATTTTCAAGGTAAGTATTTCTTCTTGCAGGTAAGTGCAACCCGGGACAGTTCAGAGGCTATCCATTGTGGAATGCACTAGCCCTGACTGTCCCGGGGGTATTTTTTGTTTTTTAGGTGCAACTCTGCTTTAAGGACTGTGACTGCTCACATAGGTTTACAGATTTACTGGCTGCCCCCTCTTCAGCATTATTTGTAGGGCTGCTACTATAGGGCCTAATACTGCTGGGACAAGATTTTTTCAGGAAGCTGTCCTCCAAGATCTGTATCTGCCTTTGGATATCTTGAACCCTCAACCCTCCTCCCTGCATTTTTCTCAAATTCTGCTATCAAAGGTAAAGAATCCCTAGAATGAGCCTGAATGTGCTTCTGGAACTGAAAATAGGGAAGGTTGGCCCTTTTTATTTCCAGCATCCCTTCCGGGAGCTAACATTACCACTCTGGTAAATAGACAGTAATAAATACATTGATCAGCCATTTGACCACTGACAGGTTAAATGAATAGCATTTATTACCTTGTTACAATGGCATCTGAAAGGCAGTGGGATATATTAGGCAGAAGTAAACATGTTGTCCCTGAAAACAATTGTTAAATAACCGCGCTCCCAAAAAAATATTCATACAAGTACAGTCTTGCTTTAAATTAAATATAAAAAGGTATAAAAATGAAATAAAATCATGTAAAGGTGCAATGTCCATAAGGTGCTTTGTCCATAAAAGCAACCACCAAGTGTCTTCAAACAAATATGAATCCTATTATAATTTCCACCATAAGTAAGTTGATAATCCTGTGTCTTCCTTCACCAACATTAAAGCACACATCCTACACACCAGAACTAGATGACCTCCATTACAGGCAGCCATGCAAAGCAAATAAGGGATACCACTTTCTTGGTCCTGTTACCAGGTGCAGGGTTCAAAAACAACAATCACCAGTGTCAAACGGACCCTCATAATTCCAGTTCATATGGGAAAGTAAAAGCAAATGCCTCTCATAGTGCAGTATATGAAAATGTTATTCAATTAAGAGGATAATATTACACTTACATAAAGGACAACCAGGTAAGGCCTTTTAAGAAGCAGGGACATTAGTTTGCGTTCCACCTGCACTGAAAAATTGCTGCACAATAACCGTGTGACATAAAATGTTGCAATGACCGCCATTTTATTCCCTAGGGTCTCTGTTTAAAATATATATATATATATATATATATGTTTGGGGGTTCTGAGTAACTTTCTAGCAAAAAAAAAAATGAACACTTTTTCATGTAGGAGAGAAATGCCAGAATTGGTTTGGTATAAAAGCGGCTAGGTAAGAAATGGCAACAGGATGCAGTTTTAGGAAGAAGGCAAGCCTGCAGAGGCAGTGTGATGCTTTGGGCAACAATCTGCTGGGAAATCTTATGTCCTGCCATTCATGTGGATGTTACTTGGCACGTACCACCTATCTAAACAATGTTGCTGACCAAGTACCCCTTTAGAGAAACGGTATATCTTGATGTAAGTGGCCTCTTGCTGAAGGATGATGGGCCCTGCTACACTGCAAAACATGGTTCAAGAATAGTTTTAGGAACACAGCAAGAAGCATGAGGTGTTGACTTGGCATCCAGTTCTCCAGGTGACTATCCATGGAACATCTGTGGGATGTGCTGGAAAAACATGTCTGATCCATGGAGGCCGCACCTCCCAACTTACAGGACTTAAAGGATCTGCTGCTGTCGGCATTGTGCCAGATAGCACAGCATACGTTCAGAGGTCTAGTGCCGTGCATGCCTCAATGTGTCAGGGCTGTTTTAGTGGCAAAAGGCAGACCTCCTAATAGGTGTGTAACCATAAAATTATGGCTGATCGGTGTATATGGTGCAGCTATAGACCTATAGACAGGTATATAGATATGAGAAAATACTAATGTGAAGATCATTTTAGCTTTTGGTACTAATGCAGTTAGAAAAAATGTCTACTTTTCCACCTGTATTTTCGTATATTCGCATTTTTAATACCCACCCAGGCAAAACAATTTCCCTTCAAACCCTCCTGAGCTAAAACAGACACTGCCCCAGCTTTCAGTTGGGTTATTTGCTTATATTAACTCCCAAGGATTATAATTTTAATTGCTCTATGACAATCGCAGCATTTTTCTCCCTTGGCTCATATCTGACAATGATAATCTATAAACATTTCAACGGAAGCGTTTATTTGAACAGATTAGAATTGATGTGTGGAAGGACATGAAATCCTTGAGCCATTTGTAAGGATTATTAATAATAGATTAGTCCCTGCTGGAAGCCCAGCGTCCCTACCCATTCAGAAAAGAAACTCAGCCCCAGTGGAGCGGGGCTCCGTGGAGAGACATGATTTATAATACGTCATGGCAGTGCTATGTGTGATTAAATAAGGGGATCTTTTGTATATGCAGTCAAAGGCAGGGCAGACACCCAACTGTGTACCATCCCAGATACGAACCATAAAACAAAAGATCCACTTACAGACAGTCATCCAAAATGTGCACATGTTACAGCCTCGCCAGAAGCTTCATCTCTTTTGTCATTTTTCCTAATCTTTCTTTAAATAATCAAAACTGGTTTACTTAGGAGTAGAAAGAAGTAAAGATCAGATAATTTAAAATATGAACTGTAAGTGAAAAGTATGTAGCACCATCCAAAAATGCATTTGAGTGTTCCCTTGTATGATAAAAACAACAGTACTCAGATGATACATTTAATTGGTTACAGAACCCTGATTTGGAAAGATATTTTGGCTGTTTCAGAAATGCACTCTGATCTTATACAGGATAAACAAGAGAAGCAAATTTATAGCTTTGTCTGAATAGAGAGGCTGCAGACGCTTGAAATTAACAAAGCCTACATAATTGAGCTGGCAGACCAAGGATGGGGCTGTAGTTATAATTAAAGTGACAAGATATTTTAGTCCATGTGAGACATATGAGAGACTCAGCAGACTCGCATATACACACTGGACCTGCTGAATAGCAATCTGGTTAAAAAGTTAATAATTCTAAACTATATATTTATGGAAAAAAGCTGATAACAGTAGTATCATATTGCTTTGCAGTCTATTCTTTTGGCTGGACACAGTAATCCAGAGATTTGCAGGATACTCACACATGCACATTAACATATGGTATATTACGAATTGAAATGTTATTAAACCTACTAATAAATATGTGGTAGCATCCCTTACATGATTTCAGAAACACTGCTTTCCTTTCCAGGCCCAGCTATTCAGAAGAAGAAGTTGAATCTCTTGCAAACTACATTTTGTCTATAGGTTTGCTAGCCTGCCCTTTGGGGTCTCCCTAAAACTCTGGAAATGACCACAGGACCATCACCAGCCACAAGTGAACTAGCTTTTAGCTCAGGCTTCCTCCTCAGTAGCTAGATGGCCACTGTGTCCATCAGCCCTTAGGTTGAAACGCTGGCAAATAGTTTTTCTAAAAACCCATCTTTCTCGCCTCCACTGGGGGGGAATATGAGGAAGTAGGGACCGGCAGTCTAATGCTTCAGCAATCTAAGCACTAAAGTGTTATCTCTTTAACTGATCTAGTTGTGGTGAGATAGCTTAAACACTTGCCGACTCCTGCTGCTTCCCGGTTCTTCTCTGAGCTTACTGGAGCCGATCCGATCCATTAGATGCCTGGGCAGGAAGCCAAGTGAGGTCAAGATAGCCCCTACTCGGCTCTATGCCCTTGGAGGACTGGAGCGACTGACGTCACTTACACCTCTTGGGCTTTTTTTGCTTTTAAAGGTAAATAAGAGATCTGGGATCTTTTTGATGCTTATTCCTATTACAAGGGATGTTTACATTCTTTGTAACCGAAATAAAAGTGATAAAAAAAAAGTAAAAAAAAAAAGGCGGTGTAAAAAAAAATAAAAAGTAAAAAAAAATAAAAAGTAAAAAAAAATAAGAATAAGATTTAAAAAGCGCCCCATCCCTCCGAGCTTGTGTGCAGAAGCGAAAGCATACGCAAGTCATGCCCGCATATGTAAACTGTGTTTACACCACACATATGATCTATTACGGCAATCGTTAGAGCGACGGCAATAATTCTAGCGCAAGACCTCCTCTAACTCTAAACAAGTAAACTGTAAAAAATGTATGCTTCGCCTATGGAGATTTTTAAGCATCATAGTTTGTCTTCATTCCACAAGTGTGTGCAATTTTAAAGCATGACATGTTTGGTATCTATTTACTTGGCATACAGGCATTATACAAAAAAATTGGGCTAACTTTACTGTTTTATTTCTTTTTTTTTTTTCATTAAAGTAAATTTTTCCAAGAAAAATTGAGTTTGAAAGACCGCTGCGCAAATATAGTGTGACATGAAATATTGCAAAAACTGCCATTTTATTCTCTAGGGTCTCTGCTAAAAAATGATATATAATGTTTGGGGGTTCTAAGTAATTTTCGAGCAAAAAATACTTATTTATACTTGTAAACAACAAATGTCAAAAAAAGCCAGGGTCAGCAAGTGTTTAACAGTCTAGTAGCTTGGCAGACAGTGACTCAATCCAAGTGACATCTTGCAGGTCGTAGAAAGCTTTAATTGAAAACTTGTGCAGACCTACACAGATTATCATCCGATCCAAAAAAAAAAAAAACACGTTTGTGTGTCTAGCTCCAGTAGAATGCAGCGCGTGTTGAATGGAGACTAAAGCAAGAAGAAGGGTTAGACTAACTATACGTCGCTTCCCCTAGCTACGAAGTGAGAAAATATCAAATTATTTAAAAGCAAACAAAAAACAATGCGTGTGTAAAGCCCCGTACACACACGCAGATCGTCGTCATACAAATGTTCCTCTTTTCTCCCCGGGATGTCGGTGTCTGTTGAAAAGTGCAAAGACAGCACAAGGACAGCACAAGAATTTTGTCTGCAGACTTCAGCTGACTGCAGAAGTGATGTCATGTAATGGTTAACTTTCCCTGTGTTTTTTATTTTCTGAGCATGCCCAGTCTTGCAAATCTGCGGTCTGTCGGCCGAATTCTGTACTGACAGGCGAACAATCGTCCGTTCTGGTGTCCGCAGACAAAAATTTTCATGTTTGCAAGAAAGACTTTTGTCCGCGGATTGTGCGCAGACATCTGTCGGAGGCACCATACTAACACGCATACAATCGGCAGATCTTTCGTCCGCCGACGTTTGTATGCCGACGATCGGTACGTGTGTACGGGCCTTTAGTCTTTGCGAACAACGAAAACATGCTGTAAAAGAAATGTGCAAAGGATCATGGGTCATGTAGTTCCTACGTCAAGGGCTCATGTAATCCAGTGTGTGTGCTTCCTGGCTGGAAGTTCACAAAAGTGCAGGGAGTCAAATGGCAGTGGGCAAAGCTCAGAAAGATAAAATTATTTGGAGAAAAAAAAATAATTTAAAAGTGCACCTCGAAAGGGAAATATTCACTTCTCTATGGGGGGGTTTAATACTGCTTTACGTTGCATTAAAGTTTTTTACCTCAGCTCATTAGTTCTAAAGGGGCTGCCAATGCACCACAAGTCTGATTATATCACACCAACAGTAAATTTAGCACCACAGGGTATGTGCATTGCAGAGTGGCACAAGATAAATAAGGTTTTTGCTGTTCATTTGATTATCACACTTGTGTGCCAGCTGCTTCTGATTTTAAGCGGTAGTGCGTTTGTTTTGTAACAGACTTTATGAAATGTATGACCGAATATAGTGAATACGTGTCACAAAATTCAAGGCAGTAAAGGTGTGTGGATCTTCACAAAGTAAGTTTACAAACTTCAAGATCATTCCGATTCATAGGAGTAGGCTAATTAAAATACAATGTGGGAATGAACATATGATTTTACATTTTGACCATAGATACACTTTAACCTGTTGATAAACAGGTGCACACTTGCTAATGTAGATGTGCAAAAATGTGCATGAGTTAACATATGCTTTTCTAGGGCCCTAAAACTAAAGCGGTTCTTCAGTCTGAAACAAAAAGTTAAAGAGGAGCTCCACCCCCCCCCCCCCCCACCAAAAAATTAAAAGTCAGCAGTTGCAAATACTGTAGCTGCTGACTTTTACTATTAGGACATTTACTTGTCCAGGGATCTTGCAATGTCAGCGCCCCAGCCAATCTTTCAATTGTCTCTCAGGTGCTGCCACCACCATTCCGTGGAAGGGAAACCAGCACCGCACTTTGTGAATGGCCCAGCGGTGGGAGGAGTAGGAGAGAGGGACAAAAACAGGAACCCACTCCCTGCTTCCCCCAGAAAGATGCCAAATGCGGAAGGGGGGGTGGGAAAGCAACCAAGCGAAGTTTCCAACTTTGGATGGAGCTCGGCTTTAAGTCAGCAGCTACAAACAATGTAACTGCTGACTTTTACTAATAAGACAGTTACTTGTCCAGGGATCCAGCGCCGTCCTCACCCAAGCCGGCTCTTCTTTCGTCTTCAGGTCAGGTCAAAGCCGGCTGTGACTGCTTGCAGCTTCACAGCAGGCTTCTCACTGCACGCGTGCAGGCTGCGTTGCGTATTGTGAATGATCCCGCAGCTTTTTGGAACCTGTGACGTGTCCAGAAGGCTGCAGGAGAAGAAGAGGGTGGGGCAAACTTCCGCTTGGATCACTGTGGCAATCTGACCAGAAGTGGCAGTTGCTGCATGTCAAAAACCAAGTACCTGATCCTCTCCCCCCCCCCCCCCCCAAAAAAAATAAAAAAAATGTACCAAATGCTAAAAAGTATTTGGAGGGGGGCAGACAAGCCGCACTTCCCTTTAGTTTCACTTTAAACTCCTGATGACAAAATTGTCTATTTTCTAGGGCGGCAACATATCACACGTAGGCCTAGAAGGCAGTATTTTTATGAAACATAATCATGTAGTATATATACAGTATATTTTGATAAAGATCTAAAAGCATTATCTGGCATCACAGCACACAAATTATACAAAATTTTTTATAACTCTTGTTTCGGTTATGTCTGAAGTTTATTGTAACTTCATAAAAGCAGGCAGGGATTTCCACCCTACTGGAAGACATCTGTCAGAGTAACTGTTTTTTACCATTCATATTAAGCAATGTGTATTGCTATTATTCGAAAAGTTAATTGGCAAGTTGACATCTTACAGCACGTTTTTTGTGTGTGGTTTTTTTTTTTTTTCTGGCTGAAGATTGGGTGCTATAGCTATAAATAGCTAAATGCACAAAAAAAGGCCATGATTTTAACATCACCATGGAGACTGTGGTACAAGAAACTTTCAATTATGCTCAGCTTGGGCGCACAAAACAGCGTCTGATTTTTAAAATGGTGCTGCAGTTTTAATGTACTAGAAGATTTGTACAATAGAAATAAAACTTAGTTTCTGTATTTTTTTTTTCGTTTATTGACGAATACAGCTTCTGATATTCTTAACCATTGAGTTATGCTGCCCTCTACAGGAATAGGACTCTAGGCAGAAAAAGTCTGGCTACGCCTATGAGCAGTCCCAGGAGGGTATACTCCCTCTCTCTGCTATTGGTACTCAGTTTTTTTTCTTTCTAGTCAGGGTAAGGACCTCTGGTGCAGGCAAAAAAATTTTCTTTTAGATTAATTTTTTTCTCCTGTTTTTTTTTTTTTTTTGTGAGATCTACAATCAACTGCTGGACTGAGTCAAGGGCTGGATAATCTATATCCAGTGGTCACCCCAGTCTGGCCAGCGAGCGTGCGCAGACCTCAGCTCTGTGCTAGGTCGGCCGTGACATAGCCCGACCGGACAGGGGCTGGCCTGCGAGGTAAACTCCTTGTGAGGTCACATACGACCGGGTCTCGGCCCGAGTCACAGCGTTTCTCCTGGCTGACAGCCCCCCATTTTGATGGCGAGAGGTTCTGTCTGGAGCGGTGCCCGCCTAGCTCCTGGTATGGTGAGTAGCTTTCCCCCCCCCCCTCTCCCCCTGGAGGGTTTTGGGGTGGACGCGGGCCCCTCCAGGTGACGGTCGGACCCCTGGGTTCAACTCCTTCCTGTTAGGCACCCTCCTCACCTGTCCCCCCCATCCTAACCCCCCTCCACTAATGCTAGGGCTGTATGGGTGGTCTAGTACACCTCCCGGAGTGGAGGCAGGGTGCTATGCTGGTGATGGGGGAGGGGTGCGCCGGACAATCGGCTGTGTGGGGGGTTGTACCTGGTGGGGGCTCCTGCCAGGGCCCTCTGTCCTGAGGCCTAGGGATCCCTCCTGGGTCTCTGGAAACTTTGTGGTGCCGCAGGGGGTCGCCATTTTCTTGTAGCCTTTGTGCTGCAGTGCACAGCGGCCATGTTTGTGTAGTTCGGCAGCCATTTTGCGGTGGTTTGCCGTAGAAAACAGCGGCAGCCATGACAGTGTAGCCCTATGGGTGACGATTTCGGCGGTGGGAGCCCCTCCTCATCCCCTGGTGCTGACTCCTGGAACCTTTCCTTTCCGGATTGCCATATGTGCAGTACAGATTCTCCTGGTGGCTGCGGTGCCTGGTTTCTGCAGGGTGCTGAGTCCTGTGGGGGTTCTCTCCCTCTCTGCTGAGGATTGATTGGGGCTCTGTGACTGGCAACCGGGTGTGCTGCCAGAGCGGTGAGGGTGTCCCTTAGTAGTGTTTTACACTTTTTTGTGGGGTCTCCCTGGTAACTCATGAAATATTTTAGAGCACATCTCCCCACCTGATCCCCTCTATGAGGCAGCAGGGCCCTCCGGGTCCCATCCATCCATCGACGCACTGACAGCGGCCCTGGGGTCCTTTGTATCCCGGGAAGGAGTTGGCTTTTAGGTGACAGCTGGCAAAAAAGCATCCCCCACCTTCCCCTGCCTTTTCTGTCCCCTCAGATCCTGAGTCTGATTTTGCCGTGCGGACATGAGTCACCCTGTATGGGTCTGCGACCATGTGCCCTGAATCCTCAGATAGTGAGGAGGATTACTCTCCTTCTGCAACAGTGCATAAAAAGGGGATGTGGGGATGACCAAAGCGTCCCCTTGGAGTCCCTAAGCGCTTTTCTAGACGATACCCCTATAAGGAGTCCTTTCTTAAGAAGTGGTATCACGTACCTGGTAGCAGAGCCTGATATGAGGAAGGCCTCTCTTACACCTCTGATTCGAGGCCCCTGATAGTGTAGACAGAAGGCGCAGGAGTACAGAGTGGCATGAATGCCCGTAAGTCTTGCTAGGAGCAGGGTAGGTGTCCATGCTGGGCAGGAGAAGTCACCAGAAGGCTTCAGCAAGCAGGTAAGTAGGCAAACGGCTGTTGCTGGCGACAGCAGTCAGAGTAATAAAGTCAGACTGGCCGGGTCATACACAGATGGGATGTATCGGGTACAGGGTATAAACAGGAATGTGGTCAGGAGACGAGCTGGATCCAGAACCAACCAGTGGAATAGGAGCCAAAGGAGCAGACAGAAGCAGAAGTCAAAGGTAAGCTGAGGTCGATGCAGGTGGAGTTCAGAGGAAGGTCAAGACAAGCCGGGTCATCAACTGGAAGCAGGATGCAGGTTCATGGGATCACAGATACACAGAAGGCTGAAGACAAAGCAGCACTGATTTTGAGTACTGGCTGAGTTTAAATAGCCTGTTTGGTGCCAGCATCTGTCACAGGTGTGCGCAAGCCCATATTTATTAGCCAGTGCTAAATTCTTATGTGCATGAAAGGGAATATGTTTTAGCTTATGTCCAAAAGTGTGTCCAGAGGAGTTATCTAGTTTGCTGGAATGTGCATCCTGTCAAGTGGACTGGAAATCCTACGGTTTCCAGATTAAACAAGGCAACCATGATTCAGGTTGAACAATCCATGGCCTTTAAGGACCCGGCTGACAGGAAGGCGGAGGCTGTGGCCCGCCATATGTACACCCTGGATGGGTGGCACTGAGGCCTATATTCATCATTGCCCTGGTGTCGCAGACTCTGACCGAGTGGGATAGGCTTTTACGCCGTGACCTGGAGGGAGAACAGCTCCCCTCTGCCTTTGCTAATCTGGGGGACCAGCTGATCCAGGGGCTGCAGTTTATCTGTGATGCCTCTTTGGATGTGGCTCCCCTAGTGGCTCGGCTCTCTGTTTCAACAATGGTCCTTCGGCGTGTCTTTTGGCTCAAATGCTGGTCTGCGGACCAGACTTTAAAAAAGGCCTTGACTGATCTTCCCGTTTAAGGAGATCGCCTGTTTGGTGCTATCCTGGGGGACAACATTAAAGGTCTCACAGGCAGGTAGAGTACCCTTCTTCCACAGGCTACTAAGGGCAAGGTCCCCCGTCGTAGACGTGGGACCTCCTCCTTGTCTCATAAGAAGTTTTTTTTGGCCCTCAGGGTCGACTGACAAGGGATCGAAGCCCTTCAGGGCCGCCTCTGGAGGATCCAAGCGAACTTGGTCTGGCAAGTCAAGAGCGGGCTTCTCCAGACCCGAGGACAAGACCCCTTCAGCTTGAAGGTGCGACCTCACCTGTATCTGGGGTGGGGGGACGTCTTCGTTGGTTTCCAGACCCGTGGACTTCCCTGGTACAAGGCAAGTGCGTCCACAAAGTCAGACAATTCCGGTACAAGATCAAGTTTCATTCTTACCCTCCGGAAAGGTTCTTTCCTTCCAATGTGCGACTGTCCCCGGTCCGCTTACAGGCTCTCTTTGGGGCTGTGCAAGACCTTTTACTTCAAAAGGTGATTGTCCCGGTTCCTACTTCGGAACGTTTTCAGGGGTTTTACTTAAACCTGGTACAGTCCCCAGAAAGGAGGGCAAGATGCGTCCAATCCTGAACCTCAACGTGCTGAACTGCTTGTGCAGGAGCAGAAGTTCAAAATGGAGTCTGTTTGCATGGTGGTGGCTTCCCTGCATCAGGGGGATTTTCTTGCCTCCATCGACAACATGGACGCTTACCTATGCATTCCAATATGTGTCGGTTACCAGTGCTTTCTCCGCTTTGCTGTGGGAGAAGAGCATTATCAGTTTGTGGTGTTACCCTTTGGTCTCTGGTACTAGCATTGTTACATCAGCAGGGGATCATGGTCCTGGGCTACTTGGATGACCTTCTTCTGCGAGCAGAGTCTCCTACTGCTTTAGTGGAAAACCTGGAGATCTCTACGATCCCTGAGGAAGTTCGGCTGGATTCTGAATCTTCAGAAGTCTGCCTTGGTTCCTTCCACAAAACTAGACTATCTGGGTCTTACTCTGGACTCTGCCTTACTCCTTCCTCTAGACAAACTCCAGAAACTGCAGGCTGCAACTCACCTCTTGCTGTCCAGCAGATGATCATTCCTACCTTCGAGGGGGTCCTGTTTGCATACGAGGTCCATGCAAGGGAGATTCTGATAAAACGGGACAAGACTCCGCAGTCTCTCGACAACCACATCCAGCTGAGCCGTGGTGCAAAAGGGTCCTTGATCTGGTGGTTTCATCCTCGACTCTCCGGCAGGGCAGATCCTTCCTTCCCTTGTATTGGACGGTGGTCACCACGGATGCCAGCCTGTCAGGGTGGGGAGGCGTTCCCAACAGAAATTCTGCTCAGGGAGTCTGAACCCTGGAAGAGTCCAGACTACCGATCAATATCCTGAAGCTACGAACAATCAGACTGTGCCTGGAACATTGGACAGATCATCTCCAAGGATCTCCAGTGCGCATTCAACCAGGCAGTGCCACAGCCGGGGCTTATGTCAATCACCAAGGGGGCACAAGAAGTGTCCTGGCAGCTCTGGAGGTAGCTGGCATTCTCAGGTGGTGTTTTATCAGTTGTGTCTCCAGTGGGGCACCCCCGAGGTGGATCTGCTGGCGTCTCGGCTCATCAACAGAACGGTGTTGAGGTTTATGGCACGGTCAGAGGATCCTCTGGCGGAAGCCACAGATGCGCTGGTGGCCCCGTGGAGTCAGTATCATCTGATTTACGCTTCCCTCCTCTCAAGCTTCTTCCAAGACTTCTAGGCAGGATTGACGCAGAAGGGAATCTGGTCATCCTAGTGGCCCTGGACTTGCCTCCCCAGGCTTGGTACGCCGATCTGGTGCGGCTAATCGCCGACATTCCTTGGAAGCTTACTCTCAGGGAGGATCTGCTGTCCCAAGGGCCAGTCTTCCACCCTTCTTTACAGTTGCTGGCTTTTACGGCTTGGCTATTGAAAGCCAAGTGCTGAAGGATAGGGGTTGGTCTGAATTGGTGATTCCAACACTGTGAAAAGCTAGAAAATCTACTTCTAATAAATTTACTTCCAGGAAGATCTACCATCGTACGTTGAAGACATACAGGGAGTGCTGAATTATTAGGCAAATGAGTATTTTGACCACATCATCCTCTTTATGCATGTTGTCTTACTCCAAACTCTATAGGCTCGAAAGCCTACTACCAATTAAGCATATTAGGTGATGTGCATCTCTGTAATGAGAAGGGGTGTGGTCTAATGACATCAACACCCTATATCAGGTGTGCATAATTATTAGGCAACTTCCTTTCCTTGGGCAAAATGGGTCAAAAGAAGGACTTGACAGGCTCAGAAAAGTCAAAAATAGTGAGATATCTTGCAGAGGGATGCAGCGCTCTTAAAATTGCAAAGCTTCTGAAGCGTGATCATCGAACAATCAAGCATTTCATTCAAAATAGTCAACAGGGTCGCAAGAAGCGTGTGGAAAAACCAAGGCGCAAAATAACAGCCCATGAACTGAGAAAAGTCAAGCATGCAGCTGCCAAGATGCCACTTGCCACCAGTTTGGCCATATTTCAGAGCTGCAACATCACTGGAGTGCCCAAAAGCACAAGGTGTGCAATACTCAGAGACATGGCCAAGGTAAGAAAGGCTGAAAGACGACCACCACTGAACAAGACACACAAGCTGAAACGTCAAGACCTGGGCCAAGAAATATCTCAAGACTGATTTTTCAAAGGTTTTATGGACTGATGAAATGAGAGTGAGTCTTGATGGGCCAGATGGATGGGCCCGTGGCTGGATTGGTAAAGGACAGAGAGCTCCAGTCCGACTCAGACGCCAGCAAGGTGGAGGTGGAGTACTGGTTTGGGCTGGTATCATCAAAGATGAGCTTGTGGGGCCTTTTCGGGTTGAGGATGGAGTCAAGCTCAACTCCCAGTCCTACTTCCAGTTTCTGGAAGACACCTTCTTCAAGCAGTGGTACAGGAAGAAGTCTGCATCCTTCAAGAAAAACATGATTTTCATGCAGGACAATGCTACATCACACGCGTCCAAGTACTCCACAGCGTGGCTGGCAAGAAAGGGTATAAAAGAAGAAAAGCTAATGACATGGCCTCCTTGTTCACCTGATCTGAACCCCATTGAGAACCTGTGGTCCATCATCAAATGTGAGATTTACAAGGAGGGAAAACAGTACACCTCTCTGAACAGTGTCTGGGAGGCTGTGGTTGCTGCTGCACGCGATGTTGATGGTGAACAGATCAAAACACTGACAGAATCCATGGATGGCAGGCTTTTGAGTGTCCTTGCAAAGAAAGGTGGCTATATTGGTCACTGATTTGTTTTTGTTTTGTTTTTGAATATCAGAAATGTATATTTGTGAATGTTGAGATGTTATATTGGTTTCACTGGTAAAAATAAACAATTGAAATGGGTATACTGTATATTTGATTTTGTTAAGTTGCCTAATAATTATGCACAGTAATAGTCACCTGCACACACAGATATCCCCCTAAAATAGCTAAAACTAAAAACAAACTAAAAACTACTTCCAAAAATAGTCAGCTTTGATATTAATGAGTTTTTTGGGTTCATTGAGAACATGGTTGTTGTTCAATAATAAAATTAATCCTCAAAAATACTCATTTGCCTAATAATTCTGCACTCCCTGTACATCCCGTGGAGTCCCTTGGGGTTCATCCTTGCTCCTTCTCAGTGGCTCGGATCTTGACCTTCCTTCAGGGGGGTTTTAACAGAAATTGACCTTGAGTACCATCAAAGGTCAGGTGTCTGCTTTAGCAGTCTTCTTTTAATGACCCTTGGCCACACACTCCCTGGTGCATCAGGGTATTCACCATTTGGTTTCTCCAGTGCTGTCTCCGTTGCCGCCTTGGGACCTCAATTTGGTGCATTCGGTCCTCCAGAAGTTTACCGTTAAGATTCTTTGGGAGATTCCCTTGCTTGCGCTGTCTCAGACGGTGGAAATGAAGACATTGTGTTGATTTGCGGCGTTATCCTGGTGTTCGTCTTACTTGGTGGTTCACGGAGATTAGGTGGTTCTTTGCCCCTGTCCGTTATTCCTTCCAAAGGTTGTCTCTGATTTCCATTTAAAAGAAGACATTGTGTTGCCTTTTCTGTGTCCCAGGCCAAAACATCCTAAGGAAATTGCCTTGCAAGCCTTGGATGTGGTTTGGGCAATTAGGGTGTACCTGGCAGCTATGGAGTCTCTTAGGAAATCAAAATCACTATTTGTGCTTACAGATGGGTCTCGGACAGGGTTGTCTCCTTCCTCTGCAACCATTCCCAGATGAATCAGACAGTGATTCAGGTCTCGTCCATCAGGGGTCGGGTTCCTCCTTTCCCTATCAAGGCGCACTCTACTTGGGTGCTCAGTGCCTCCTGGGCCTTCTGTCATCAGTGACGCAGGTTTGGAAGGGGGCCATCTGGTCGTCGGTGCACCCTTTCACAAAGTTCTAAAAAGTGGATGTGTTGGCATCTGCGGAGGCCTCTTTTGGACACAATGTTTTGCAGGCAGCTGTTTAGAGGACTTGGTCTTTGGACTTGATGGTGTATTGTTTTTTTCAGGTGGGCTCCAGTTGTTTTGGTTGGATACTGTTTTTAGCCTTGGGAATTTTTTGCTGTTCCCACCCCTCATGTTTAACACTGCTTTAGGACATCCCAATGGTTAAGAATATCAGGAGCTGTGTCCGTCAATGAATGAAAGAGAAAATGGGATTTTTGTAAAAATCCATTTCTCTGATGTTCATTGACGGACACAGCACACATAACACTGTGGAGTTGCATTTTCTCTGACACTGCTTGTAACAAAACTGAGTACTTATAGCAGAGAGAGGAAGCATACCCCCTGGGACTGCCCATAGGCGTAGCCAGACTTTTTTTCTGTCTAGTGTCCTACTCCTGTAGGGGGCAGTATAACCCTATGGTTAAGAATATCAGGATCTGTGTCCGTCAACGAACATCAGAGAAATGGATTTTACGGTGAGTCAAAAATCCCATTTTTTCCCCTATGTAAGGCATAAATAAAGCCTTCATACATATTTGTTAAATCCATTGAATCCAGTTACTGTATGTACTCTGTAAAATAACATGTACTTTTGCATATAATCACTGGTATGTCGTTCAAGGATTCTAAAGGCTTTAGATTTTTTACCTTTAACATTTCTATGCATCAAGGTAAAACACCTGAACTGGGGCTGCTCTGTGCAAAATCATTGCACAAAGCAGGTAAGGAAAACTTGTCTATTTTATTTTTTTATTTTTTTATGACCTTTAGCATCACTTTAAAGTGGAATTACAGTTAAAAATGAAAATCTTCCCTTGGTTAATATATGTACATACTAAAACATTTATATTATGAATTATTGAAAATGCTGGTTGTATGATTAGAAACCATAGTCTAATCTAGACAATCAGCAATCCTCCTGAGCTTAAAGTGGTTGGACAGTCAGAAGGTTTCAATGCATTCTATGCATTAAGATAAAAAGGCTTCTGTGTGCAGCAGCCCCCCCTCAGCCACCCTAATATCGTGTTTCCCTGAAAATAAGCCCAGCTACAAAAAATTATTTTTCGGGGATGTCTTTTTTGTCCCCTGTCTTCTCTCCCCCTCTCCCTCCCTGTCAGCTAAGGAGTCAGCATCCCTGTAATCCCCAAAATAAACTCTAGTTAAAGTCCTTGTAAAATCATTAATTTGTTCTGTAAATCGATTATATAATGTCCAGTGTGTGTCTTTATGCAACATTGTAGAAAAAACCTTATTTACAGCGTCCCTGGGCGCTCGCATGACCCATCAGAGCTCTTCTTTCCCGCTCTGAGCACTGTCAATGGAGATGCCAAGATCCCTGTTGACGTCAGCCCTGCTCCAAGCTCTGCAGAGGGAGGGGTTTTTGATGTCAACCGGGAGAAAGAGGAGAGCTCCGGCGGGTCACATGAGCACCCAGTGGTGCTGTAAATAAGGTATTTTCTACAATCATGTTACATAAAGACACACATTGGAAATTATATAATCCTTTGTGGATTACATGCTTTTATAAGGATTTTAACTAGGGCTTATTTTTGGGGAAGGGCTTATATTGCAGCCATCCTAGAAAACGGAGATAGGTCTTATTTTCAGGGAAACACTTACCTGAGGTCCATCCCTATCCAGCGATGTTCCTGGAGTGTCTCGGCTTCCCGAGACTCTCCCTCCTCATTGGCTGAGACGGCACAGCGGCGCCTTTGGCTCTCGCTGCTGTCAAAGTCAGTGAGCAAATGAGGAGAGAGAGAGGGCAGGGCTGAGTCACAGCTCAGTGTCTGAATGGACACAGGGAGGTACGGCTCATGTGCCCCCATAGCAAGCTGCTTGCTGTGGAGCACTCAACAGGAGGGAGGGGCCAGGTGCATCGAAGAGGGACCTGAGAAGAGGAGAATCTAGGCTGCTCTGTGCAAAACCACTGCAACAGAGCATGTAATGATATGAAAATGGTATGAAGGGTGCGCTGATGTATTTTAAAGCTGCAACCAAAGATCCTAGTTACCTAGTGTGGAATATAAATGTGAATAAAAAGTCTGGTGCGCTATAAAATAAAATAAATTCTCTTGTGTGAAAACACAAACAAACTTATGCGTGTATGTAAAAAATAACGTGATGATGAATAAATATTTAACAATATTCAATAATAAATATTAAACGCGACTAGTGTCCATAATTATCCAAAGTGCCTAAACGCAAAATAAAATGGATCCAAGATGGGAACCAAGTGATATTCAATACAATTCCAAAAGAAGTGTCTGTGAATCCCACCACCTGTAGGGTTTCCTCCTTACCAGACAGATGAAAGTAAGTGCAATAAAACTCCCCAAAATAGATCTCTGTATTATGAAGGTAATTCACCACGTGCTAAAAACTAATTATCCAAGCCTCTTACCGGATGAATATAACAATGCGCATGGATTTATCCCTTTAAAGTGGAAGTAAACCCTCCTATCGTTTTCAAGCAAGGAAGCTGCCATCTTGGCCTTTGTTTGATCTTCAACTGCCATGATGCTGCATATGTGATCAGTTATGATACCAGCCATTGGATGGTTTGATAGTTTTGTAGAGAGCACTACCAATGGGAGTGTTACATTTCCGGCACGTGCTGGAAATGTAACTGTTTTTTCAAATTGTTAAATAATGGGTTTACTTCCTCTTTAAGGGCTTCCCTTCCTCCAAAACCAACAGATCAATATGGATAGTCTCATACACGAACACCTTTGGCTCCTGTGCTCATCCGTGTTATTCCACCAATGTTCACCATAGATGTAATAAAGAATGCAGACAATAGTGCATTACCCCCAAAGACTTTATTATAACAAAAGCATATGCACTTACACATAGGTACTGAAATAAAAGCGATTGCTGCATACCTTTAGCTATCCGTGGCGAACTGCAGCATGGACCGCGGATGATGTGTGACGGCGCGTTTCCTCCGAGCCGACTTCTACTGAGATAGGAGGGATGTCCGCGCCGTCACAGCCGCCTTTTTATTTGTAAATGGTGACATGATTCTTCCGGTGTTCGCAATAAAATACCGGATGTGAGTATTAAAATACATCGGTCTTCTTATATAATGGGTTTAGAGGTAACTAAAAAGTATATTCACTAAAACCATATGAATTGAGTCTCCTACTTCTAAAATATTTGATAAAAATTCCAGATTACATGTTTTAATAATCTGATGCTGACACCGGAAGTATCTTTCTTCCTTTATAACCCTGCAGTGTCACCTATTAAGAGTGAATACAAGTAGGTGCAGCAACATAGGTACAACCTTTCTACACATATTATGTATCATCTGAAAAAATGAATTAAATATAATTAAAATATACTCAAATATTAAACACCTCTATACCTCCCTAATAGGTGTAATATTACATCCACATAAAAGAGAACTCATATTAAGCAAAAAAAATAAAAAACTTTGTTTTTTAAAAACATTAAAATTAAACACAAATATTAGAATAAAATGCTTAAAAGAAAAAGATCAAGGAAAAATGTGTCAGCTATTGTTAATATGGGCATTGATGTCCCATTCGATATTGTGTCCCAATGGACGGAAACATTTGAAGAAAGATACTTCCGGTGTCAGCATCGGGGATATCACATATTATTAAAACAAGTAGGAGACTCAATTCATATGGTTTTAACATTTAAATTTTTATTTTATTGTTACACATATAAACAAAACAAATATTCCAATACAATACATTACTCTGCACAAAGAATGATTTTATCCTTACCTACTAACATACATACAACAAAAAAAAAAAAAAAAAAAAAAAAAAAAAATTCTTAGGGAGAGGGAGGGAAGGGGAATATCAATAAACCAGTTTAAAAACAGGGAAAGAAGGAGAGAAAGAAAAAAAAAAAAAAAAAAAAATTCATCATTAATTATAATAATAAGAGCCTACTTATATCATTATGGAACAGGTGACCTTGGCTCACCTACAGCGTCGATCCAGGCTGACCAGACTTTATCAAATTTTTTTGGACAGTTCCTACTACCGTATGTAAAACGGTAGAATGGAAGTGTCTTAGTAACAGCAGCTATCCAGGATAATCGGGTGGGAGGTTCGGGTAACTTCCATCGTAAAAGTATTTCTCTCCTGGCATAAAACAGGGTATATGTAATGCACATTTTAGCATATTTGTCCCCAGCCAGTTCTGTAAGGTTACTCAATAAAGTTACCTTTGGGTCCAAAGGAATCATGATGTCAAAGATTTCGCCCATAGTGTCCGTCACTTCTTTCCAAAAGGTTGCCAGGTCAGGGCATGACCAAACAACATGTAAGAATGTACCTATTTCATGCCCACATCTAATGCACATAGGATCTTTCGTGGGGTATATCCTGGCAAGACGTTGTGGCGTATAATATGCTCTATGTAAGAATTTGAGTTGTATAAATCTGTCCCTAGCCGCTATCATTGAGGGGATATAATTATTAACCGAGTCCTCCCACTCTTCCATGGTCAGATCTGGAATGTCCTCCTTCCATTTATTATAGGTTTTCTCAGGGGACTGACTATGATCTATTGAGAGTATGGAGTATATTGCAGAGAGAGATTTCCCTATTACCTTAAAAGTTAGCATTTTCTCCAAGGGGTCTGATTCCAGGACAACAGGGCCTTGGAACTGAGCTCGCATAGCATGACTGAGCTGACGGTAACGAAACCCCATGGTGGGAGGTAATGAATGGGTGGACTGAAGAGCATTAAAACCTTGAAGTCTTCCATCTTTAATAACATGTTTCATAGTCACAATCCCTCTAGCGGCCCATAACTGTGGGTCAGGGAGATGATATAGATGTTTTAAATTAGGATTACCCCACAACGGAGTGTGGGGAGATATATGCAATGGTGTGTTATATATCACCCGCGCCCGAGTCCATATCCGCAGGACAGTCTTCATCGGACTGGTTATTTGAGGATGTGCCTGTTCCCCCCGAAAAACAAGATTACTAAGGGCCGCATATGAACCCAGTAGTGCTGCTTCTAGTGTAACTGCAGAGTTAGTTTTGGGCTGGGAGAACCACCACCGGACCGTCACCAGGACAGCCGCCCAAAAATACAATTTAAAGTTAGGAAGCGCTAAACCTCCTCTTGCAAGAGGAAGATATAGCGTACGTCTTGCGACTCGTGGAGTACGCCCGGCCCATACAAAAGTTGTTACAATACTTTCTAATCTCGAAAAAAAGGTTCTAGTCATATCAATGGGAGAGTTACGAAAAAGATACAGAAATTTCGGAAGATAATTCATTTTTATTAAGTTAGTTCTGCCAACGGGGGACAAGGGAAGCATGCGCCAAGACGCACACTTTTTATTTAATTGTGAAACTAAAGGGTCAATGTTATTTTGCTGATATACCTCCAATGTTGGACCCACTTTGATGCCTAAGTACACCATATCCTGTACCCATTTCAACGGTGTGTGAGTATCAATTAAAGATATCGATGGGTGTAATGGAAAGAGGACGGACTTGGACCAATTAATATTTATGCCTGAAAAACGGCCAAAGATGTCAAATAATTGTAGGGCCCTATGTAATGATGTGGAAGCATCCGCCAAATAGATCAAAGTGTCGTCTGCATATAAAGACAACTTCTCTTCAATGACCCCCACCTTAATGCCTCGGACCTGTGGGTCCGCCCGCAACATAATCGCTAGCGGCTCCAAAGCTAAGGCAAACAAGGCTGGGGATAACGGACATCCCTGTCGGGTGCCCCTCAGTAGAGGGAATTTATCCGACAGAGATGTATTAGTACGGACTCTAGCCGTAGGGTTCTCATAGAGAAGCTTAATCCATGAGACGAAATTAGGGCCGAACCCGAAACTAGATAGGATCCTCCAGAGAAATGGCCACTCAACAGAATCGAATGCTTTTTCGGCGTCGAGGGAGGCGACCACACCTGTTCCCCCCCCCGACGCCAAGGCCATATGTGTGAACAATCTCCGGATATTGATATCAGTACCCCGGTCAGGTATGAATCCAGTTTGATCCGGATGGATCAATCCTGTAATGACACTATTAAGTCGATTGGCCAAGACTTTTGAAAGGATCTTCCCATCAACATTTAATAAAGAGATAGGTCTGTATGATGAACATAGTGATGGGTCCTTCCCTGGTTTAGGGATCACAACAATAACCGCTTCGCACATTGTTTTAGGGAGTTTCCCATCCTTTAGAGATCCTAGAAGAGTGGCTAATAAATACGGGCCCAAAAGGTCCATATGGGCCTTATAGAATTCAACAGGAATTCCATCCGGTCCTGGTGTTTTATCGGGTTTTAGGGAGGCCACCACTTCCTGGATCTCCAAAAGAGTAATAGGGGCGTCTAGTTTGGCCCTATCTCTATCAGTTAAGATTGGAAAATCCACTGCCTGTAAATAATGATCAAGTTCATCTCCTGAATAATTAACCTTAGTATTATATAGGGCCCGGTAATAATCAGTGAAATTGTGATTAATAGTTTCTGGATTAGAGTGAAGAGTACCTGATTGATCCTGAATGTGTGCTATACTATACCCACTTGTCTGTTCCCTAGAAATTTGCGCCAGCATTTTACCATTATACTCGCCATGTACAAAAATATGTTGGGCTTGAGAAAGCAGTTTTTTCTGTGTAAGGGCTGTTCGTATTCCCATTACCTCCCTAGTCAAGGATTGAAATCGTGTATAATGGGTGGGGTCTCTAGTTTGGACATATAGATTTTCCATATCTCTAGCTTCCTTTTCTTTTTGCAATAGATTTGTTCGCCTATATCGTTGGATCTTCCCAATAGCTGTCTGATAATACCCCCGGGTGCAAACCTTAAAAGCTTCCCAGACCATAGCCACTGATGACGTGCCCGGATTTATCTCCCAAAAGGCCGCTATCTGGGGTTCGACTAAAGGGTTTATGTCAGAATCATCGATCCAATATCTGGATAAGCGCCATAATCTATGAGAGGGGTTACCAGATAATTCCATTTTTAAGAGAAGTGGGGCGTGGTCGGAGATCCCACGAGGAAGAACCCGAATCTCCCGCACCCGAGATAGCAATGACCCACTTGCAAACATTAAGTCAATTCGAGAAAAGGTTTTATAAGTGGCGGAATGGCAGGTATATTCCCTAGCGTGGGGATGGTTTAATGTATATACTTTTTAGTTACCTCTAAACCCATTATAGAAGAAGACCGATGTATTTTAATACTCACATCCGGTATTTTATTGCGGACACCGGAAGAATCGTGTCTCCTTTTACAAATAAAAAGGCGGATGTGATGGCGCGGACAAACCTCCTATCTCAACAGAAGTCCGCTCGGAGGAAACGCGCCAGAGAGAAGGCGTGCCATCACACTCATCGTCCACGGTCCGTGCTGCAGCCGGCCACAGATAGCTAAAGGGTGACCAGCAATCGCTTTTATCTCAGTACCTACATGTAAGTGCATATGCTTTTGTTATAATAAAGTCTTTGGGGGTAATGCACTATTGGCAGCATTCTTTATTACATCTATAGTGAACATTGATGGAATAACACGGAGGAGTGCAGGAGCCAAAGTTGTTCGTATATATATGAGAATATCCATATTGATCTGCTGGTTTTGGAGGAATGGAAGCCCTTAAAGGGATACATCCATACGCATTGTTATATTCATCCGGTAAGAGGCTTGGATAATTTGTTTTTAGCACGTGGTGAATTATAGCACTAGGTGACCTTCACTATACAGAGATCTATTATGGGGAGTTTTATTGCACTTACTTTCGTCCGTCTGGTAAGGCGGAAACCCTACAGGTGGTGGGATTCACAGACACTTCTTTTGGAATTGTATTGAGCATCACTTGGTTCCAATCTTGGATCCATTTTATTTTGCGTTTAGGCACTTTGGATAATTATGGACTTTATGGACACTAGTCACGTTTAATATTTATTATTGAATATTGTTGAATATTTATTCATCATCACGTTATTTTTTACATACACACATTAGTTACATAGTAGGTGAGGTTGAATAAAGACAATAGTCCATCCAGTTCAACCTGTGTAGGTGTGTGTGGCCGTAATCATCTCTCATACCCCAGAATGTTCTTCTCCTTGAGATGTACATCTAAGAGTCTTTTGAAAGCCACCATACTTCCCGCAAAAACTACCTCTTGTGGCAGAGAATTCCACAATCTTGTAGCCCTAACAGTAAAGAACCCCCCACGTTGCCTGAGATTAAAACGCTTCTCCTCTAATCGCATTGTATGCCCTCGAATCCTCATGCAATCCTTACGACTGAATAGCTTTTTTTTCTATGCTGAGATCACCATTGAGATTTTATAAATTGCTATCATGTCCCCTCTCAGGCGTCTCTTCTCCCGGGAGAATAAATCAAGCGATTGCAGACGCTCTTTATAATTGAGGTCCTCCAATCCCCTAATTAGTTTAGTTGCCCTTCTCTGGACTCTCTCCAGCTCCAACACATCCCTCCTGAGGACTGGCGACCAGAACTGGACAGAATACTCCAGATGTGGTCAGACCAGAGTTTTATAAAGTGGAAGGATTATAGTCTTATCTCTGGAATACATCCCTTTCTTTATGCATGCTAATATTCTGCCGGCTTTGGCAGCTGCCACATGACATTGCATGCTATTGCCTAGTCTATCCTCTACCAAGACTCCCAGATCTTTCTCCATTTTTGATTCCCCCAAAGGTTCCCCCCCTAAAGTGTATTGTGCTTTTATGTTTTTAGTCCCTAAGTGCAAAACCTTACACTTCTCCACATTAAACCTCATTTGCCATGTCGTTGCCCACTGTTATTTTGTCCAGGTCATTCTGTAGGATATCTGCTTCATGCTGTGCAGTTATTGCCCTGCCCAATTTTGTGTCATCTGCAAAAACTGTTATAGAACTGCTGATCCCATCCTCAATGCCGTTTATGAATAAATTGAACAAGGTTGGTCCCAGGACTGAGCCTTGGGGGACCCCACTTACCACCTCAGACCAGTCTGAGTATGTGATGTTAATTACCACCCTTTGGACACGCCCTTTTAGCCAGTTCCGTATCCAAGAGCAAACCCTGCGGTCGATCCCTGCAGACCTTATTTTATAAATGAAGTGCTTGTGGGGAACTGTACCAAACGCCTTAGCGAAATCCAGGTACACCACATCCACTGGTCTCCCCTATCTAGCTCACAGCCCACCTCCTCGTAGAATGTTAAGAGATTGGTTTGACAAGAACGCCCATTTGTAAACCCGCGCTGATTACTGCTGATGATGTTGTCTTTACGATATAGTCCCTTATCATCCCCTCCAGAAGATTACATACTATCGATGTGAGACTGACAGGCCTATAATTTCCCGGGACATGCCTCTGCCCTTTTTTGAATATCGGTACCACGTTAGCTTTCCTCCAATCCCCTGGTACATTTCCTGTCATAATACTGTCAGCAAAGATCAGGAACAGTGGTCTAGATATAATCTTACTAAGTTCTTTGAGTACTCTCGGATGTACGCCATCCGGGCCTGGTGATTTATTTGTGTTAATTTTATCCAGCCTTTCCCTAATTTCACCCTCTGTTAGCCATAGCGACAAGTCCTGTGTATTACTACTAACCATATAGTCGTGGTCAGTGTACCACTCCTTTTCCTGTGTTTGTTTCACACAAGGGAATTTATTTAATTTTATAGCGCACCACACTTTTTTTTTTAACAATTATGATATGTTTGCTATTTAACCACTTTACCACTAAGTACTGTAATAGTACTGCGGCAAAGTGGCTCGTTCCCGTCTGACGACGTAGACCTACGTCGCCAGACTCCTCCCGCTGTTTTCATTCACAGCGGGAGTCGGGCCAGGGGAGGAGCAGCGGCAATCGCCGCTGCTCTGCCCCGATCGTCGGGGATCTAGTGTGGAGATCCGCCCGCCTGTGTAAACACAAGCGGGCGGATCTCCTCAGTGACAGGGAGTGACAGATCGGAGTGTTCAGCATAGCTGGACATCCGATTTGTCCCTGTCTCACACAGTCACCTCCCCCCCCCACAAGTCAGTAAGCACCAGGCATACATTAACCCCTCCCTCTCCAATAAAGTTAACCCCTTCCCTGCCAGTGTCATTTTTACAGTAACAGTGCATATTTATAGCACTGTTACCCCCAAAAGTGTCAAAAATGTCAGTCAAGGGTCCGATCTGTCCGCCGCAATGTCGCAGTCCCGCAAAAAAAACGCAAAAAACACCAAAAATGACATAAATCTTTCCCTTTGTTAGTAAACGCAATAACTTTTGCGCAAACCAATCAAAATACGCTTATTGTGATTTTTTTTTTACCAAACATGGTTAGCAGAAAACAAATTGGCCAAAAATTTAAAAAAAAATTGGTTTTTACATCTTTTTTGGGGGGAATTTCATATAAAAAAATGTGAAAAATATTGTTATTTTCTCAAAATAAACGCTCTTTTTTTGTTTATAGCGCAAAAAGTAAAAATCGCACAGGTGATCAAATGCCACCAAAAGAAAGCTCTGTTTGTGGGAAAAAAAGGACGTCAATTTCGTTTGGGTACGGCGTCGCACGACCGCGCAATTGTCAGTTAAAGTCGCACAGCGCCGAATCGCAAAAAGTGGCCCAGACGTAAGACAGCAAAATGCTCTAGTGGTAAAGTGGTTAAAAAAAACAGACTTTGCAATCACTTTAACGGACAACGGTGTGCCTGTGCAGGCGCATGTGGCTGCTCAAAGGCACTTCCTGCAACAATTGTCTGTGTAAGCATAACAGTGCATCTCCAACCAGCCATGACCCTGTCCTGCCCAGCTCTACCCCTGTCCTGCCCAGCTCTACCCCTGTCCTGCCCAGCTCTACCCCTGTCCTGCCCAGCTCTACCCCTGTGCAGCCCAGCTCTACCCCTGTGCAGCCCAGCTCTACCCCTGTGCAGCCCAGCTCTACCCCTGTGCAGCCCAGCTCTACCCCTGTGCAGCCCAGCTCTACCCCTGTGCAGCCCAGCTCTACCCCTGTGCAGCCCAGCTCTACCCCTGTGCAGCCCAGCTCTACCCCTGTCCAGCCCAGCACTACCCCTGTCCAGCCCAGCACTACCCCTGTCTGACCTAGCTACACTCCAGGGGCTTGCAGGAGGGAAGGAAAGCTGTTAAGAGTGCTTCTAATTCCTCCATGGAAACATCTTTTACACATTTTACTCATGTCAATGTGTATGGTGTAACTGATTGAATGGAGTTAATTGAAAGCAAGCCTTTCCTTCTACTTTCATTTATCCACCCCTCATCCCCTGCAGTGTATGACTCAAAGGGTTGCTATTTTGAATCAAGCTATACTGCCTTGTGCAGTACAGTCAGCCTCCACTCCTGTAATGATCCCTCAGTGTGCTTGCTTGCCTTTAGTGTCCAATTAGCAAGCTATGGTGGAGTCATGACCAAGCTGTATTTCTTAAATGCAGTGGTAAAATATAGGTCACCAACATAGCTCTGCCTGGCAGCTTCTAGATTTTAATAGTAGCAGAAGTGTATTAATAAGTTATAATGCAAGACCATCAGCATGTATTTCAACCATGCATTTTGCTGTTTGCCTGGAGTTTAGCTTTAAAGTACTTAACCAAACACTACTGAAGGCATTTAACAGTTTCCAAAGTAATGTATTTTTTTCTGTAGAAAGTACAGTTGGGTCCCTTTCACACAGGTTTTCCGATCAGGTCCTCCTGTCCGTTTTTCAGGTGGACCTGATCTGATGCTCCATGCAGCTCTATGGAGAAGTGGATGTCAGCGTGACACCCGCTGCTATCCGATCCTGTCCGTGAAATCCAGATGGATGGAAACCCTATTTTCCATCCATCTGGAGGATCGGATGAAAACAGACAGGAGGTCAGTTTTCATCTGATCCCCCATAGAGGAGAGCAGGGACCTGACAGGTCAGTAAGCGGAGACAGACCTATCATCCGCCTGCTCAGCGGGGATCGGTGAATCGATCCCCACTGAGCAAAATGTAGTCCGCCGGGTGGAAAGCCCGTGTGAAAGGACCCTTAATGTGCCTGCAAGCAATATTAAACCCAATGCCAGAAATGTAATGTATTGTAGCTTACCAATTATTAGATGTGGTGGCTGCATTTTTTTTTGGGGCTTTTTTCCCTCTGTTTTCACCTGGTGAGCTGGCCAGTACCACACCTCCTGTATTAGTGCCTCCACTCTAGATGAAGAGTGTTTCATGTATTAGCAGAATTAGAGACACTAACAAATTGAAGCCAAACTCCAGATCACACTTTATAAGCAGTTGCAGCAACAGTTTTTTTTCCTTTTGGAATAACGGTTTTACATAAAAGCTGATCAATATAAGCACCCCTATCAGTGGTAAATGGTTTGTCTCATCCCTATAACTACTACATCTGCAGGACAGCTTGTTAAACAACAGACTTGCTGGATGGATCACCAGGTGAATATGAGGAAAAGAAAGCCTAAGAAAAAAAAAAGAAAGAAAAATGCAGCCATCACGTCTAAGAATTGTTATGCTGCAACATAACCAATGTGTGCTTTTGGGTTTAATACCACTTTAACTGTTAGCTGTTTTTGCACATTCTTAATTTAGGAAGCAACTGGGCATCCTATTGTATGCTATAGTAGATATGAAAAATGTATCGAAAGCCAAACCTTTTAATTTAGCTTTGGGTAGAAGGGGAAGGGCTAGATCCCCTGTCAGGTTGTTAGTGCCAAGTATGTCCCTGATGGGAAGAATCATTGGGGCCTGTGTTGCGCAAAAAAAAAAAGTGTTTGTGAACAAACACAAAAAAAAAGTGCACAGGGTGCATCACTGCTCCCCTCCCAAAGAGTATGGACCTTTCTATTCTATTTCAACATGGTGCAAGACTCCTGATAGGGGAAAGGCACTCTAGTCCACCCAGTCAAAAGGCCTGCAGACCCTCCTATGTCTAACCAAAGTGAACCACCAAGTACTCTAGGTTAGGACTCTCGTAAAGATAGACCCCCCCCCCCAGACATGCGAGGAGGGAACCTAAGAGCCTCACATCCTCTCCCTGGATTCCATGGCGGGCCCAAAGACCATACCCTAGTGAGTGAAAAAGTGTATTTAAAAACTGAAAGTAACACTCCTTGGAGAGAAAAATATAAATATCTGTGTTCTGTGTAAAGTGGAGAACACATTATAAGAAATTCGGGGCTAACGATCGTCTGATTTTACTCGTTGTTTCATACCAAATCGTAACCGATGAAAGAAAATTTGTACGAAAATTCTCAGTCAAAGGCTTTTTTTTGTTGTTTCTGATCATGCAGTCTTTCTTTTATGATTTTTCTTGTATAAAAATGGTACGAAAATGGTACACATTAACCGAAAATCGTTCGTTCTGTTCCCATACAAGAGAAATTTTGGAGTTTGTCCCTTTAGGAATTTTCATACAAAAAGTCGGGATCGGATGTAGAAAGTTGTGTGCATACTATATGAAATCCGAGCGAAAAGTTCTTTGGATGAAAATTCTTGCCCGTTTTTCTTAGTGTGTATAAGCCTTTAGGCTAAGCCTTGCTGCCTGGTGACAAAAATCGCCTTGGTCTCTGCCAAAAGACCTAGTTCATTAGACGAGGTGCAAAAAAAAAAAAAGGCTTTTCATGCAAGTACAGTTGCAGTGCACAGTGGGGTCCCAGACCTGTAGTTTTGGTATTTGTACCAGGGCTTAAATATGTTGTAATTTCTTTTTTTTTTTCTTCCTAAAATATGACCACAAATCTGAATATAATACCTACATTTTAAAAAAATATATCTATTTTTTTAACATTGCTATACAAAGCTTTTTGTAATTGAACCTTATTGAAATGTATTTTTAAGTATTAATCTGCTGCTAGTATCGAATATCTAAAATGACAAAATATGTGTCCTCTTGACATCTGTTCACAAGTCTTCCAGAATTCCCATCTACTTGCTCATGTCATTATCTCACTGTGTTTCCCTCAAAGCTTGAGGTCAAATTACAGACATCTTCTGCGATATGGTTTTCCAGATACTGTGTTGTAAGTGTAAAAAGATGCCATGGCTGCAGCTTTTCTCATTAAAACACAAAGACTAATTATAGCTTCCCTCTAGCATTCACTTTTGGAAAGTGCTGTGACAGCGAAATCAAGATCTTTAGAACAGAATTCTGTAAAGATCTGCAATTACGTTAAAATTCTTAGAGTGTATATAGTTCACCTGATATGGTTGGCCTTTTCTTCTCTCACCCCACCAAAATGGATCTTTCTCATGATTTTATTAAATATCTACTTCTAATTTTAAAACAATATCCTTCTTTTAAGACCATAGATCGTCAGATGCAGAGCACTGGTTGTGACCATGAAATGTGCATGCCAAGTACATAATGTGTGCTACCTAGCTAGGCATGTCAAACACACAAAATTCACAAAATTAGGTGCAAGAAAATGAAATGTACTCATTCTTTTTTTTTCTTTACTGGGGAAAACACATTGTAGGCGCAATTAATACTCAAAAATACATAGAATGCAAAATTTGACCCAAGAACATGTCCTCTTCTGCCATTGATTTAAACAAGGAGAAACAAGTGAGCATGAACATTATTTTAAATGATATATATTTATTCTCAAAATCATCAGCACTTTACATGATGTATATATGTGTTGGCAATCATTACTATTATCAAATGAAATGTTCTAACCAGATGCATAGCATGTCAGAGCCCATGTGTTAAACTGTGTAGCAGTATAATTTATCAACAGTGAGCGATGTGGGTTTTTTTTTTTTTGTTTTCCTGAAGCCTTACTAACCCATTATTTAGTGACTAGATCACTTGCTAATAAAATATCCGATTTGAGGCATGATGTCAATGTACTTCACACACTTAGGGCCCATTCACACTAGGAACTGCATGTGAATCACACAGGAACGCTGTGCAGCTCCTGTGCGATTCACATGCAGTTCTGTGCAGTGCAATTTCAGCCCCATTCATTTTCTTGCAACCAGCATCACAGTGAAGGATGCAGATAGTATAGTCCCCCAGATTGTTAAGCTCAGTCTGCACACCAAAGTGGAGTTCCAGCCATTTTTGTGTTTATTAAATCAGCAGCTACAAAAAGTGTAGCTGCTGACTTTTAATAAACACACACTCCCCTGTCTCACGATCCAGCAATGGGGCTGCCTATAGCCTCTGTTCTCTCCTTCTGCTCTCCCTGGTACTGGCATCACTAGCTGTTAAATCTAGGTATCCCCCCCCCCCCCAAAAAAAAAAGTGACATGCAAAATGTGGCATGTCAGGGGGTCAAGAGTCCTTAAAGCGGAACTTCCACTTCTGGGTGGAACTCCAGAAAACCTGCCACCCCAAATTCAAAAATCATTTTACTCTCTTTTTTTTTTAAATCGTACTTTCTCTTTCGTTCATTGACAAACACAGCTCCATAATCTTCTTAACTATTGGGTTATGCTGCCCCATACAGAAGTAGGACACAAGGCAGGAAAAAGCTTTACCACACCTATGGGGCAGTCCCAGGGGATATACTCCCACATTCTGCTATAGGTATTCAGTTTTTTTCTGCCTAGTCATGAGTAAGGACCTAGTTCCTTTCTGGGATCTTAGGTCCTAGCATTTTTTCCTTTTTTAAATGGAGTTTTTTCCTCTTATGATTTTCTGTTCCTGTGAGAACTACAGTCAGCTGCTGGACTGGGCGACGGCCTGGATATTCTAGATCCTTACGGTCTCCCCAGTACCCAGAGGTACGGTCTCGGGATCCTCTAGCCAACAGAACAGACGCACTAGTGGCTCCCTGGGGTCAGTTTTTTTTTTATTATGCCTTCTCCCCTCTCAAGCTTCTGCCAAGCCTCCTGCACAGGATCGAGGCAGAAGGGATCCTGGTTATTCTAGTGGCCCCAGACTGGCCTCGCTGGTCTTGTTACTCTGATCTGGTATGGCTGGTCGCCGCTGCTTCTTAAAGACTTCCTCTGAGAGAAGATCTATTGGCCTACTGGTATAAGTCTCTTGGAGGTCATCCCCATTCCCTTTTGGTGGCTCGGATTTTGGCATTCCTCCAATGAGGTGTTTTGCAGCACCTGGCCTTGGGTACCCTCAAGGGCCAGGTTTTTCGGCCCTAGCCGTCTTCTTTTACCGTCCTTTGGCTACGCATTCTTTGGTTCGCACCTTTTATTCAGGGGGTTCGCCACTTGGCTACCCCAGTACGGTCTCCGTTGTCTCCGTGGGATCTCAATTTGGTGCTGTCTGTTCTCCAGTAACCTCCTTTCAAAGATATTCGTGAGCTTCCTCAGCTTACATTGTCCCAGAGGGTAGCCTTCTTGGTTGCTATTACTTCTGCAGGCAGGGTGTCGAAGCTGGCGGCGTTGTCTTGTCGTTCACCTTACCTGGTGGCTCACAGAGATAAAGTGGTGCTTCGTCCTTGTCAGTCTTTCTTTCCTAAGGTTGTTTCTGGTTTACATCTGAATGAAAACATTGCCTTCCCTGTGTCCTAAGCCTAAACATCCTAGGGAGATTGCCTTGCACTCTCTGCATGTGGGTCGGGCGCTCAGGGTGTACCTTGCGGCTACTGAGTCGTTTAGGAAATCAGCCTTACGGTTTGTCCTTATGGATGAACCTCGCAAAGGGTTGATCACGTCTGCCGCAACCATTTCCAGATGGACAAGACAGATGGTGGTGCAGGCCTATTCCATCAAGGGTCAGGTTCTTCCGTTCCCTGTGAAGGCGCTTTCTACGCGGGCGCTTAGTGCCTCTTGGGCTTTCCGCCATCAGGCGTCTGTGATACAAGTTTTCTAGGTGGCCCCCTGGTCGTCTGTGCGCACTTTCACAAAACTTTATAAAGTGGGCGTTCTGACATCTGCGGATGCTGCTTTTGGCAGCAAGGTTTTGCAGGCCACTGTTTGAGAGGACCTGATCCTCTTTGAGGGTGTATTCTTTTCAGGTTAGCTCCAGTTGTACCTTGTTGAGCTCCATGTTACCTGGTTGGCTGGGTTTAGCCTTTTGGGGATTTTTTCTGCTGTGTTTTTCCCACCCCTCATGTTTAACACTGCTTTGGGACGTCCCAGTGGTTAAGAAGATTCTGGAGCTGTATCCGTCAATGAGCGAAAGAGAAAATTGGATTTTTTGTCTTATCGTAAAATCCTTTTCTCTGATGTTCATTGATGGACACAGCACCCACCCCTCTATTGAGTTGGGTTATTTTTCTTCTGACACTGCTTGCAACAAAACTGAAATCCTATAGCAGAGTGTGGGAGTATATCCCCTGTGACTGCCCCATAGGCATTGTAAAGCTTTGTCCTGCCTAGTGTCCTACTCCTGTGGGGGCAGCATAACCCAATGGTTAAGAAGATTCTGGAGCTGTGCCTGTCAATAAAAAACAGAAAAAAGGATTTTACGGTAAGACAAAAATCTAATTTTTCCTGTAGGAAAGTTTGTGAATTTTCTTGGTGATAAGATAAAGCATTAAAGGTATTGGTGATTTTTCTTTCTTTTTTTTTTTTTTTTTTGTATATCATTACTCTACAAATACCGCATCAAGCAGATGTAGTCCAAGTTCACAGTCCAGAGTCGCACCAAATTCAGGAAATTTAAATCTCTCTAGGGATCACACAGTGGGAGTGTGTATTTCCCAGAATCCCAGGCTGTCATCTTCTGTGTGCTTCTTTGGGCATTAGGGAAATAATTAGAGAAGAAGAAAGAGTAGTGAAGGAAAGTCAAAAAGAAGTGTGCAACCCATCCGGTCCCAAAATAGCATATCATGTACTTCCAGTTAGGTATAGGTATTTGATCCAGGGTTTTTTGGTATTTTCAGCATATGTAATGTACCCTCTCTGATACTTTTTTCTCCAATTATTTTTTATTGAAAGTTTTCAATGTTCTTGACATACAGGAAAGGAAGTTTAAGCCCTCTTGCACACTGTTCTGATGTATGAGCATCAGACATTCCTGGCAGAAAAACCATGATGATCGGCTGTATACCATTTGCGAGTATTTTTGTATTTGCGAGTATGCACACACAAGCAGGAAGTGTTACATTTGCGTGTATGTGCGCGTTTTTTGCGAATATACACACACAAATACTGACCGGCAACTCAGATTTTTGTAATTTTTTTTTTTTTGCTTGTTTATGCACCTGTGTGTACAGGCACATTGAAAACAAAGGGCTACATTTATAGATTACTATTAAAAAAAAAAAAAAAAACTGTACGCCTGAACATTGAGTTGAGCATTTGTAAGCAGCAGTGTGCAAGAGAACTAAGGGAAGTAGTGAATAAAAAATATTTCCAGTGAATTCACATTGCAAGTAGTCAATACACCAGATCAAGAATTGTTAATTTATTTCCCATGTTTGAACTTTCTGACCATCGTCCGTTGTTTTATCTTGTCATAGACTACTCATAGATTTTGTATAGTCAGAGAAAAATTACATACATTAATCAGCTCACGAATGCACCATCAACATATTGGGAGAAAGAAAGAAGAGAAGAAAACAGAATGAAAGTGAAAAGAATGTTGTTATAATAATCTACACCCATCTGTTCTGTCCATCTTGCATGCCCTTCTAAAAGGGTTTCTTATGATGTACCAGATATTTACTGTACCCAGGGGTTCTGTGTTCTCACATATTTAGCGTTTTTGTACAAACCAATGGAATGATGTAAGCTCGCCGCTTGAACACTGATATGTCAGAAATATCCGAGACTGTGGAAACCCTTCTGATATGGCCCATTCTCTTGAAATATTACAAAGGATGAAGCACAGGACTCAGACAGGTTCTCATTAAAGCCTCCTGCTATAAACGATACACTTTGTTTTACAGACATCAACAGTTTCTCGCCAAGAGTTCATGTTTTGTGAATACCATTGCCAAACTTTGCTGTTAAACTTTTTATTACACCCTCTCTCCTAAATGCTGGTACACGCGATAAGATTATCGGACAAATGATCGTCCATTTTTGGGTTTTTTTAGAACATTTTTCGTGTTTCTACGTTCAGATAATTTTGGATGAAAGCTGTGCACGAATGATCAGATTATCGTACAATGGTTTCAAAAGCGGTATTTTTCATATGATGTTCTGATTGTGTGTACTAGTCTTAACTCCCCAGCACACCCTAGACAGCAGCATTGAAGACTATGGGGTTGATTTGCAAAAACTGAAAAATGCAAAATCTGGTGCAGCTCTGCATAGAAACCAATTGGCTTCCAAGGATTTTTTTTTTTGTAAAAAGCTTAATTGAACAGCTGTGCATGGTAGCTAATCAGCTTCTCTCTCCAGTTTTAGTAAATCAACCCCTATGTGTAAAAGTTGACTATACCTTCAGAAGCCTATGAAGTGACATTACCCTCCTTTCCTAGCTGTTAAAAAATAAAAAAAAATATATACAGCTGGTAAAATAAATATTGAACACATCGCCATTTTTCTAGTTAAATATATTTCTTAGTGTCCATTCACACTACCACGAATTGTCAGGCGACTTGTCAGCCTGACAAGTCGCGGTCCATTGTGTGCTACAGGAACCGTTCTAATAGGAGCGACACAAGTCGCTCCGACTTAGAAAAAGGTTCCTGTACTACTTCGGGGCGACCTGGAGCGACTTGCATAGACATTCATTATATGAAGTCTGTGCAAGTCGCTCCGAAGTCGCGGTGCTTGCGACTTCACAGGTCGCCCCCCAAGTTGTGCCGCTTCAGTGTGAACCGGCACTAAAGGTGCTATTAACATTTTTGAGATTTTCACTACATGTCGGTAACAACCCATGCAATCCGAACATGCAAAAAATCAAAACAAATAGGTTCGGAAATAAAGTTGTGTTTTAAAATGGAACGACTCAGGGAAAAAGTATTGAACCCATGATGGAAGGGATGGGCAAAAAAGGCCTGGGCTGTTACTGACGTGGTGAAAATTTAATGTCAATAGCACCTTTGGAAATGTATTTACCTAGAAAAATGGTGACGTGTTCAATACTTATTTTACCCGCTGTGTGTGTGCGTGTGTGTGTATATATATATATACATACACACATATGTTTTTGACAGATGTTTTTTTTTTTAATTCATACTTACCCCAAGTGGATACAGCATGGTCCGATGCTGCATCTGTCCCCCGAACACTGCCGATCGCTCCATTCCCACAGCTCTCTGCTCTGCCCCCTCCTAGCTCACTGGAGCTCTGGGCTGTAAAGGGTGCTGGAGCAGCCGACTCAGGCTCTTAGCAGCTCGCTGACAGGCTGAGCCGGTTGTCGGTACAGGTATCTAGGCGGATTCCGACTACGTGGTCGTGATCACACGGAGCCTGGACCAACTTTGTGACGTCATCCGAGAGCGGACTAAAACCCGCAATCTGTTGAAAACAGGCCATAGGAGTGCACAATGAACTGCACTCCTGTTATCCATAGGAGAAGTACGGCCAAACAAGCTTTGTCTTTACTACTCCTTTAATACAGAGCTTAAACCGCCTTTAAGTACAAGTACTGTTCTATAGGATAGAATTAGGAAATGTAGGAGGGGATAGTGAGCGCTAAGGGGGGGAAGGCAGCCGATGAGTCGGGATGTACAAGTGTGTACAGGGAGCAATGTGACATCAAGTGACAAGTATCAATAAGTGGCAGTTCATAGTATAAAGTCCATAATAGCTGGTGCAAATCGCACTAGGGGTGCACTTTAGGAGGTCTGCTGCCAGCTTGCAGAGTATAAAGCAGCTCTGTAGTAAGGAGACGGGGGAGAAAGAGCGGTGCCGATCTTAGTGCAGCATAAAGGTGAAAAAAATGTTTATAAGGATAAAAAAACACTACAATTTTCCACAATGGTACAAGCATTTTATAGTGTGTAGGGCTTGCTGTGTTACTGAGTCCTGTTGGCAGGCAGAGGTCCTGGGATCTACCTTGTTCTGGCTGCGCTGGTGGACTCCAGGGCTCCAGGCTCTGGGAGGAGAGTAGGGGGGCTGTCGTCACCTTCTGACTCGAGTGGCAGCGGTGGGCATGTTCTGGCTGGCACGCGCTCGGAGCATGCGTGCTCCTTCATCAGGCCATTGATGAATTAGGAAATGGCAAGCGTCTCTTTTATGAGAACATGATTGTTAAAGGAAAATCTCTTTAAGATCTTATGTCCTATTCATTACATGTTTGTATAGAGCAGATGCAACACTGCGTGCTTCCATCCCTTAACTACAATTTTCTGTTTGTTTGGTTGGCTGTATAGTTGGTTTTGCAAGTTTAGACTATAATGGAAAAATGTCTGCACTTGTTAGTGAGGAACATAAATCTATTTACTTTATAAACCTCTATGAGAAAGTAGTGCCGGAAAGCCTTATATTTTTCTTTAAATCCAATGTAAAATATTGCTCACTTAAAAAAAAAAAACGTATGTTCTAAACACCACAATGCTTGTATGGTGTTTCCTGGAATCTGTCTGGAAGACAAATACAGTTCCAAATATAACATAATTTGCTGCTTTCTGCAGAATGTTGGTCTGAGGATCTTCATATTTTAATCCTTATTGTAAACACCTGCAGGCTGTAGGGATCTGTTACTCAACTTGACTGATATAACATGTGCAGGTAATAACCAGATTCAGGTTGATTCCATTTAATCTCTTTCCTGTTCTCCTTTCAGCGCAGTGAAGAAGAAAAAGCCCGAACCAACGGATTACAGAAAAATGAGACCTGCCCAGAAACGAAAAATGATGTAAGTGTGTACGTGAATTTATGCTAATTGGGGAGATTTACATCAATTATCTAATTGCTGTGTCTACATGCTGCCTTGCCTTTTGTAGCTCATTTTGATTCTGTACAGATGTACACATCTGGAAACACTGGAACTGCTGGCCAAAAGTGACTTATAGCTGAACCTTGAGGCAAACATTTAAATACACATTTTAAACATAAACACAGGAACTGGTTTATTTGCTTTAAAGTATTTCTAATTTTGTATAGAGAAGATTGTAATCCTGACACCCATGCCCGATAGCACAGTCAGATCCTAAACTTGAAGTTCATCAACAGCACAACTTGTGTAAATAAATAGAAGCGTTTTTCAATGCCATTTCTGACCCAGCCATACCAATGTGCTTTTCTCTCACTTACCTTGTCTACAGGAGGTTTAAAATCTTGTCAGTTTCCCTGAATTTTTAAAATTGATTTTCAGATTCCATCACTTCCTGTAGATCATCTCTCAGCATTCACTTCCTGTAGATCATTTCCCAGGAGCCTTCACTTCCTTGTTGCATCACAGAAGAGGGCAAGATAGGGTGTGTTCACCACTCTGGACCACACCTCCCTCATTACAATACTACCTTCATTCCACCCACTTTCTATACAATCTTATTGTGCAATCTCATTTAGATCTCCCATCAGCTATGTAGTACAAGGGTCTGTCTGATTTGATACAAATTTAATGGATTGGTCAGATGGTCATCCTATTCCATAGTTCTGGTAAATCTAAAGGAAATTGTACAATCAGATTGCATAGTGTATGGCTATCTTTAAGTACTTGCCCCCCACCCACCGTCAAATGACGGCAGATTGGTGCGGCTCACGTTCTGGGAGGACGTCATATGACACCGCGCGACCCCGATCTTGGTAAAAAGCCAATGACGTGGCTCTTTACCCATGTGATCGGCTGTGTCCAAATCACAGCTGGTTACATGTAAATGAGTGCCATTTATTGGCGCTCCTGTCTCCACACTGTCAGATCAGCGGCTCCTCCTCAAAGGGAAGTCCAGGACAGGTAATCGGGGCACTGATCATCTGTGTCCTGATTACAGTAAAGAAAAAACGTTGCCCACAGTGACCTCAATCAGTGCCCATTAGTGATGCCAGTCAGTTCCCATCAGTGCGTTCTCATCACCTATCAGTGCCACCTCATCAAGCACATCAGTGAAGGAGAAAAAGTACTTATTTACAAAATATACTGCCAGAAATTAGGAAAACTTTTTTCTCTAGCGCTCATCGACAGACGTAGTCCTCGGTGATACACCACCTTCGGGTTATGTTACCTCCGCAGGAGCAGGACTAGACAGGAAATTAAAAAGCTCTGGCCACACCCTAGGGGCAGTCCCAGAGGGTATATCCTCTCTCTCTCTGCCTCAGCAAATCAGTTATTTTCTGTCTAGTTAGGAGTAAGGACCTAGACACCTTGCTGGGATCTTAGGTCCTGGCAAGAATTTTTTCTTAAAGGATTTTTTTAGACAGCTTTTTTCTCCAGTGTTCCTGTGAGATCTTCAAGCAAGAAAGCTGAACTGGGCGACGTGCTGGATGTTGAGATCCGGTGGTCACCCCAGTTCAGCCTACGAGCGCGTGCAGGCCATAGCTCCGCGCTGGGTCGGCCGCGACAAAGTCCCATTAAAGGACTGTCCACGCGAGTTAAACGTCTCGCCGAAACGCCAAAGACCATGAGTCACGGCGTCCGTATCGGTCGACAGCCCTCCCGCCCCGGTGGAGAGGGGTACTGTCAGGAGTTGGTGCCCGCCTGGTTCCGGTATGGTGAGTAGTATGTTCCCCCTTTTTCCCTGACGGGTTTTGTGGTGAACGCGGGCCCCTCTCAGTATGGTAAGAAAGAGTCCTTTCTATCCTATTTGTGGTATTTGTGGTGCCTCAAGTCAAGGTGGGATTTTAAGGGCAGGAGTAAAGGGGATATCGAAGGTAATATAGTAGGTAAAAATTTTTTATTTACAAAGTATGAATATAAATACAAACATTCATGGTGAAAATGGGTAAAGGCCCATAGTGCCAGTGAGAGAAGAAAAGTTTAGATGTGATAACAAGTGACAAAAATGTGACTTGAGTTGATTTTGGT
This sequence comes from Pelophylax lessonae, assembly GCF_965119305.1. Taxonomy (NCBI): domain Eukaryota; kingdom Metazoa; phylum Chordata; class Amphibia; order Anura; family Ranidae; genus Pelophylax; species Pelophylax lessonae. The sequence continues at coordinate 214,670,663 of NC_138773.1, forward strand.
GATCCTGCTCTGCTGATTCTCATGTCAAAAGACCGGAATAGACGCAGAGGAGGTAACCAATCGGTTAATCCGACATGTTTCGGCCAACTATGGCCTTTATCAAGGATCTGTCACCGATTCTAAAATAATCAAAGAGATATATGATATCAAGTAATGGCAATTTGAAGAGAACCATAATTGTAAGGCAAAAGCGCACAATATATGAGTACATACATTTTAGATATATGTCCACTTCCTAAAGTTGAGCCTTCCCAGAGTTCCTCCAGGAGCTACAGGAACAGTATGCTGTGAGGGTGAAATAAGTGGTTGACTGAGTATACAAACAAAGGGAGCCAAAGATTGACTAGTGAATAAAGTAATAGTAATTACTTGCTGGGCAGAAGATTCTAGTCCAGGGATCCAATTAGGATTGAATATATATCAAAAAGCTTCCACAAGATTGCTTCTGAAATCTAGGTAAAATATAGTAAGGTTGCCAAGAGTAGGTAATTTTATTAAGGTATGTGTGCATTTAACATGAAAGTAATTTGGACTACTTTCCAGAAAAGTTTCCAGAGTGGTCCTTAGAAACTTGGTAGGAGAGATCTATGAAGGCTCTCCTCCAAGTAAAACTTACGTTTAGATGTGGAAATTAGCAGGGTCACAGCATGAGGGCTCCGGGTCCGCCTTCTCCCTCGGTCAGAGAGAGACTGGCAGGCTCAGAGTGTTCCCCGGCCTATAAAGGCAGTCGCGCATGCGCAGTGAGCGCTGCGTGATGCTGTCTGGTATTGTCCGTGCACGGCGTGGAGGGCGCTTGCGTGCAGCAAGAGCGCATCCCCAGAGACCGTGCGGACGTGCCAGTGAAGGCCGCCGACACAGTGCGAGAAGCCGGATCATCCCCGAGGGGATGACATGGAGGTACGAGACCGACCATACGGGTTCAAGTGCCCCGATCCATAAGGATTCGGGGCTACCTGTGCCGGGAGTTCATGGAGTCTCGGGTGGAGGCTTGAGAAGTGGATATAATAATGAAAATAAAATATAGTAACAAGGAAATAATAAATATACAAAAATGAATGAATTAGCAGCATAGAATTTGCAGAGGAATTTTCTGTGGGAGAAGGAGGAAGGGGGGGCAAGGGGGGGGTTTTAAGGTGGAAAAGAAACAGTCGGGCTCCAGGGATTGATCACATAGGAGGCAGTTGGAAGATCAGTAAAAAGAGGTCCATATCCTAGGAATAAATCATAGTCAATTCAGATTGGATTTACAATCTGATATGTAATAATCAAAGTCAAAGGTGGACAAAAAATGATAATAAAAATAAAATTAAATTAAATATAAAAAAAAAAAAAAATATATATATAATTATTTTAAATATAATTATAAAAGGAGTCTTTAGTCCGTTTTCCCGGAGGAAAAGCCTGGAAGGAATGGGCGGAAGCTTTGTGCTTCGTTTAGTCCAGGTGGTATGGTAGCTTTGAGTCTAGTGATCCAGCGCATTTCCAACTGTAAGAGGGTCTTGTTCCAGTCACCGCCACGAAGGGGCACATGGATTCTATCCAAGGCCATGAAGTTTATTTTAGGCATTTTGTAGTTGTGATGGTACGCTCTATGTCTACCCAAAGGGACATAGTAGTTGCCAACATGCATGGCTTGCAGATGCTGGTTTACACGTTTCCCGAATTCTTGTCGGGTCTTCCCAATATAGAAAGACCCACATTCACATGTCATCATATAAATCACGCCCTTGGTTTTGCAATTGCAAAAATGTTTGGATTGGAAAGGTTCCCCATTAGGTAAGATAGTGTTGATCGTTTGACGGATCACATAACATTGGGCACAGTTCCCACAAGGGAAAGTCCCTTTGGTTCTGCAGGGATCTTTCTTGGATCCTTCTTTAAATTCACTAGATACTAATTTTTGTTGTAGGGAGCCAGCCTTCCTAAAAGTAATGGGTGGTTTTTGAGGTAAAAGTTTCGATGTGCTGGGCTCTTCCAAGAGGATTGACCAATTTTTTGTAAGGATGTTCCTGATTTGTTGATGTTCGTTTGTAAATCTGGTGATGATTCGGGTGTCTGGTTCCGTTCTGGTTGTTTCTTTGTTTTTAAAGAGAAGTGTTTCTCTGTCCATCTGGTTGGCGCGATTGAAGGCCTTACGCAGTGAGGTTTTGGTGTAGCCTCTTTGTGATAGTCTGGTAGTTAAACTGTTGGCCTCAAGTTGGAATTTGGCAGGATCTGTACAATTTCTTTTTAACCTTAAATATTGGCTGTACGGTATGGAATTAATGAGCGGTTGGGGGTGGAAGCTGGAAGCATGAAGAATAGAATTGCCGGCCGTGTCCTTTCTGTATAGTGTGGTAGCGATTTTTCCGCTGGAGTCTTTGTAGATGAGAGTATCAAGAAAGGATACTTGTTGTTTATTGTAGATCATAGTGAAGAACATGTTGTATTTGTTTTGGTTCATCTTGGTTAGTAATTCTGTAATCATGGTCTCAGGGCCATTCCATACGATAAGTATATCGTCAATATACCTTTGCCAAATGAGTATTTTATCGGCGTAGATTGTGTTCTCTTCATCAGAGAGGAATTCCTGCTCCCAAGCGCCCAGATAGATGTTAGCATACGATGGGGCACAGCTTGTCCCCATCGCAACCCCACAAGTTTGAAGGTAGTAGTTACCCCCAAATGTAAAGACATTGTGATTAAGTATAAATTGGAGCATTTCAGTAATGAAGTTGTTAAATTTAAGATCATGTTCATTTTGGTGTCGTAATATCCTCTGTACGGTCTCTACTCCTTTCTTGTGGGGGATATTATTATACAAGGATTCCACGTCAATGGTGACTAGATAGGCTTCTTGTGGTATACTGATGTCGTTAAGTATCCTGAGGAGGTGGAGAGTGTCTTGGGTGTAAGAAGATAATTCTTTTACATGAGGACGTAGATATCTATCTATCACTTTACTCATAGATTCAGAAATGCAGCCGTTACCCGAGATGATTGGTCGCCCAGGTGGGTCATCCATATTTTTATGTAGTTTGGGTAATGCATACATTGTAGGTATTCTTGGATGTGGTGTCCTGATATATTCCCATAAGGTCTGGGATATGATGCCTACTCTAAAAGCATTATCTACTTTCGAGTAGAATAGTTGGTCGTAGGTTTGAGTCATTATAGGTAGGATCTTTTTGTAACATTGTTGGTTAGATAGTATATTGAGGCACATGTTTTTATATTTTTCCTTACTCATGATTACTACATTCCCTCCCTTGTCGGAGGGTTTAATGATGATGTCATCGTTGTCCCTGAGTTCCTTGAGGGCTCGACTTTGTTTCTTAGTTAGGTTTGATGAATGTCTTGTTTCTTTAATTGATTCGATGTCTTTGGTGGTTTGACGCACGAACAGTGCGATGGCAGGGTTAAGATTTAGGGATGGAAATTTGTTGGATCTTTTTTTGAAGGTTGGTTGATCAGGGGGTATTTCTTGATCATCACCATCAGGTTCTTTGCCAGATTCTATTGGGTCGTCCCAATCTTCTAGATCGCTTTCTTGGAGTAGTAGGTTTAGATCGCGAATGGCTCTGAATTCGGCTGCCGTTAGTGTGGGTGTTGCTTGAGTTGCTTGAGGTTGTTTTTGATAGAAGGTTTTAAGCAGAAGATTTCTAGCAAAAAGGTTAATGTCCTTGATGGTTTCAAACCTATCAATGCTGGTATTGGGACAGAAAGAGAGTCCCAGGGATAGGACTTCCTTTTGGTCGTCGGTAAGTGTGTGTGATGATAAATTTATCACCGTTTTTCTTCCTCCGGTTTCTTCTCCGGTGGGTTCTGTTTTTTTGGAGGTTTGGTATTTGTTTTCCCTAAAAAAACCCCCGGTTGTTTGGGGTCGATATGTGATCTTGTAAACATCTGATGTGGTCTAAGGGGCACATTTGATTCCCCTGATTGTGTATCTTGGGTATGAGATATCTGGTTTGTATCTTGGGATTGTGTTCCTTGGGTGTTCCCCTCATTTGTTATAGGTTGAGGGACCTGTTGTTTTGAGGCATCTCTTCTTCTACTCTTATGCTGTTCCGTGCCTGAGGTATGTGAGGAGGAGTCTGAGGAATAGTAGGGTTGTCCTGTTCTGTCATTGGGTCTTCCATATTGATTTCGGCGATTCGGGCGTTGGTTGGACCATTTATAGGCCCTGCCTTGTGCAAAGGCGTTTTTATCACGCCAATATTTTCTTTCTTTTTTCCTGAGAATATCTTTGCCATATTCCTCCAAATGGGATTTGAGTTTGTTCTCTTGCTCACTATACAATTGTGCTTTTTTTAGGGGGGCCAATTGTTCATAGGTTTTTTTGACGTCTAAATCGAGAGTTTTGATTTGTCTCAGATATTCCTCTTGCAATAGAATCATAAGATTCCGTGAACATTCATTTAATTGATCTTCCCATTCTTTTTTGAGTTGTGCTGTTATGTTTTCCATAGTGGGAAAGATTTGAATTCTTAATCCCACGGGATTGATTTTCTCACTGATGTAACGTTCAAATGTCTTAATATGCCAGTGTAGTGCTGACTTCCTCTCCAGGTGTTTTTGGAGTGTTCTAAATAGTGCCAAGATGTCGGAATCCGTTTGTTCCTTCACTTTGAAACTCGTCTGGATGCCTGACATAAGAGTCTCCCACTCGTCGCCAACCAGGTCTCCCACATTCTTTTCCTCTGTGTTTGTCATCCTTTCCACTGATGCGGGAAAAAGGATAGGGGGGACAGGAAAAAAGGAAAGCTTATCTTGAACTGTGGTAATCCCACAGTGAAAGCTGAATTTTCCTGGAATAATATAGGTCTGGTGCTTGCTGCTAAGCTACCAGTGATATATGAATTGTGTAAAGTTTGTAGTATTTCCAGAGATCCGAGAGGACTTGGATGTATTATCCATCCGGGGTGTAAGTTAGAGAATAGGGTTTTGGATCTACTGGAGGTTCAATAGTTGTGTCTGCCACCATCCCAAAAAAATGTTTGTGGTATTTGTGGTGCCTCAAGTCAAGGTGGGATTTTAAGGGCAGGAGTAAAGGGGATATCGAAGGTAATATAGTAGGTAAAAATTTTTTATTTACAAAGTATGAATATAAATACAAACATTCATGGTGAAAATGGGTAAAGGCCCATAGTGCCAGTGAGAGAAGAAAAGTTTAGATGTGATAACAAGTGACAAAAATGTGACTTGAGTTGATTTTGGTGATCCTGCTCTGCTGATTCTCATGTCAAAAGACCGGAATAGACGCAGAGGAGGTAACCAATCGGTTAATCCGACATGTTTCGGCCAACTATGGCCTTTATCAAGGATCTGTCACCGATTCTAAAATAATCAAAGAGATATATGATATCAAGTAATGGCAATTTGAAGAGAACCATAATTGTAAGGCAAAAGCGCACAATATATGAGTACATACATTTTAGATATATGTCCACTTCCTAAAGTTGAGCCTTCCCAGAGTTCCTCCAGGAGCTACAGGAACAGTATGCTGTGAGGGTGAAATAAGTGGTTGACTGAGTATACAAACAAAGATCTAGAAGATTGGGACGACCCAATAGAATCTGGCAAAGAACCTGATGGTGATGATCAAGAAATACCCCCTGATCAACCAACCTTCAAAAAAAGATCCAACAAATTTCCATCCCTAAATCTTAACCCTGCCATCGCACTGTTCGTGCGTCAAACCACCAAAGACATCGAATCAATTAAAGAAACAAGACATTCATCAAACCTAACTAAGAAACAAAGTCGAGCCCTCAAGGAACTCAGGGACAACGATGACATCATCATTAAACCCTCCGACAAGGGAGGGAATGTAGTAATCATGAGTAAGGAAAAATATAAAAACATGTGCCTCAATATACTATCTAACCAACAATGTTACAAAAAGATCCTACCTATAATGACTCAAACCTACGACCAACTATTCTACTCGAAAGTAGATAATGCTTTTAGAGTAGGCATCATATCCCAGACCTTATGGGAATATATCAGGACACCACATCCAAGAATACCTACAATGTATGCATTACCCAAACTACATAAAAATATGGATGACCCACCTGGGCGACCAATCATCTCGAGTAACGGCTGCATTTCTGAATCTATGAGTAAAGTGATAGATAGATATCTACGTCCTCATGTAAAAGAATTATCTTCTTACACCCAAGACACTCTCCACCTCCTCAGGATACTTAACGACATCAGTATACCACAAGAAGCCTATCTAGTCACCATTGACGTGGAATCCTTGTATAATAATATCCCCCACAAGAAAGGAGTAGAGACCGTACAGAGGATATTACGACACCAAAATGAACATGATCTTAAATTTAACAACTTCATTACTGAAATGCTCCAATTTATACTTAATCACAATGTCTTTACATTTGGGGGTAACTACTACCTTCAAACTTGTGGGGTTGCGATGGGGACAAGCTGTGCCCCATCGTATGCTAACATCTATCTGGGCGCTTGGGAGCAGGAATTCCTCTCTGATGAAGAGAACACAATCTACGCCGATAAAATACTCATTTGGCAAAGGTATATTGACGATATACTTATCGTATGGAATGGCCCTGAGACCATGATTACAGAATTACTAACCAAGATGAACCAAAACAAATACAACATGTTCTTCACTATGATCTACAATAAACAACAAGTATCCTTTCTTGATACTCTCATCTACAAAGACTCCAGCGGAAAAATCGCTACCACACTATACAGAAAGGACACGGCCGGCAATTCTATTCTTCATGCTTCCAGCTTCCACCCCCAACCGCTCATTAATTCCATACCGTACAGCCAATATTTAAGGTTAAAAAGAAATTGTACAGATCCTGCCAAATTCCAACTTGAGGCCAACAGTTTAACTACCAGACTATCACAAAGAGGCTACACCAAAACCTCACTGCGTAAGGCCTTCAATCGCGCCAACCAGATGGACAGAGAAACACTTCTCTTTAAAAACAAAGAAACAACCAGAACGGAACCAGACACCCGAATCATCACCAGATTTACAAACGAACATCAACAAATCAGGAACATCCTTACAAAAAATTGGTCAATCCTCTTGGAAGAGCCCAGCACATCGAAACTTTTACCTCAAAAACCACCCATTACTTTTAGGAAGGCTGGCTCCCTACAACAAAAATTAGTATCTAGTGAATTTAAAGAAGGATCCAAGAAAGATCCCTGCAGAACCAAAGGGACTTTCCCTTGTGGGAACTGTGCCCAATGTTATGTGATCCGTCAAACGATCAACACTATCTTACCTAATGGGGAACCTTTCCAATCCAAACATTTTTGCAATTGCAAAACCAAGGGCGTGATTTATATGATGACATGTGAATGTGGGTCTTTCTATATTGGGAAGACCCGACAAGAATTCGGGAAACGTGTAAACCAGCATCTGCAAGCCATGCATGTTGGCAACTACTATGTCCCTTTGGGTAGACATAGAGCGTACCATCACAACTACAAAATGCCTAAAATAAACTTCATGGCCTTGGATAGAATCCATGTGCCCCTTCGTGGCGGTGACTGGAACAAGACCCTCTTACAGTTGGAAATGCGCTGGATCACTAGACTCAAAGCTACCATACCACCTGGACTAAACGAAGCACAAAGCTTCCGCCCATTCCTTCCAGGCTTTTCCTCCGGGAAAACGGACTAAAGACTCCTTTTATAATTATATTTAAAATAATTATATATTTTTTTTTTTTTTTATATTTAATTTAATTTTATTTTTATTATCATTTTTTGTCCACCTTTGACTTTGATTATTACATATCAGATTGTAAATTCAATCTGAATTGACTATGATTTATTCCTAGGATATGGACCTCTTTTTACTGATCTTCCAACTGCCTCCTATGTGATCAATCCCTGGAGCCCGACTGTTTCTTTTCCACCTTAAAACCCCCCCCTTGCCCCCCCTTCCTCCTTCTCCCACAGAAAATTCCTCTGCAAATTCTATGCTGCTAATTCATTCATTTTTGTATATTTATTATTTCCTTGTTACTATATTTTATTTTCATTATTATATCCACTTCTCAAGCCTCCACCCGAGACTCCATGAACTCCCGGCACAGGTAGCCCCGAATCCTTATGGATCGGGGCACTTGAACCCGTATGGTCGGTCTCGTACCTCCATGTCATCCCCTCGGGGATGATCCGGCTTCTCGCACTGTGTCGGCGGCCTTCACTGGCACGTCCGCACGGTCTCTGGGGATGCGCTCTTGCTGCACGCAAGCGCCCTCCACGCCGTGCACGGACAATACCAGACAGCATCACGCAGCGCTCACTGCGCATGCGCGACTGCCTTTATAGGCCGGGGAACACTCTGAGCCTGCCAGTCTCTCTCTGACCGAGGGAGAAGGCGGACCCGGAGCCCTCATGCTGTGACCCTGCTAATTTCCACATCTAAACGTAAGTTTTACTTGGAGGAGAGCCTTCATAGATCTCTCCTACCAAGTTTCTAAGGACCACTCTGGAAACTTTTCTGGAAAGTAGTCCAAATTACTTTCATGTTAAATGCACACATACCTTAATAAAATTACCTACTCTTGGCAACCTTACTATATTTTACCTAGATTTCAGAAGCAATCTTGTGGAAGCTTTTTGATATATATTCAATCCTAATTGGATCCCTGGACTAGAATCTTCTGCCCAGCAAGTAATTACTATTACTTTATTCACTAGTCAATCTTTGGCTCCCTTTGTTTGTATACTCAGTCAACCACTTATTTCACCCTCACAACATACTGTTCCTGTAGCTCCTGGAGGAACTCTGGGAAGGCTCAACTTTAGGAAGTGGACATATATCTAAAATGTATGTACTCATATATTGTGCGCTTTTGCCTTACAATTATGGTTCTCTTCAAATTGCCATTACTTGATATCATATATCTCTTTGATTATTTTAGAATCGGTGACAGATCCTTGATAAAGGCCATAGTTGGCCGAAACATGTCGGATTAACCGATTGGTTACCTCCTCTGCGTCTATTCCGGTCTTTTGACATGAGAATCAGCAGAGCAGGATCACCAAAATCAACTCAAGTCACATTTTTGTCACTTGTTATCACATCTAAACTTTTCTTCTCTCACTGGCACTATGGGCCTTTACCCATTTTCACCATGAATGTTTGTATTTATATTCATACTTTGTAAATAAAAAATTTTTACCTACTATATTACCTTCGATATCCCCTTTACTCCTGCCCTTAAAATCCCACCTTGACTTGAGGCACCACAAATACCGCAAACATTTTTTTGGGATGGTGGCAGACACAACTATTGAACCTCCAGTAGATCCAAAACCCTATTCTCTTCCTTTCTATCCTATAACATGTCACAAATCCTCCTACTTTGAGTGTGATTTATGTGTGCAAAAGCCAGGAGGCTTGGCTTGGGAGCTAACAATCTATTGTATACATGTTTTAAAGATGTAATCTGTGGCATTCTGGGAATCTTATGGGTTAAGTATAAGCTACCTACCAGTCAGAAGCCACGGACATGTAGACTGCCTTCCAAATCAGATCTCCAGCTATTAGCAGGCCTCCCGAACGGCCACGCGGTCCGCCAGGGCCGGTACCGCCAACCACGCCATATCCCCATGCAGAGAGAGTGTTGTGTGCCCTGCAGCACACCGCTATTCAGTTTTAGGCCGCCGCCATTTTTTTTTTTGCTGGATCGCACGAGCCGCCATTTTGGCGTAGCCTCGTGTCTCCAGCATGGGGGCGGCCATGTTTGAGGGGATCCTACACCTCGTGGAGCTTGGGGGAGGCGCCGGAAGGCGTGCAGAGGGGCGGAGCCGCCTCCTTTCTTCCTGGGCAGCCAGCCAAAAGACTTCCTGTTTGTCAAGACAGCGCTGTAAGCTGTTGCAGTTTAACTCTGAGCATCAAGTGGTGAGCCTGGGGGTCTATCTCTCTCTCTCTCGATCGATAGGGATCCCTAAGCAGGTAACACTAAGGGGCTTTTTTGTGGCGCTGGGGGTCAGAAAAAAAAAAAAAAAAAAAGTTTTTTTCTTTACTTTGAATTATATTATCCAGGAAGTAACTGGAGTTATTATGGACCCTGCCACACATATTCCCCCACCTGTTTCCCTCGAGGGGGCCTCGGGACCCGCCGGTGCACAGAGTATAGAGTCATTTACAGCAATTTTGGAGTCTATGGTGGCTCGGGTGGAGGCGGCCTGTCAGGGACGGGGGTCAAGGAAGCGACCCCCGCCTACCCCTATACCATCTGACACCTCTGACTCAGATTCAGAGATGGTCACGGCAGTGGCAGGTTCCTCTGCAAGGGCTGTTATCCCAGGTAAAGCCCCCTCAGACAGTGAGGAGGACGCTTCTTCTCTTGCTATAATTCAGGAAGAAGCATTGGTGGACGCACTAGTTGTGGCAGTGCAAGAAACCTTAAAACTTGAGGCTTTACCGGCAGAGGCAACTGAAACAGAAAGGCCTTTTGGGACTAATAAGCCCATCAAGACGGCGAAGGCTTTTCCTGTACCTAAATGTTTTGGTAATCAGATTAAAGGAGAATGGGAGCATTCTAAACGTACCTTTACTATTTCCAAGCGTATTGCTAGACTCTATCCGTTTGAGGAATCCATCATTAAGAAATGGACGGTACCACCAGTCGTGGATCCGCCTATTTCCAGGCTGAATAAAGCCACGGTTATTCCAGTGGAGGACACTTCGTCCTTTAAGGATCCGGTGGATCGAAAGATAGAAGCAGAGTCCCGCACTATCTTTTCTCTGATAGGGTCAGCATTTAGACCAGTAATCGTTATTGGTCTAGTTTCCCAGACACTTACGGAATGGGCGAAAATGGTACGCCAAGATCTTAGGGGAAAAGATATTCCCCAGGAGACATCTGATTTGATGGAACAGATCATACAAGGGCTACGGTTTATCTGTGACGCAGCCTTGGACACTACTCCCCTATTAGGGCATGCATCTAAGTTAGCAGTGATCCTCAGACGTGTGCTGTGGTTAAAATGCTGGTCAGCTGACCTAGGTTCCAAAAAGACCTTGACCAATCTCCCCTTTCAGGGGAATCGTTTATTTGGAGCCAACCTAGATGAAATCATTAAGGATGCCACTGGGGGCAAGAGCACTTTTTTGCCACAGGCTGCAAAAGCTAAGGGACCTCGCAACAAGCGAGGACCTTTCTTTACCGCCCATAAAGGGCGCCCGGCTGGTACTAGCGGGAAAGGCAAGACTCCTCCAGGAGGGTTCAAGAAGGGGACCAACCCAGCCAAACCCGAAGCAAAGGAGTACACAGCCTGAAGGTGCGCCCCCACGCGGTTTCAGGGTGGGGGGACGTTTTCACCGGTATTCAGGACATTAGATCGAGCATCTACCACTACTACCGGTGCGATTCTTCCCTTCCAACATTTAAGTACCACAGGAAGCGGTAGTTACCGTTCCCTGAAAAGATCTTTTCCTTTACCTTTTCCTAAGATTAGTCCCGATACCTCACAGGAATCGGATCTGGTTGACCAGATAGGCCAAGTAGCCTCTAGTCGGGTGACTTCGGTCCCTGAGGTTCAACCAGAAAAGATCACCTTTCCTGATAACTATCAGGTATCTGATAAATGTGTGGGAACAGAAAACGACCAGACTTTCTCGGATGGTCGGGGCCAGATAGCTCTAGGGACGCCTGGTTCAGATCCAATCAGCGCCAGTGGTCCTAGAAATTCTAGGCTGGCCTCCTCAAGCCGGCCTGGCCGACTTGGACATGTTAGTCGCAGACGTTCCGTGGGAACTTCGTCTCAGGGAGTGTCTGTGGTCTCAAGGACCAATTTACCTTCGTGCTTTACAGTCGCTGGTTTTAATGGCCTGGCCATTGAGACCCAAGTACTGAAGGACAGAGGTTTGTCTACTTCAGTCATTCCTACCCTTATTAAGGCAAGGAAAGCGACTTCCAGCAAAGTCTATTATCACACATGGAAGACTTATATTGCGTGGTGCGAATCTTTAGGATTTCCTCCACGTACCTATTCGGTGACTCGAATATTGGCCTTTTTGCAACAAGGGGTTGAGCAGAAGCTAGCCTTGAGCACCATCAAGGGTCAAGTTTCAGCATTAGCAATCTTCTTTCAGAAGCCTTTAGCTACCAAATCCTTGGTGCGGAATTTCATCCAGGGGGTGCGGCACCTGGCTCCTCCAGTCCGCGCGCCCTTACCGCCCTGGGATCTTAATTTGGTTTTGTCGGTTCTACAGAAACCTCCCTTTGAAAACATCAGGGAGATTCCCTTGCTTACTCTATCCCAGAAGGTGGCCTTCTTGGTGGCTATTACTTCTGCTCGCAGGGTGTCAGAACTGGCTGCATTATCATGCCAGTCACCATACCTAGTGATTCATAGGGATAAGGTAGTACTTCATCCTAAGCCATCTTTTCTTCCCAAGGTGGTTTCAGATTTTCATCTGAATGAAGATATTGTACTACCTTCCTTGTGTCCTCAGCCCAAGCATCATCGGGAACATGCGTTGCATTCCTTAGATGTGGTTCGGGCAATCAGGGTATACCTGAAAGCTACGGAATCTTTCCGTAAGACGGATTCACTTTTTGTGATCACGGATGGCCCCAGAAAGGGTTTGCCTGCATCTGCCGCGACCATTGCCAAATGGATTAGACAAACGGTGGTACAGGCTTATTCTATCAAGGGTCAGAGTCCTCCGTTCCCTGTTAGGGCGCACTCCACTCGAGCGCTCAGTACTTCCTGGGCCTTTCGCCATCAGGCGTCAGTGGTCCAGGTATGTAAGGCGGCCACCTGGTCGTCGGTACATACCTTTACAAAATTCTATAAAATTGATGTGACGGCATCGGCGGATGCCTCATTTGGCCGCAAGGTTTTGCAGGCCGCAATTTGAGGAGACCGGTGGTCTACCTCGAGGGTTTTTTTCTGTTTGAAAAAAAAAAAAAAATTGTTTTCTCTTTTTTTGGTTGAGTCTCATCATTAAGGATGAGCATTGTAAACTTCTAGTTGGCACCGGTTGGGCCTTCTAGATTGGGATTTGATTTCCATTTTCCCACCCCTCAGTTGTGATACTGCTCTGGGACGTCCCGAAGGTGGTGTATCACCGAGGACTACGTCTGTCGATGAGCGCTAGAGAAAAATGGATTTTTGTAAAATCCTTTTCTCTTAGCTCATCGACAGACGTAGTCCCCGCCCCTCTGTTTTGGAGTTGGGTTGGGTTAAATTCTCTAAGCACTGCTTTTTCACATAACTGATTTGCTGAGGCAGAGAGAGAGAGGATATACCCTCTGGGACTGCCCCTAGGGTGTGGCCAGAGCTTTTTAATTTCCTGTCTAGTCCTGCTCCTGCGGAGGTAACATAACCCGAAGGTGGTGTATCACCGAGGACTACGTCTGTCGATGAGCTAAGAGAAAAGGATTTTACGGTAAGATTTTACAAAAATCCATTTTTTTTTTTCAAAATGTTCTGCCTTTTCTCTTTTTTTAGTAAAAAATAAAAAATCCAGCGATTATTAAATACCACCAAAGGAAAGCTCTATTTGTGTGAAAAAAATGCTAAAATTTTTATTTGGGTACAGCATTGTATGATCACGCAATTGTCATTCAAAGTGTGACTGCACTGAAAGCCAAAAATTTGCCTGGGCAGGAAGGGGGTGCAAGTGCCCTGTATTGAAGTGGTTAAAGTACATAGGAGGGAGTGGATGGAAACACTCAGTTGTCAGGCCTCGTTCACATGTCCACGTAGCGAAAAGTCACATTCCCACATGCCTTTCTTTGGTGGAGTATTTTCTCTTGAATGGGCTGCCCTACTCATGTCAATCACCCCAGCAAAGCTCTAGAACTTTTTTTGGAGTGGAGCATGGTGTGTTGCCACAGCTTTTGGTGCATTTGCTTCACTTAGGGAGCCTTTAACATGTGATGACATTACAAACACAATGAACATTTGCAGCGTTTCTAAAACACGTGGCAAAGCGCACATTTTCTGTGCATTTGCCATGCATTTGGAAACACAGAAATGTTAATGGAGCCTCATTGTTCTTGTGTAAATGCACCAATTTCACTTTCAGCCCTATTCATACCTAGAGTAGTGGAGCACATGTTTTTTGGCTCCTTTTCCAGTGACGCACATAGGGCAGCCTGTTGATTACAATGGGCCATGCTACACGTGGCAAAGTAGCTGATGGGACATTTTGGCATGGTGCATGTTTTGCTGTGTTTGTCCCATGGTAAAATGTGTGTTTCCTTCTGTGTTTGATGTGACGTTACCAATTATTGACACTGAAAGGGCAAATAGATAATTTTAGGTGTATAAATGTGGCCATACACTATACAATCTCCTTTAGATTTATCAAAACTATATAATAGGAGGACACATCATCTATCCAATCACTCTGTGTCTAATAAGGCAGGCCCTTTCACTACATCAGAGGTGTCCTGTGGGCTGCATACGGTCTGAGCCTGTCTGGAGGGATGCTGTGCAAACATAGTTGATGAGTGAAGGGTGTGCTAATGAGGTCAACTGGTAAACTCCTTCCTGTGTCTTACTGGTTTTTCTGTCCCAAATCTACATAACAGCATCTAATGAAGCTTTCTAAGAAATACAGCAAGGGCTAAGGTAAGGCCTTTTTCTCAAAATCAAAGAAAGCTGGTATTTTTCTGAAACCAAGGTACATTAATGGTATATTGGCACATAGAGGAGCTGGAGCAGGGTTTCAGTGAAGAAAAAAGGTGAACTTTAAAAACACATCCCACCTTACTGTTTGGTCGGTGAAGCAGCAGTACACTGACAGGATAATCCTTCTGTTGACTATGTCCTTTCCTTCTGTCAGCTTGTACATCTCAACACCTGTGCAATGACTGCATGTACCTATGATAGGAGAATAGCAAAAGGTAGAGGAAGCTGTATATTTTACCTAATACCTAGCTCCTACTTCGTGACTCTCTGTCCTAGTTTTTTAGTGGTGTTGTGCAGGTGATTTCTGTCATGACTAATTCAGGAACTTAAGTCGCATTACCGGGACGTTGAAATAAAATCTATATTTTTATTTTTTTTTCTTAATGTTTTTCAAACAAAGTATATTTTTTGAATACATTTTATTTTTTATGCCAGGTTCTTTTTATTTTTTTCCATGTTATGCTAAAATGCTTTACTAGAAAAAGAAAAACCTGTGTCATTCCATTTATCAATATCTGTGCATATGGTCTTCAAGTTCTTTCAGGGCCAATTCATACTATGAGCGGTGACCGGTGTTTTACCCCATGCTAAAACATTTGTCACCACAGGGAACCATTATTTCCTATGTGTCCCATTTACACTACAACACAGCCTAGCACTGTGCTAAAATGCAGACATGCTGCATTTTATCGCAGCGCACCGGCCTGAATCACCCTGCAGTGAATGAAGTGTACATTTTGTACACTTCAAATAAAGCTCATACAAAAAATAAGGGAGCAGTACGATGCGCTAACTTACGCACCACACTGCCCCATAACAGCCAGTAACGCAGAGCGGCCCGAACGCTGAACAGTGAATTTGTCTTATTGTTAACCACTTGCCGACCGCCGCACGACTATATACTGCGGCGATCAGCCCCTCACAGGCAGAGTGACATATCGGTACGTCACTAGCCTGGGAGGGTCTGGGGAGCGAGCGCGCGCCGCCGGTCACTCCGCGAGCGACCCGATGTCCGCCGGTCACTCTGCGATCGTCGGGGGAGAGGGAGAAAGGCAGGCAGCTAGTGTAAACAAGCTGCCTGTCAGTTCTCCCTGTGTAGAGACACTGATCATACGGTTCTACTATGTAGAACCGTAGATCAGTGTAACTACACCTCAAGCCACAGCCAATCACAGTTAGAATCACGCCCCTAGGGACACACACAGCCCCTCCCTCTCAAATAAAGTTAACCCCTTCACTGCCAGTGTATTTTTACAGTAACAGTGCATATATATAGCACTGATTACTGTAGAAATGTCACTGGTAACCCCAAAAGTGTCAAAAATATCAGTCAAGGGTCCGAAATGTCCGCCGCAATGTCGCAGTACCGCAAAAAAAATCGCAGATCGCCGCCATTACGCGTTAAAAAAAAAAACAACAAAAATGACAAAAATCTTTCCCTTTGTTAGTAAACACGATAACTTTTGCGCAAACCAATCAAAATACGCTTTTTGCGATTTTTTTTTTTTTTTACCAAACATATGTAGCATAAAACAAATTGGCCGAAAATGTTAAAAAATTTTGATTTTTACTTTTTTTTTTGGGAATTTCATATAAAAAAATGTGAAAAATATTGTTATTTTTGCAAAATTGACGCTATTTTTTTGTTTATAGTGCGTGATCAAAAAATCGCACAGGTGATCAAATACCACCAAAAGAAAGCTCTGTTTGTGGGAAAAAAAGGACGTCAAATTCGTTTAGGTACAGCGTCGCACGACCGCGCAATTGTCCGTTAAAGTCACGCAGTGCCGAATCGCAAAATACCCCCTGGTCAGGAAGGGGGTAAAATCTTCCGGGGCTTAAGTGGTTAAAGCTTTTTAGTAATCCCTAGACAGCAGCTGTAATATCTTTGATAGGATATCAGGTTTTTTAATTTAACAACTTGCTACCGAAACCAGTTTTGACCCTTTGTACAAATTTGCTGCTTTTTTATTTTAATAGAAAAAAATTCAAAGCCCCCAAACATTATATATTTCCTGAAAGCAAAAACCCTGGAGAAGACAGTGGTGGTTGCAATTTTTTATGTCCTATGATATTTGTGCTGTGGTTTATCAAATGCAAATTTTCAGGAAAAAATACACTTCAATGTAATCTACTGCACATGAACACACTATAATAACCAATAAATATTTTAGTAAAATATAAAAAATGATGTTACACCAAGTTAATGGATAGTTAACATATCACACTTACAAATTATGCACCCCTGTGTAATAGCTACAGACTACAGTATTTAAAAATCTCAATCGGCAATGTTTAAAAAGCCTTTACTGGTTACCAATTTACACTTAAACAGAAAGTCTGGTCTCACTCTGATATTCACAGCGATACCTGTGGTGTGATCATCGTTTACATATGCACGCGGAACCTACGTGTGCATTCACATTTGCAAGGGGGGGACATAGGCGCTTTCAATTTTTAAAAAATGTTAATATCTTATTTAAATGTGATTTTTTTCCTACACTGTTCCTTTATTTTATTTTTTTCAACTTTTTGATATCACAAGGTATGAACAATATCCCTTGTGATTGCATGGGCATTGACAGGTACACTTTGCTGAGAGAGCTAGGGTCTATTAGACCCCAGATCTCTCCTCTGCCCTCAAAAGCATCTGATCCAACTGACATTGGTTGGATGAGAGACCTTACAAACCAGTAATTGCTTGTAAGCAACAAGTAAATATGCATATGAAAGTACATTTGTTGATGCGCTTGTCTTTTAAATGATGTTTCAACAATCTTGTAAGTAAATGTAATTTTTTCTTTTTTTAATACAGTTGTGTATGTTTTTCTACTTGGATATAGAAGTAAAAAATGACTTCATACAGTAGCACTTTAATGCCACTCTCATAGGTTTTTGTCTGAAGGGCGACTAATTAAAGAAAATACTTCGGAGTTCACATATCTACAGAAATTGCTAGACTTTATTATGGCAATTGCACACCACTCCACTCCTACAAGACACATTACACAAACTACTGTTGTGACTTTAATACATCTTTAAAATTCTCCCTATCACTATCCCAAAAGTGTTCTTTGCCAGATTTAAATCCACTCCATCAGATACATATGGAGTCACTTGGGTCTATCCCCAAAAGTGCACTGTAGGTCTTCCTTCCGATCTGGCAGCAGGTTCCAGTACTTTTAACTGCAGGATTTTACCAAATATTGTAGTAAAATAGGGCCGATCTTTAGGGTTTTCTCACCCTTTGAAACTGTGATTCTATCCCTAAAACCTTACCCAATGAATTTCCCAACTATATGCTGTCCTCCTGAACCAGGTGTCCTCTATCATTCCCTATTCCATTCCTGTATGGTGTGAGACATAAACTGTTAACTTACCAAAGACGACCTCCAGAAAAATAGTTGTCTTAAGACAAAAGCTCAGCATCCCATCCATAGCCTGGTAAACAAATTTCTCTATCGCTCATTGACAGACGTAGTCCTCGGTGATACAGCACCTTCGGGTTATGTTGCCTCCACAGGAGTAGGACTAGACAGGAAATAAAATGCTCTGGCCACACCCTAGGGGCAGTCCCAGAGGGTATATCCTCTCTCTCTCTGCCTCAGCAAATCAGTTTTTTTCTGTCTAGTCAGGAGTAAGGACCTAGATACCTTGCTGGGATCTTAGGTCCTGGCAGGATTTTTTTCTTAGAAAAGATTTTTTAGACAGCTTTTTTTTTTCTCCAGTGTTCCTGTGAGATCTTCAAGAAAGCTGAACTGGGCGACGGGCGGGATGTTGAGATCCAGTGGTCACCCCAGTTCTGCCTACGTTCGCGTGCAGGCCATAGCTCCGCGCTGGGTCGGCCGCGACATAGTCCCACTGGACGGGGACTGACCCTGCGAGTTAAACGTCTCGCTTAAACGCCAAAGACCATGAGTCACGGCGCCCGTATTGGTCGACAGCCCTCCTACCTCGGTGGAGAGGGGTACTGTCAGGAGTTGGCGCCCGCCTGGTTCCGGTATGGTGAGTAGTATGTTCCCCCTTTCCCCCTGACGGGTCTTGTGGTGAACGCGGGCCCCTCTCTGTAATGGTAAGGATGGGTTCCCCTCTATCCTATAACATGTCACAGATCCCCCTATTTGAGTGTGATTTTTGTGTACAAGAAGCCAGGAGGCTTGGTTTGGGAGCTGACAATCTAATTGTAAAGATGTGTAAATGATTGTAGTCAGTGGCAGTACTAGAATTTTACTGTGATAGTATAAGGTATCCTACCTGTCAGTAGCCACAGGGCGATGTCTATACATGTATACTGCATTCCAGATCATTCCTCCAGCTAAGCAGCGGACCGCATACGGCCCGCTAGGGTCCGGTACCTCCGACCACGCTGACCACCATGAGGGTGAAGGGTTGTGAGGCCGAGATCCTTCTGCAGACATGCCGCTATTCTGTGCAGGCCGCCGCCATTGTCTGTTAGATCGCACGAGGCCGCCATTTTGGTGTAGCCTCGTGTCTCCAGCATGGGGGCGGCCATGTTTGAGGTGACTCAAACACCTCATGGAGCCAGGGGGAGGAGCCGGCAGGCGTGTTAAGGGGCGGAGCCGCCTCTTTTACCCAGGAAATAGGGCCAAAGACTTCCTGTCTGTAACAAGACAAGCACTGAGCAAGCTGATGAAAACTTCTGTGCATCAGAGATGAGCCTTGGGGTCTGTCTCTCTCTGTGTGGGGTCCAAAAAGGCAGGTAACACTGAGGGGCGCTGTTGCGACTGGGGGACACAAAAAAAAAAAAAAAAAAAAAAAGTTTTTTTTTTTTTTTTTACTTTGTCATTTTTTGTCGCTGGCAAGTGTCTTGTATAATCATTGACCCTGCCGCATAGGTATCCCCACCTGATCCCCTCAAGGTGGCCGCAGGACCCTCCAGTACCCCACTTGTTTTTAATGCATTATCGGCAATTTTGGAGTCTTTGGTATCCCGGGTGGAGGTGGCCTGTCAGGGACGGGGGTCAAGTAGCGACCCCCGCCTACCCCTATTGTTTATCAGATACTTCAGATACGGATTCGGAACTGGTCAATGCAGTTGCAGGTCCCTCTTAGGGGGCTGTTGTCTCAGGTAATATCTCCTCAGCAGTGAGGAGCACGTTTCTGCCTCCGCCATAGCACAAGAGTGGTGGATGCACTAGTTGTGTCCGTCCGGGAAACCTTTAGTCTTGAGGTTACACCGGCAGAGGTAGCTGAGACTGAGATTCCTTTTTGGTACTTGTTAGCCTACCAAAAGGGCGAAGGATTTTCCTTTACCCAAATGGGGTCGTTTTGAAACGAACCCCTGTTATTTCCAAACGCATGGCTAGGTGCTATCCGTTTGAGGAATTCCTCTTTATAGGATAGACGGTACCACCTGCTGTCTTGCCACAGACTGTTAGGATAAAAAGACCTCGTAACGAGGACCTTCCTTTTCTGCTCATATAAAGTTGTTTGTTCCGCGAGGGCGGGCTATAAGGCGAAACCCTCCAAAGCCCCTTTAGAGGGGTTTCAAAGGGCGCTGGTCGGGTAAACAAAGAGTCCGGCTCAGCCAAGCCTGAAGAATATAGCCTGATGCGCCCCTACCCATCTCTGGGGTGGGGGGGGGTGTCTTCACCGGTTTTCTGGAGGACACAGGATCGAGTTTCGATCACTTCCACCGGTGTGATTCTGCCCTTCTAACATTGAACGGTTTCAGGGGTTCTATTCGAACCTATTCACAATGCCCAGGAAAGAGGGCAAGGTGCGTCCAAATCTGGACTTGGGAAGAAATAGAGTCCATCTGTACAGTGGTGGCCTCCCTGCATAAAAGAGATTTCCTGGCGTCCATAGACATATAGGATGCCTATCTTTATATCCCCATCATCGCAGGACATCAGCGTTTTTTTTCACTTTCCCAAAGATCATCCCTGGTTCCCACCAGGAGACTGAACTATCTGGGCCTAAGGTTGGATACATCCTGGGCAAGAGAGTTTCTCCTTGCTGGGAAACTCCAGAAGGTTCAGTCAACGATTCGGATGTTGCTGTCCGTCAATTGGCTGTGACTGATGGTGGCCTTCTTAGAGGCAGTACCGTATACCCAGTCTCATACCCGAATTCTCCTGAAGGAGATTCTTTTTTAATGGAATCAGAATTCCGATTCCCTGGACAATCGGATCCGGTTGAGCGAGCGGACCAGGAAGTCTCCGATGCTCAACCAGGGGAAGTCATTTCTTCCGATAGTATCCAGATTACCAATAAGGGTATCGGAACTGAGAGCGATCAGATTTTGTCTGATTTACTGGATCGAGCAGCTCTAGAGCAGCCCGATTCGGATCCAATCGCATATGGCCTCTTCATCCAGAGGTTTTTTCCCTAGCTGTCCCTTCATTGGGACATCCCGGATGTGGATCTGTTGGCACCTTGGCCTAACAGGAAGGTGCGGAGGTTTGTAGCTCGCGCCACGATCCTCTAGCGGACGCAGCAGAAACGCTGATCGCCCCGTGGGGGCAGTATCAGCTACGGCATGCCTTCCATCCTCTCAAGTTGCTGCGGGAACTTCTTCGCAGGATAGAGGTGGAGGGAATTCCAGTTATTCTGGAAATTCTGGATGGACCTCGTCAAGCCTGGTACGCCGACTTGGCGAGGCTAGTCGCGGACGCTCCTTGGAGACTTCCTCTCAGGGAGGATTTGCGGTCTCAGGGACCGATCTTCCATCTTGCTTTACAGTCGCTGGCTTAATGGCCTGGCCATTGAGACCCAGGTACTGAAGGACAAGGGAGTGTCAGCTTCAGTTATTCCTACCTCCAGTTAAAGCAAGGAAAGCGACTTCCAGCACATGGAAGTCTTATATTGCATGGTGTGAATCTATTGGATTTCCCCCACAGACCTATTCGGTGACCCGAATTTTGGTCTGTCTGCAACAAGGGGTTGAGCAGAAACTATCCTTGAGCACGATCAAGGGTCAGGTTTTCGGCGTTAGCAATCTTCTTTCAAGAAACCTTTGGCTAATCATTCCTTGGTGCAGAATTTCATCCAGGGGGTGCGACATCTGGCTCCGCCAGTGCGCGCACCCTTACCGCCTCTTTATTCTATTAAGGGTCGGAATCCTCCGTTCCCTGTTAGGGCGCACTTCACTCGAGCGCTCAGTACTTCCTGGGCCTTTCGCCATCAGGCGTCAGTGGTCCAGGTATGTAAAGCGGCCACCTGGTCGTCGGTACATACCTTTACAAAATTTTATAAAATTGATGTGATGGCATCGGCGGATGCCTCATTTGGCCGCAAGGTTTTGCAGGCCGCAATTTGAGGAGACCGGTGGTCTACCTCGAGGGTTTTTTTCTGTTTGAAAATTTTTTGAAAATTTTTTTGTTGAGTCTCATCATTAAGGATGAGCATTGTAAACTTCTAGTTGGCACCGGTTGGGCCTTCTAGATTTGGATTTGATTTCCATTTTCCCACCCCTCATTTGTGATACTGCTCTGGGACTTCCCGAAGGTGCTGTATCACCGAGGACTACGTCTGTCAATGAGCGATAGAGAAAAATGGATTTTTGTAAAATCTTACCGTAAAATCCTTTTCTCTTAGCTCATTGACAGACGTAGTACCCGCCCCTCTGTTTTTTTGAGTTGGGTTGGGTTAAATTCTCTAAAGACTGCTTTTATGACATAACTGATTTGCTGAGGCAGAGAGAGAGAGGATATACCCTCTGGGATTGCCCCTAGGGTGTGGCCAGAGCATTTTATTTCCTGTCTAGTCCTACTCCTGTGGAGGCAACATAACCCGAAGGTGCTGTATCACCGAGGACTACGTCTGTCAATGAGCTAAGAGAAAAGGATTTTACGGTAAGATTTTACAAAATCCATTTTTTAAGATCCTATCATGCTGGTACAAATGCCCTTCCACAATGAAAAAAACGTGTTTCCCTCTGCCTTGAACTGATGTTGGTGCTGCAAACGAAAATGAGGATGCATGTTGTGTCTGGTGCCTTTTTGATTTCAAGATTCACAAATGTTTACAGGTGCTTCTCATAAAATTATAATATCAAAAAGTTACGTTATTTCAGTAATTCAATTAAAAAAAGTCAAACTCCTATATTTTATATAGATGCGCTAAACACAGAGTAATATATTTCAAGTAATTCTTTCTTTTAATTTTGATGATAATGGCTTACAGCTAGTAAAAACTCAAAAATCAGTATCTCAGAAAATTTGAATATTACTTAAGACCAATAATAAAAAAAAAAATTTTAAAAGAGAAATGTTGGCTTACTGAAATGTATGTCCATGTACAGTATAGTATGCACTCAATACTTGGTCGGGGTTCCTTTTGCCTGAATTACTGCATCAATGCAGCGTGGCATGGAAGCGATTAGCCTGTGGCACTGCTGAGGTGTTAAAGAAGCCCAGGTTTCTTTGACAGCGGCCTTTAGCTCATCTGCATTGTTGGGTCTGGTGTCTATTCTTCCTCCTGACTATAACCCACAGATTCTCTATGGGGTTTAGGTCAGGCGAGTTTGCTGGCCAATTAAGCACGGTCATACCATGATCATTAGGCCAGGTATTGTTACGTTTGGCAGTGTGGGAAGATGCCAAGTCCTGCTGAAAAATGAAATCAGCATCTCCATAAAGCTGACCAGGGAAGGAAAGCATGGAGTGCGCTAGAATTTCCTGATAGAGGGCTGCGCTGACTTTGGACTTGATAAAACACAGTGGACCAACACCAGAGGACATGGCTCCCCAAATCATCACAGACTGTGGAAATAATTGCATTTCATTTGGAAATCAAGGTCCCAGAGTCTGGAGGAATAATGGAGAGGCACAGAATCCAAGTTGCATGAGGTCCAGTGTAAAGTTTCCACACACTGTGATGATTTGGGGATCCATTTCATCTGCTTGTGTTGGTCCACTGTGTTTTATTAAATCCAAAGTTAGCGCAGCCCTCTACCAGGAAATTCTAGAGCACTTCATGCTTCCCTCCGCTGACCAGCTTTGTGGAGATGCTGATTTCATTTTCCAGCAGGACTTTGCACCTGCCCACACTGCCAAAAGTACCAATACCTGGTTTAATGATCATGGTATCCCTGTCCTTGATTGTATCCCTGTCCCAGCAAACTCGCCTGACCTAAACCCCAGGAAGGTGAGACCCCAGACCCAACAATGCAGACAAGCTGAAGGCTGCTATCAAAGCAACCTGGGCCTCCATAACACCTCAGCAGTGCCACAGGCTGATCGCCTCCATGCCACGCTTTATTGATGCAGTAATTCATGCAAAAGGGGCCTGACCAAGTATTGAGTGCATACTAATACTGTAAATGGTCAGAGTTTTCAGTAAGCCAACATTTCTATATTAAAAATCCTTTTTTTTTTTTTATTGGTCTTATGTAACAATCTAATTTTCTGAGATACTGAATTTTGGGTTTTCACTAGCTGTAAGCCATAATCATCGAAATTAAAATAAAGAAATGCCTAAAATATATCACTCTGTGTGTAACTCATCTTTATAAAATATTTGAGTTTCACTTTTTGAATTGAATTACTGAAATAAATTACCTTTTTGATGATATTCTAATTTTATGAGACGCATTTGTACATGAGCAGGTTACGGGCTCTGAAGTCCAGTGATTCTGGGCTCTCTGTCTGCCGTCAAAAAAGGCTTAAAGTACTTCTTTCTCCTGGCCACCAGAACTGTGATCCTGCTGCACTGAAGGTTAAACTTCCCCCACTCTGTTAAAGAATGGATCGCAGAAATTACTCGCCTACAACACATGGAGGAGCTGGAAGCCTTGTTGCATGGAAGACTGGGACATCTTCACTTGGAGTATCTGGATTGCATTAATGAACTCCTCTCAATTTCAAAACTTACTTGACTGGATCTTATCATCCCCCATGTGGACACTCGTTCCCCCAAACCGCTCTTATTATTTTTTCCTCACCCCCTCTTACACTATCTCTACTAACTATACCACCTTTCTGTTACATAGTTTGTGAGGTCGAAAAAAGACACCAGTCCATCCAGTTCAACCTATGATGTGTGTGTGTGTGTTTGCTATTAACCGTACATTGTATACCCCTGTATGTTGTGGTCTTTAAGGTGCCCATCTAATCGTTTTTTTAAACTATCGATGCTCCCTCCGTTTTTTATTGTATTTTTTTTTTTTCCTTTACATGGAGCGACCTTAATGCCCACATCACTGCAAACTTATACCTCCTACCACAATTTCCCATAAGGCATAACCTACGATACCCATAACACTCTAGTTATCAAATGGACCTTGGATTTTGTGGAACACTTGATTCTTTGACGACTGTAGACTCTATGATCAGTGCCTTGTCCCATTGTACACTCCTACCTTTTGCATTATGTCTTTAAATTGAAAATGTCTAATAAGCCTTTACTATTTAAAAAAAAAAAAAATGTTTGTTAATGTTAGGTTCATTCTTCATTTCCCACTGACACTCCAGGTTGTGAGCAGGCACTCGGCTTGTTTACTTACAATGTAGGACTTCTGGACCTGCATTGTACGTGATGATGTCAGATATGCAGCAAATGACAGATCACCAAAGAGAATTAGCTTTGGTGGATTAGTCCCATGGAGAGAAGGAAGCCTACAGGAGCAGAGCATAAGGCAACTAAAAACTTGCCTTTTAATGTGTACCTAGACAAAAATCAGAATTTAGCCCTTGCAGTACAGAGGAAGCCCCACTGCAAGGGTTGCTTTGTATTTTTTCCCTGGAGTTCAGCTTTAAGCAAAATCACAACTGTTCATGTACTGTATCAGTGGTAAATAAAAGCCATATGTAAAGGGAACAAATATTGAATCATTCTTCTGCCCTTGATGTTTCTCTCAGCTGTAAGTGCACAGAGGAATCTCTTCAACCTCATTCTCATTTATAAGCTGTGTGTGTGTGAGACATGCCATGAATACCAGGGCAGTGTGATAACTCCTTCAAGATATGTGTGCAGTGTGCTGTGTTGTTTCAACAGAGGGCCTGCATTTCCCAGCAAAAGTCCAGACTAAATAAGAGTAAGCATTTGCGTGCATCCCCCTACTATTTCAGAGTCCGCTATGTACTGCAGCATTTGATCAAAT
>NC_138773.1:214701388-214776388 GCF_965119305.1 Pelophylax lessonae
GATGTAAACAGAAGCCAGTTAGAGGCTTATCTCTCCTCACGCTCACAGCGTGAGGATAGAAGCAGAAAGCCAATAACCAGCTTCTGTTAGAGCAGTGGTTCTCAAATCCAGTCCTCAGGACCTACTAACAGGCCAGGTTTGCAAGATAACTGAAATACTTTTGCTGCTCAGTGATTGCAGTACTCTGCATCTCCCCAAGGTAATAGTGAAAATCTGGCCTGTTAGTGGGTCCTGAGGACTGGAGTTGAGAACCACTGTGTTAGAGGGACATCGGTCTCAACAGTGACCACCAGTGCTTCTAATCAGTACCAATTCGTGCCCGCCAGTGCCTATCAGTGCCGCCTCAACAGTGCCCATCAGTGAGGGAGCTCCGAAAGAAGGGAGCGTGTCTCCCGAAACCTGTCAGAGGTCCTAGCACAGAGACATGTCCTTTTACACATTGAGGTGGACTTGTTTTATACGATTTTACTCTTCGTGATTGAGAGTATGTTTTTGGCATTACAAATACGTTTTCAGAAGGTGTCGTAGGGTAATGCACTAGGTGTTTGCGCCTCCTTTCTTTGGGGTAGCACGCCTACAATTCGCGATAGAGTGAGCACTTGGGTTGTTTAGCTGAAGGAGAAAAGTTACCTGTTTGCAAAATTTCTTTTTGTGTTTGTTTAGCAAAAAATAAAAAACCCAGTGGTGATTAAATACCACCAAAAGAAAGTTCTATTTGTGTGAAAAAAATGATACAAATTTTGTTTGGGTACAGTGTTGTATGACTGCGCAATTGTCATTCAATAATAATTCAATATGAATAAAGCATCAGTAGGCAAGTGGTTAAACCAGGAAAAAAACATTTCTGTCACCACTAGTGAGTATGCAGAACCTATACAGTATCCTTTATTGGAGATCAGAAATATGAGTGGCCACCAGACATTGTAACATATTCAGTAGGTTAATTTATCAGAGTGAACTTTCAGCCTTACAATTCTTGGAAGAGATCTGTGGTCATTTGCTTGGAGGAAGATTATCACCCCTTAAAAATGTCACTTTATTACATTGTTGTTGTTGTTATTATTTTACAGGATTTATATAGCATCAACAATTTACACAGCGCTTTAAAATATAAAGGGGGACAGTACAATTACATTGCAGTTCAATACAGAAGGAATAGGGGGCCCTGCTCATTAGATGTGGTGGAACACAACTGCTACGTACAGTTACTGTACTTTATTTGTAGTATGTAAACCAGAGCTACTGTGTACATCCAGGCATACGATCACCGAGTGAATGAGTGTTCATCTGCAATTCGCAGGGAAAAAAAAAAAACGGGAAAAAAAAAAATGGAAAGCATTGGGCCAGAATGATTATAAAGGTGCCTTCCCTGAATATCTTCAACCACAACAGTAATTGGACCGATTTAGTAATTACTAAGGGGGATATTCCCGATCACTTCCTTCTACATTCCACAGTTTAGCCTGTGTACATAGACAACAGACTGGCAGCCCTCCTACTGACACGTATGAGGACCTGTTTGTTTATATCACCATCAAGTATTTGACTACATTCTTAAATGAAACATTTCGCGATTCACATCACCTCTATCTGTCTGCAGTTTTCTTTGGATTACAAATCGTTTTCCTTGGCTGATGGCCTTTCATTTTTTACTAACATTTTGATTCCAGTCCATAGGGAGCTGTAGCCATTTCTCAGTCATAACAGCCGATGTGCAGAGAGTTGGCACCACTGCCAAGGCTGGAGAATAAAAAGTGCCAGAGTGTTGCTATAACAGAATGCTGTGAATGTTTAATGGCTGAGCTTAAAGTGTGTAGTGTACACAGAGTGTGTGTGTGTGTGTAGTGTACACAGAGTTTTCCTGTGGGTTACCTGCGCTTTGTCAAAGACTTTCAATAGATTAGGCAGTTTTGGTGTGCGTTCAGAAAACGCACCAAAAGCGTCCCGTTTAATGGAAGTCTATAGCAAAGCATGGGTAACCTGCGAGAAAACTCTGGGTACATGGCACTGCGTTTGCTCTTCGGGGAAACCGCAGTGAATCAGTGTAAAAGGGGTCTATTTCTTATCTTTTAGATGTTTCATAGACAGAAGGTGTCATGTCTGACTGCAAGCTTTCCTCATAAAAGTTCAGTGTCCGTTTGTCTCAATAGAAAGGCTAAGGACAGGATGAGCTCCATCTCATTAGCATACAATGGAGAAACCTGGCATCTGCATTTTTAATCATTTGTTAGGACAGGCCATGTTCAAGATAAGTGTACAGCTGATGAGATCTGCCAGCACAGTACAGCCAGAGTAATTGTGGCAAACACAGCTCCCCATCCACCCATAAACAAAGTGCACTATGTAGTATTTTTCCTTGCTGGAGTTTCCAGAAAGGAGCATCTAAAAAAGGTAAGCTGAAATGTTTTTAAATATGTTAGTGGAATACCATAACCCCACTGTGTCCATTAAACTAAATGGTTTGCTATCTGATTTTTTTCTGCGAGCCTTTCCAGAGGTGCGGGGGTATTCAGGCCAGATGTCTGACAAAAAAGCTATCATTGTACGCGTATGACATGGTCTTATTCTTACGTGATTCTGATACATCCCTATCGGCAGCTTTGTCCATTTTGAATTCCTTTGCTCTATTTTCTGGTCTGAAAGTAAACAGGGGTAAATCCCAGATTCTTCTGCTTAAAATACCTTCTCATTCTTGCAGGGTCCCAGCCAATTGCCCATTGCTACAGGTAGACTTTCTCCGTTCTTTCCTGGCAGGTCAAATGGTTTTCGCACATAGGTGGCTAACCCTTCCTGATGATGATGCAGCACTCACTTTGGAGGCTGCCATTGTGGGCTCCTATGAGGCACTGATGCATCTGCTCCAAGGAAGCTGGGCCCCATACCCCATTACTACTTCTATGAGTGCAACTGTTAGAGCATGTGTGGTGGCTGGCAAGGCAGAATCAATGGATTGTCAGGTAATTTCTCCCCACACACCATTATGGAAAATTTCTCAGCTTTCACACTTCTATGTGTACCCGGACTCTATTATATGGACATAATTTAGTATTAAAAAGATGGGGGGCTATTAGGAATAGCACAAACAGCCTAATCCTCACCTGTTTCGTTATTTGCAACTTTGCCATGCATACAATTCTCAATATGGTACTGCTGCACTCACCTTGCAGGAGGGTGGATTGGAGTCTGTCAGGGTGGATATAAATCAATGAATTGTTTTTTTTTTTTTTTTTTAAAAAACAGTCAACACTTTTTTTTTTTTTTATTTAAATCGTATTTAATTTATTTTAATAAAATGCTTTTGGAGTAAAATTATATCTAAAGCTAGTTTCCTATTTAAGATACAATAATAATTTAGTTTATTCAGCATGAAATTAAGTTTAGTTATGTAGCATCAGGCTGTATATTCTGCAATATTTACATTTTTGGTAAACTCATTCAATGAATCCAAGCTCTGCAAGCTGATCTAACACTGCGTTGATGCATTCACACAATTTCACACTAACTACCAGCAAGAATGAGTCCTTACATTTAAAGAGCACCTATCATTCCAGATCCATCATGGCAGCGCCTGTTAGCCAACATCCACTCACCTGCTGCCATGTCCCTCACCTTGTTGTGTCACTGCCACATCACCAGCTGTCCCAGTAAAGTGAATGGGACTGTCAGTAAGTCAACAGCATGTCAGAGGAGAGGCCGATGGGGGAACTGAGATACCAGTTGCTCTAAAAATTATGATTTGTATCAAGTTGATTTAAATCAAGCCTTTTTACTAGTGATTCAAATCAAATCCACCCTGGGGTCTGTACTACAGGACTATTCTTTAGACCAGGTTTTGTCCAATTTTTATAAGCAATTGATTGTGGATGTCAACAGGGTCCTTACAGTGCATTGCGAAAGTATTCGGCCTCTTTGAACTTTTCGACCTTTTGCAACATTTCAGGCTTCAAACTGATAGAGACATACCCCAAGCGACTTAAAGTTGTAATCGCAGCAAAAGTTGGCGCTACAAAGGAATTAACTTAAGGGGGCTGAATAATTTTGCACGCCCAATTTTTCATTTTTTTATTTGTTAAAAAAGTTTGAAATATCCAATAAATTTCGTTCCACTTCATGATTGTGTCCCACTTGTTGTTGATTCTTCACAAAAAATTACAGTTTTATATCTTTATGTTTGAAGCCTGAAATGTGGCAAAAGGTCGAAAAGTTCAAGGGGGCCGAATACTTTCGCAATGCACTGTACACCTTGCAGAGTAGCTTGGGAGGGGATGTTCCCTCAGTTAGATGGGGATGACTGGGAGGGCCTTTGGCAATTTTCCAGACTGGTATTGGCTAGAGACCATCTCATCCAATACAAACTCCTACATTGAATATACCTCAGTCCAGCCAGTTGCCCTGTTGCTTGTGGTGTACTCCACCCAGTGCAGATTTTATGCACAGTTTGTGGGACTTTGCAGCTATACAGAGGTTTTTGCAGGTGGTTACTGACTGTATATAGGAAGGTATTACACCCTGTGTTAGGCCAACAGTTGAAGTGTGTCTCCTAGGACTAGTTGATACCCTGGCCCCTAAGAAAGTAACACGTACCCTATTGGCATTACTATTTAATATGCTAGAAAGATGATAGTTCTCTCTTGGAAAAAGCCTACGTCTCCTGTTCCCTCCGGCTTTAAAGGCACTTATTAAATAAGCCGTGCCTTTGTGTAGAGGCACATATATAAGTAGGGGAATACCCAATAAATTTGATAAAGTGTGGGGTGGGTGGATGAATAGTGCATCTACAGTGTCTGGATAAATCGTTATGATACAGGACTCCTGGTAGTTGCAATATCTTCTATATGTGAAATTTGTTACTGATATTTTGGGATTTTGTATAGCGTTTACCCGGATGTAGGTTGGGTATTTGTGTACTGTATCCAGGGTCTGTTGAAAATTTATAGAGATCATAGAATGTTATTAGAAATGGGAGCCAGTAGAAGTCACATTATATGCACATATTTCTGAGTTGAATTTACAGTGGAATATTTGTCATTACAGCTGTATATTAGCCTTGAAGTTATACTGTTGGCCTAGTGCTGAGGTCCTGTTTAAGTGTGTAATGTGGCGCCTAATTGTCAGGCTCTCCTTAAATGTTTTATGTGTTTTTATTTCTGTATTTCTATGAAAACTCAAAAAGAATTAAAAAAAATAAAATAAAAATGTGAGTGGGGACATGTAACAAATACAAAGTATGTATAAACCCAGTTTGACTGCATTAGTGAAAACGGCCTCTGTTTGCATTTTCTTGGTCATATCTTTCAAACATGATTTAAAAGTATATGTATATATTATTGCATGATTTGACAAAAGAAGCTAAAAATATTAACACTTGTTCTCACTATTTTGACATTGTCTAATCTAAAATATATAAAGGTTATGAAAGTCCATTTGCGGTCATGAAAAAAAATATATGCTGCAAGAGAAAAGGGCAGGAAAGAAACGCCACCCTTGTGGTTTTGTTATATGAAGGGTTTAATGTATATTCAAAAAGTAAGGTAAATTACTGTACCATCAATGGGGAGCCTTTACAGTGAATTGCTGCCATCTATATATTTTTTACACTTACAGCTCTCATGGGAAGGACACAAGCTTAGTTAGCACAACCGTACAACCATACAATAAAGAACAAACAAGGTGGCTATATCATTTCACGCACACTGCAGGTCATGGTTTTAAACCCAACAGCAGTGACAGGCCTAAAGTCTCTCTTTTGGTGCCAGAGACAGCCACACTTTATAACTCTTTTTATGGTGGGTCACCAACACCAAGTGTATTATTAAGGTCTGTATGACCATTTATTTTTTATAAAAGAGATTGGAGTAGAGGGACTCTGGTGCATTGTATTGCAAAAGTAAAGTTAGGTGAAATAAAAATCTCTACCAAGTCTCCTCAAACTAAAAAAAAAAAAACCCTTTTAAAGGTAAAGTCTTTAAGTTTTAACCATTTGAAAAATAGAGTTAGGTGGTTTGACAGCTAGACATTACATGCGGCAATGGGCTGTTAGACTGAAAGGAGAAGAAAACGTTTAAAGCAAAATGAAGGAAAACCTTTACCAAACTTTGACGAAAGACAAATGATTTGGAAAATCTCCTATCAATTTCACCTCTTAGGTTTTTTTTCTGCTTCTTCAAAGATAATTGTGGGATATGAAAAAAAAAAACTCATACTCAGCTAGGTTGTTGCTGCCATCTCCAAGACAGAGAACTGGCTGCTGATCGCTCAGTTTTCAGGTCTGCTCTGAGCACAGATCGGTGACTTTCAGTCTCCACTCTGTGCTCTTCCCCTCCAGCGCTTACTGGAGCGTTGGGCTGTGGAGGGGCAGCAGCACGCTAAAAGGCAGAGCCAGCTGCCAATCAGGCATCTGGGTGGATCCGGACATTAAAGTCCTGACTGCTTGACATCAGCCAACAGCAGACTTTAGCCCACTGTCAGCTGAATATGGATCGCAGGAGTGTAGAACAAAGTGCACTCCTGTGACTCACAGGGGAAGCAAAGCCAAAAGATCTTTGTCGCTACTTCTCTTTTCATCACTTTTCTAGACTCCAACAAACCTTAACTTTTCCCCTTTAAATATAAGCAACAATACACATTACTCTTTTAGACCTCTGACATGTGTTTACCATAGCTTCGAAGTACTTAAAGTGTAACTCCACTTTTGTTTAGAAAGAAAACATTCCCCTCTGGGTGATCTGTGTACATTGCAAGGATTTTAACAAACTTTGTTGCATGTTCCTACCTTTTGTTATTCTAAAGAAATCTTTGTTCCTCTGTGCGGACTGGGTCAAATGGGAGTGGTCTCCTAATTATCTGTCAGCTGTGGCAGCTGCTGAGCTCTGAGGGAAGCTGCTGGGCCTGCATCCCTTTAGACGTGTTCTTCTTGGGAGTATCTCCCTAAAATGACATTTGTGTTGCAGGGGAGGCCAGAAATCTGACTTGTATCTTAGGCAGACTTCTGGGAAAATTGGTGAGCCAATCACACCAGCAGGAAATTATGTTTCTGGGGTGTGGTCAGTACACATTCTGTGTACAGAACAGCTCCAGGTAGCCATATTGCATTGCATTTTCAGAAAATTACAACAGCTGCAGATTGAAAAGGAAAGGTAATTTTTAATATTCAATTACAATATGATTTGTGTCGCAATTGTATACGCCATATTGTTTTTACTTTAGTTGCTATTTTTTCCCCCCACGAAAGTGGAGTTACCCTTTTAAGTAATTTTTTTTTAAATGCACAATTATTCTCAGTGAACAAATATGAGCTGAACTTTTCTGATTCCCATGTTTGTGAATATGCAGCTAGATTAACTTTTAAGTAGTTATGCACACTGCCATACAGGAGCTGCAAAGCGCACAGAGCATGTATACAGACATTTCCGGGACCTGCTGCTTGTACATACAGCTGCAAATTTAGATGCATTAGAAGAGATGACTGTACACAGTTGTGGGCTAGGGGTTGCGTAAAGCACCTACATGGTGGCAGCGGGTTACGGGGAATGTAATTTTGTAGGCACTGTACATCCATGTGCATAAATTCTTAGACCTTACTTGTCTCGCATATTAATAATAGGTTGAGTCCTGAGTAAAGAGACAAGAGCTGGCACTCTACCATGAAAAGTATAGAAGAGGTATTAGGCATGTTCTTTTGAATTTTATTTTGATTAAGTTACCATGTTTTTTTTTTTCCAGTGAGGAAGAGGTTTCTCGTGTCCAGGAGTTGATCAAAGACCCTTCATACAAGGCCAACCCCCTGTCAGCAGTGTCGGCGCACCTGCTGAAACGCTTGAAAGCTCAGAGAGAATTCCCGCCTAACCTCTGATGAAGGGGCACAGAGCATTGACATACCATTGGGGATGTGGTAGAGAGGGCAAGACACAGCCTGCTGCTGGGAATGCAAGAAAATGGCAGCAGATTAAGACAAACTCTTCCACCAACATTGGGCTAACACTGCAGCCATGTATGCAAGAATGTCGTCATGTTTGTACTGTCAGAAACATCTGGCAGTGGTTAAAACGTGTTGCCTTTTGAAACATTTATTACCTAATTATTATGTTTGGGATGATCTGTGTCCATTTGTTTTATATCTGAAATCTGGATTATAGCAGTAAGGACATTGCTTCCAAAGGTTGTCCCTGGTTTCTAAACTCAAAAAGTTTTTAGTCCAACGTACTCAATACAGCTTTATTAAAGTGAACTTCACTTGCCTCACTGGTGTTAGTTTTACACCTAACCCCCACTCTTACCTTGACTGCTGGGTTGAACATAAATAGCATATTCACCCAGTAATCCACTACAGCTGGGTCCTGTGCCACCGTCTTCTTTGCTGACATCATCAGAGAGCCAGTTATCTCTTCCAGGTCCTAGCAGCCAGTCCCCTGATGATGCTCCACTGCAACCCAAAGCCTTATGCATAATGGGTGATGTGGGTATCCTTTGAAGCTTTGCATAGGGGCCTAGGCGAGAAAGGCAGAAGTGTAGGGTTTATGAAGCAAATAGTATTTCCCCACAAACAAAGAAAAATTTGTACTGCAATTTCTTGAAAGGGAGTGGGGGGTAAAGAGGAATGAAAATAACAAAACAAGTATGGCCCCTTTCCTACTTCTGCGACTTGTCCTGCGACTTGGGACTACAGAGTCGCATGACAAGTCGTACTCCATGATTTCCAACTTCAAAGTAGTACCTGCACTACTTTGGTCCGACTTTGATGCGTTTTGACTTCCATAGACCTCAAGATTACACAGGCATTGCTTCAAGTCCAGGTATAATCGCGCGACTTTTAGGTCACACAATTGTGAAGAGGGCCTAAATGAGAGTGAACGTTTGCCTTTTGGTCCATGTTATACTTAAGTGAAACGATACAATGTGCATATAGCTGAAAGTTTGATTGGAAACATTTTATCATCAGATACTTAGTTCTTTCATTAGCATAATTTTAGTCACCAGGTATTTTCTCAGCTAGATAAAGTGTTGTTGGCAGATCTGTTGCTTATGTGTGATGATGTATGAGTTCACGCTTGTAACTCACCACTTTGGGTGCAGCTGGTGTTCCAGGCTTGTTTGCTTCCACCTTAACACATTTAGGGCTTGTTTACACTTGTAAATATCAAAGCACTGGTGTGCTGCTACAGCTGGCTGATGGGGTATTGCAAGGGATAAAATGTAGTAAATATGTGAAAAGGGAATCGCTGCTACCATAAAATCAAGTACTCAAAACTTGAACAAAGGAATAAATAAGAATGTAAAGGTGGTGCGCTATTCTAAATAAAATACATACAATTTGTAATTGTATTACAGTCAATATACAACATCAAAACTAAAGCCAAAATATCATTGTGATATGAGTATAAATAAGTAGATTGGTGCCAAACAGTCACCGTGAAATAAATCCAAAAATAATGTAAACTCATAAATATAAAAATAGTGTGAAATGTTCTTCCAATAATAAAAAGTAAATCCGTCGTGAATCACATGCAGTGCTTCTTCAATGAAAAACTTCAGTGCTCAATGTGCTAGATCCATCCACCTTCTATTAACCTTTGAGTGCAATGCACGCTCACCTGCAGCACAATGGTAATGTGCAGTATAAAGTAAAGCAATCCACCTGGGGAAGTCCAATGGCTTCTCTTGAATCCTCCTCTAATCAGAATGGGAATGCCATCCGTCCATGTCTCCATGCTTTATCATGCTGAGAAATAATTTTGAAAACCAATGTAGACCTGGTCTGCTGTAATTTGGTGCAATGACTGTAATATTGTGAATATGAGTACATGAAGGTCATGGCTGCCATTTTGATTTCATTTTAGATATTTAGGGTGCTTGTAGTGCACCACTCCGACCTTGCTTGGTAAATCAATGCAGTATGTTGCCTCTGTGACACCAGCCGCTCATCTGCCAGAGGCTCATGTCACGGTGTCATGGAGGCAACATACTGCATTGATTTACCAAGCAAGGTCGGAGTGGTGCACTACAAGCACCCTGAATATCAAAAACGTGATGCAATCTAAATGGGAGCCATGACCTTCATTTATTCATATTCACAATATTACAGTCATTGCACCAGATTACAGCAGACCAGGTCTACATTTGTTTTTCAAAATTATTTCTCAACATGATAAAGCATTGAGACATGGAGGGATGGCATTCCAATTCTGATAAGAGGAGGATCCAAGGGAAGCCATTGGACTCCCCCGGGTGGATTGGTTTACTTTATAACTGCACATTACCATTGTGCTGCAGGTGAGCACGCATTGCAGTCAAAGGTTGATAGAAGGTGGATGGATCTTGCACATTGAGCACCAAATTTTTTCTTTGAAGAAGCACTGCATGTTGAAAGTGATTTCACGGATTTACTTTTTATTATTGGAAGAACATTTCACACTATTTTGATATTTATACCTTATGAGTTTACATTTTTCTTGGATTTATTTCACAGTGCACATTTGGCACTAATCTACTTGTTTATATTCGTATCACAATGATATTTTGGCTTTAGTTTTGATTTTGTATATGGATTGTAAAATGATTACGAATTTTATGTATTTTATATAGAATAGCACCCCACCTTCATATTACTATTTGTTTACACTTGTGTCTCCCTCTGAAGAGGCATTGTTGCCTCCTTGCCATTTGTTTTAGCCCCTAAATAACTGCACTATCGCACCACAACTGTATGCATTGCACGCAGTTTCGGGGCAGTTGAAGCGTGGGCTCCATTCAGTTGAATGCCACTTGCCGAACACAACAAGGGGATCATTTTTGGTAACATTGGTCACATGATTGCTGATCCTACGATCCTACACCCGAACAACCCCCCCAGAAGTTCAGAACCTTTTAAAGGGGTTGCGTGGGCAGGAATGAGTGTATTTACTGCCGCCCCCCAACCAAAAGTGTATGCTAAGCCTTAAAATGGGCCCAAATTCAGATTTATCACTGTGGTAACACAGAAAAGCTTTTGCCCGATCCTCTGTAATCGTATTTCCTAAATTTTGTATACGGGTCCATTCTTGCTATAATTGCAGCGGCATGCTTTTATGTAATAATTTACTGAAAAATCTCAGGGTTTTATTTACTGTTCTGTCCATATGCCTTAAAATTCAATGCAATTAGATTTATACTATACTGGCTCTTTGAAAAAATGACCTTTGATGACAACCGATCACACTCACCACAGATAGACAATCTAAATAAAAAGCACAACATACTCCAATAATTATATAAGAAAAGAATACTTTAAAATTGTGAATTTTACAATTGTTTAAATGTTGTACACTGCTCATACACCAAAATGTTTCGCTTTGTCAGATTAAACAGTGGCATGTGTGTTGGTAATTCTTATATTGGAAGAATAAAATAAAAAAAATAGTACTGTCTCTTATTGTATGATGTTGTATAGAAGCAGCAGTTAAGGTAAAAAAAAAATAATTTTATCTTGGAAGGATCTCAAATAGATGTCAACCCGATGCCATTGACACAAGCCCAAAGTCTGTTCACACAGACCCCTAAAGTGAGCCCTGATTCTAATGTCTCAGTGTGGCAACACAGAGAAATATGCTGTAACTGCATCTACTGCACTGCCTTCAATTCTGAGCATGTTCATATGCACTAAAACTATTAAAGGAAACCTTTCCTGAGTGACAAATGAGTAAAGCAGGGGGTCGTTGGGGGAGCTTGGTTAGGGCTAGTAGGGGGAGGAGAGTCTCCAATGGGGCATGGAAACAGCCTCTGCTCAGACACAATTTACACCATCCATGCTGGGGGGGGGGGAGCCCTGCGCTCTGCCTTCTGTCTGGGGGAGCCCTGCGCTCTGCCTTCTGCCTGGGGGAGCCCTGCGCTCTGCCTTCTGCCTGGGGGAGCCCTGCGCTCTGTCCTTGTCTTTATCCTGCACTCAGTAGGTCAGTGGTGGGGACTTTTTACTTCTCACCAGGAATCCTTTAGGCATGTCTGTGGCAGAAGTGGTGCAGCCTTTCCTTTTTACGGGGCATCAGAGCGGCCAGGGGGGCAATTACCCCCCTGTCCCTTGGCCCAGTCCTCCCCTGGTGGCCTGTCATTTACCACTGTGTACATGCTCACATGTGTGACTATATAGTCACATTGGCTGCTCAGATGTGATAGGGAGGAAATGCTCATAGAAACTTACTGAAAACTGAGCATGTGCAGAGCTGCCACTACGTGGGACATGAACAGAAGGTGGAGATAAGATTGGCAGGATCAACCAGGTTTTTCGCAGAATACAGAAGACGAATCTCAAAGTGACTGAGTAGTATGAAAATGTAATACACCATTTATTGATCGTTTTTATAATGTGAGTTTAACTTCTTCCTGACCACCCGCCGCCTTTTTAGGTGGCTCTCCTGCGCAAACCGATGTAGACCTACGTCGGTCACGCGCAGGAAGCTAGGGTGCGAGCGCGCCGCCGACGGCGTGCTCCCATCCCCACTGATTGCTGTGATAAGTCACTGTGAAGCCGCCCCTGTGTTTTCCGTCTCTATGAATGGACGAAAGAGATACTTTGTATCACTCTCTGTCCTTGCAGAGGTAGAAATAATAATAATTTAAAAAATACCTAGATTAAGATTTGATCTAGGTTGGTGCCAGGGTTAAGGCCCGTACACACGACACGAAAATCGGAAGTAAAATTCCGTCCGACGAACGATCTGCCAATTTTTGGATTGTTAGTATAGTGCTTTCGACAGTTGATTACGAATTTTCGGAAGACAAAATCTGGATGTGCAGGCTATAAAATTTTTATCGTACGTCAACACAACGTCCGATTTTCATTTAATTAGTACAGTTTTCGTCTGAAAAAAATCGTAAGAGCAAGACTAGGTATGCTCAGAAATTAAAGAACACATACAAAACAAATCAACACATGACATCACTTCTAAAGTTGAATTCTGTCATACGGGAATTTTCGTATGAAAGTAACATACTTCACTTTCCATATGAGACTAGCATGAAACAAAAATCGGACGAAAGATCGTTATCGTTCAATAATCTGTGTACGAGGCTTTAGTCTTTGGGTCAGGGTCCTTATTTCTCTATCGCTCATTGACAGACGTAGTCTTCTTGATTCTCAAGAGCTGGGTTATGTTGTCTCCGCAGGAGTAGGACTAGGCAGAAAGACAAAACGTTCTGGCTCCACCTTAGGGGCAGTCCCTGAGGGTATATCCTCCCTCTCTCTGCTACAGGGAATCAGTTTTTTTTCTGTCTAGTCAGGAGTAAGGACCTAAGTTCCTTGCTGGGATCTTTTGGTCCTGGCAAGACTTTTTTTCTTTAAGAAAAAGATATTTTTTTAGGTAGTTTTCTCCAGTGTTTTTTTCCTGTGAGATCTTCAAGCAAAAATGCCGGACTGGGCGACACTTGTGGTCACCCCAGCCGGCCTACGAGCGCGCGCAGACCATGGCATTGCGCTTGGTCGGCCGCGACATATTCAAGTAAGTATGCGGGGCCGAGCGACGGGCTGGATGTTGAGATCCAGTGGTCACCCCGGTTTCTGCCTACGAGCGCGTGCAGACCAGAGCTCCGCGCTGGGTCGGCCGCGACGGAGTCCCAGTGGAGGGACTGACCTTGCGAGTTAAAAGTCTCGCTTGGACGCCAGGTACCAGAGAGTCGAGGCGTCCGGAGTGGTCCACAAACCCCCACCCCGGTGGAGAGGGTATTGTGAAGAGAGGGTGCCTGTCGGTTCGGTATGGTGAGTAAACGTTCCCTTTTTTCCTCGTTATGAGG
Source organism: Pelophylax lessonae (assembly GCF_965119305.1). Taxonomy (NCBI): domain Eukaryota; kingdom Metazoa; phylum Chordata; class Amphibia; order Anura; family Ranidae; genus Pelophylax; species Pelophylax lessonae. Next base: position 214,715,147 of record NC_138773.1, read on the forward strand.
CAGTATGTATTATGGGCCCCTCCATGGTCAGTATATATCTGATACTTACAAGTCCCCCTTGTAATACAGCATGTGTTTGTGGGAAGTGGACTTGGTTTAAGAGCTAACACTCTACCCAGCAGACTGTAACATTACAGCAGACATAGGAGGTATAATCCTACCTTATGTGTAGTGTATCTTCTGTAGATCCATATATCGCCTCTTAGCAGAGATGCAGGTGGATGTGCTGGGAAAACGATTTCGGCGGTCCGCCGCCATTTTGCCGTAGACCGAATGCATGTATGTCCTCAGGTCACGCCGGCCGCCATGTTTTTGGAGTCTTATGTCTCTTCTATGGGGGCGGCCTTGTTTTGTGAGCCCAGCTACCTCGTGGAGAGCTGGGAACGCCGGAAGGCGTACACAGGGGGCGGAGCCACGCCTTCTACCCGGGAAAAAGCAAACAGCTCCTTCCAGTCTGTGTAAGACAGACGCTGACTGCAGTTGGTTGGAAACTGCACTGCATCGGTTGGTGAGCCTTGGGGGTCCCTCTCTCTCTCTGTGGGATCGAGAAGCAGGTACTCTGAGGGGCGCTATTGCGCTAGGGGGAGACACACAAAAAAAAAAAAAAAAAAAAGAAAAAGTTTTTTTGTTTTGCTGGCAAAGGTGTCCTGTATTAACATGGACCCTGCCACTCATGTATCTCCTCCGGATCCCCTCGAGGGGTCTGCGGGATCCTCCAGCACCCCATTGACAATTGAATCATTGTCAGCTATTATGGAAACTTTTGTGTCCCGGGTGGAAGTGGCTTGTCAGGGACAGGGCGCAAGAAAGCGACCCCCGCCTAACCCCATATTATCTGAAACCTCGGATTCAGATTCTGAGCCCATTTCTGCAGTTGCAGGTACTTCATCTGGGATTGGTGTCTCGGGTCCTGTCTCTTCAGACAGTGAGGAGGATGTTTCGGCATCCGCCATAGCCCGAGAGGAAGCGTTGGTAAACGCACTCATTGTATCTGTTCAAGAGACCTTAAGGTTACAGGGTATTCCATCGGAAATAGCTGAAACTGAAATCCCTTTTGGGACTAAAAAACGCATCAAAGTGGCGAAGGTTTTTCCATTGCCCAAATGTTTTGGCAATCCAATCGAAGAAGAATGGCGTCTGCCAAAACGCACTTTTACTATTTCTAAACGCATTAACAGGCGTTATCCGTTTGAGGAAACCCTTATTAAGAAATGGACAGAACCACCTGTGGTGGATTCACCAATTGCTAGACTGAATAAAGCCACGGTTATTCCTTTAGAAGACGCTCCGTCTTTTAAAGATCCAGTGGATCGCAAGATAGAGGCTATGTCTCGCACCATGTTTTCCTTGATTGGATCAGCTTTCAGACCTATAATAGCTATTGGTCTGGTTTCACAGGCTGTAACTGAATGGACCAAGTGGTTACGCCGGGACTTAGAAGAGGTCCCTCAGGCGGTATCAGATTTGTTGGAACAAATGATACAGGGGTTACAGTTTGTGTGTGATGCGGCGTTAGACGCCACTCCATTATTGGCGCGGGCATCAGTCTCAGCAGTGGTTCTCAGGCGTACACTGTGGCTAAAAGGTTGGTTAGCCGACCAAGGTTCCAAAAAAGCATTGGCTAATATCCCCTTTTCAGGAGAGCGTCTATTTGGAGCCAACTTAGATGAGATCATTAAAGATCTCACGGGTGGAAAGAGCACCTTTTTACCGCAAAATTTTAAAGGTAGAGGAACTCGTCAAAGACGAGGGCCTTCTTTTTCTGCTCACAAGAGGTTTTTTCGTCCCGCGGGTGAAAAAACTAAGTCCTCCAAAGCTCCTGCAGGAGGCGTCAGGGGTCGTTGGTCGGGCAAGCAAAAGCCCGCCCCCTCCAGACCTGAAGATAAACCATCCAAAGCCTGAAGGTGCGCCCCCACCCATAACTGGGGTGGGGGGACGTCTTCGCCGGTTCCCGGATCCATGGCTTTCCAGAATCCCGGACAAATGGGTTTGCGAAGTCATAAGGTCAGGGTACAAGATCGAGTTTCGATCTCTCCCACCGGCGCGATTCTTCCCTTCCAATATCCGACTATCCTCAGATCGTTTAGAAGATCTGCGGAGAGCAGTCACGGATTTACTACAACAAGGAGTGGTAGTCCACGTTCCTTGGACAGAACGGTTTCAAGGGTTTTATTCAAACCTGTTTACAATACCCAGGAAAGAGGGCAAAGTGCGTCCAATTCTGGACTTAAGAGCACTCAATTCTTTCGTCAACATAAGAAGATTCAGAATGGAGTCCATTCGCACGGTAGCAGCCTTCCTGCATCCAGGGGATGTCCTAGCGTCCATAGACATCAAGGACGCCTATCTTCACATTCCCATTTTCGCAGGACATCAGCGGTTTCTACGCTTTTCCGTAGAGGAGAACCACTATCAGTTTGTGGCGTTACCTTTCGGTCTCGCCACGGCTCCGCGGGTCTTCACAAAGGTGTTGGCCCCAATGTTGGCACTTCTGCGCCAAAGAGGTATATCGACCCTTGGTTACCTAGACGATCTTCTGCTTCATGCAGAGTCTCCTCAGACCTTGCTACAAAACATAGAAATTACTATGATTTCTTTACAGGAATTCGGGTGGCTGGTGAACCAGCAAAAGTCATTTCTGGTTCCCACCCAGAGGCTCGAATATCTGGGTCTAATTCTAGACAAAGTCAGGACAAGAGTTTTTCTTCCGGTAGGGAAACTCCGAAAGATTCAATCAGCAGTCCAGTTGTTACTGTCCAACAGCTGGTCTTCCCTTCGGACTTGCATGAGGGTTCTGGGGTTGATGGTGGCTTCATTCGAAGCAGTCCCATTTGCCCAGTCCCATACCCGAATTCTTCAGCAAGAGATTCTTCTCAGATGGAATCGGAATCCGGAATCCCTGGACAATCAGATCCGATTGAGCAAACAGACCAGAGAGTCTCTGGTCTGGTGGCTTCGGTCTCCGATGCTCAGCCAGGGAAAGTCATTTCTGCCAATATATTGGACGATAGTGACCACGGATGCCAGTCTATCCGGATGGGGAGGAATTCTCGGTCAGTTATCTGTCCAGGGACTTTGGTCCCCGGAAGAATCCAGGTTACCGATAAATGTATTGGAACTGAGAGCGATCAGACTTTGTCTGATTCACTGGACCGAGCAGCTCCAGGGCAGCCCGGTTCGGATCCAGTCGGACAATGCCACGGCCGTGGCTTATGTCAATCACCAGGGGGGCACCAAGAGTGTCCGAGCGGCCAAAGAAGTGGCTTACATTCTTCGCTGGGCGGAACGATTTGTTCCAGCAATCTCTGCGGTGTTCATTCCGGGGGTGGAGAATTGGCAGGCAGATTATCTCAGCCGTCAGACCCTGGATCAGGGGGAATGGTCCCTCCATCCAGACGTTTTCCACCAGTTGTGCCTACGGTGGGCATGACCGGATGTGGATCTGTTGGCATCACGATTCAACAGGAAAGTTCAGAGATTCGTGGCTCGCTCCCGCAATCCTCTAGCAGAAACCGCAGACGCACTGATCGCCCCGTGGGGGCAATACCAGCTAATATATGCCTTCCCTCCTCTCGCGTTACTGCCAAGACTTCTTCGCAGGATAGAGGAGGAAGGAATTCCAGTAATCCTGGTAGCTCCGGACTGGCCTCGTCGAGCTTGGTACGCCGACATGGTCAGACTGGTGGCGGACGTCCCGTGGAGACTTCCTCTCAGGGAGGATCTACTGTCTCAGGGACCGATCTTCCATCCTGCTTTACGATCGCTGGCTTTAACGGCCTGGCTATTGAGACCCAGGTGCTGAAGGACAAAGGTTTGTCAGCTTCAGTTATTCCTACTCTAGTTGAAGCAAGGAAAGCGACTTCCAGAAAGATTTATCATCGCACATGGAAGTCCTACATTGCATGGTGTGAACCTTTGGGGTTCCGTCCTCGGTCTTATTCGATTAGTCGAATATTGGCTTTTCTGCAACAAGGGGTTGAGCAGAAACTGGCCTTGAGTACTATCAGGGTCAGGTCTCAGCATTAGCCATCTTCTTTCAGAAGCCTTTGGCTACTCATTCCTTGGTGCGGAATTTCATCCAGGGGGTGCGACATCTGGCTCCGCCAGTGCACGCGCCGTTACCCCCCTGGGATCTTAATTTAGTGTTGTAGGTTCTTCAGAAACCTCCCTTTGAAGATATTAGGGAGATTCCTCTACCCACGTTGTCCCAGAAGGTGGCCTTCTTGGTGGCTATTACTTCTGCACGCAGGGTGTCAGAACTGGCCGCATTATCTTGTCGTTCACCATATCTGGTGGTTCATAGAGATAAGGTGGTTATTCGTCCGAATCCATCCTTCCTACCAAAAGTGGTTTCAGAATTTCATCTGAATGAAGAAATTGTGTTACCTTCCCTGTGTCCTAAGCCCAGTCATCCGCGAGAGTTTGCTTTACACTCCTTGGATGTGGTCCGGGCGATCAGGGTATACTTGAAAACGACAGACTCGTTTCGCAAGACGGATTCACTTTTTGTGATCCCAGATGGACCCAAAAAGGGGTTGCCTGCATCTGCCGCGACCATTTCCAGATGGATCAGACAGACGGTAGTACAGGCTTATTCTATTAAGGGTCGGGAGCCCCCGTTCCCTGTTAAGGCGCACTCCACTCGGGCACTTAGTGCGTCATGGGCCTTTCGCCATCAGGCGTCAGTGGTCCAGGTGTGCAAGGCGGCTACCTGGTCGTCGGTGCATACCTTTACTAAACATTATAAAGTTGATGTAATGGCATCGTCTGATGCCTCGTTTGGCCGCAAGGTTTTGCAGGCCGCAATTTGAGGAGACCAGTGGTCTACCTCGAGGGTTTTTTCCGTTGGAAAATTTTTCTTTAGTCTCATTCTTTGTTTTATAATGAGCCTTTAAAACTTCTAGTTTGGCACCGGTTGGGCCTTCTAGATTGGATTTGATTTTGTCAATCCCACCCCTCATTTGTGGCACTGCTTCTGGATGTCCCAGCTCTTGAGAATCAAGAAGACTACGTCTGTCAATGAGCGATAGAGAAAAATGGATTTTTGTAAGATCTTACCGTAAAATCCTTTTCTCTTAAGCTCATTGACAGACGTAGTACCCGCCCCTCTATCATTGAGTTGGGTTGGGTTAAATTCTCTGTACTGCTTTAAAACAGAACTGATTCCCTGTAGCAGAGAGAGGGAGGATATACCCTCAGGGACTGCCCCTAAGGTGGAGCCAGAACGTTTTGTCTTTCTGCCTAGTCCTACTCCTGCGGAGACAACATAACCCAGCTCTTGAGAATCAAGAAGACTACGTCTGTCAATGAGCTTAAGAGAAAAGGATTTTACGGTAAGATCTTACAAAAATCCATTTTTTTTGGACAGGATTTTTTTTTTTTTTTTTATTAGTTAGTATCAGTGTCAGTGTGTTTTAGGTAGGATTAAAAAAAAAAAAAAAAAAAGCAAAATGTGCACTATTGTTTCTCGACTGTACTATGGATATAAACAAATAATATACACATGTGTGGTATCTCTGCCATCCACTCATACATCTTTTTTTTTTTTTTACCATTTTGTGACAGTTTTCTTTGATAATAATAAAAAAAAAAGTCAAGAGATATTCATTACCATTTACCACCAAATGAAAGCCCAATATGTCCTGGAAAAAACAAGGTATAATCAACCTGGATGTACAAAGAAGTTGTGAAGATATGTATGGTTTTACTAACCCATGTCAAAATTGGCCTTAGGCATTTCGATTTGTTTTACCCTTAGGTGCGAAGGGGTTAAGCTGCAAATCTACTGAAGTTCAAGCCATGGGTGGCCTTGTTGACACCACTCAGTTTGAAAAGTCATCCAAACAATGACTGCAGCCAATCCGCTGCAGTCAATGTTTTGACAGCCGCTGGTGCCAGCTGTCCGAATACTATAGCCAACAGTGGGAGATTTGTCCGTCCATGCTGTTTAGCATGGATTAGGGTAATCAGTGGATTTTTCTTCTTCGGCCCTCACAGCTAGAGAAATCCTGACAAGTTAGGGTGTGTGTTACCACCATGCTTCCTACTCCTTTCTTTGCAGTCTTATCAAAAACGTGTGGATAGCTATTAAGCCACTGCTTAAAGTGGAGTTCCAGCCTCAAAATCCACTTTAGGCCATCCGCTTGCTCAGTGCTACCTAAAAAACAAATGGAAAGTCCCAATGTTTTTTTTTAATTACCTTGATATTGAAGAAAATATACTTACCTTTCTTCCACTTCCTCCTTCTATGGCCCGCGCCGTCACTTCCTGCTTGCATTGATTCCTGGGAGCTGAATGTCATCGCTCCCAGGAATCAATGCGCCTGCACCGACCCCGCTCGTCCGTTCCGGTGCATGCGCGTCATTCCCTGCTAAACCGCTTCTGGGCATGCCCAGAAGTGACGAGCGGGGCCGGTGCAGGGCATTTTGGGGCCGAAGAGGACACGGAAGAGGATGTAGAAGAGGACGCGCTGGCTTCAGCTGCCCACACCAGAGATGGCAGCTCTTGAGAAGAAATTTTCAAGGCAAGTATTTCTTCTAAAAGGTGAGTGCAGCCTGGGACAGTTCAGAGGCTATCCATTGTGGAATACACTAGCCCTGACTGTCCTGGGGGTATTTTTAGTGAAAAACACCTATCCGAGGCCGGAACTCCGCTTTAAGGTTCATTCATTCATTGTTTTTTTAGTTTTTTGCTACATTAGAGAAATGGCGTGTGGGGGCACTCAGATACTACAGGGATTGCTTAGAGACTGGTCAGATTATAGGGCATGGTCAATGTAGGCATGCTGCAGAAGGGAGTGGGAGGAGCCAAACACTGCCCAGGAAAGTATATACATACTCACAAAGAGGTGGAGAAAAGTCTATGGCCTCTAGAGGTTTGTCAGTGACACTCAGCTCAGAGGTCATAGTAAATACCAAGTCCTTCTGCAGGACCTACAAAGCAGATCTACAACTGCTGAAAAAAAAGTGAGAGGTGCTTGCAGCTTTGCAAGCATGCACATATTTTCCTAATATGTAGCTAAACGTGTGTAAAAAAAAAAAAAAAAAAAGAAATAGCCTTATTTTAAACTAAAAAAAAAAAAATATCTGAAAAGTCGTGAATCCTATACAGCTACAATCTGATTCTGGTGTTTTGCATGCTAAAAATATGTAGGCAGCTGAGACCATGAGTGGATCAATTTCACTAATAAAATTAAGGGTGTTCAACTTAGGGGCGTCACTGCTGAGTGATTACATATCGTTTCAAGAGATGTGCTGTTGCAGGGAAGTTAAAATGTGCAATTACAGTGATAATGGGAGTCAAAAAGCTCACACCTCCCCAAAACAACTTGACAAAGAAGAAATGTGATCTTTTAAAGCAGTTTCTTATTGGCAACGTGCAAAGTAGAGAGGACAATGCTCTACAAGCAAGTGTACTATAGCTCCGCAGTACTTAGGATTTTAAGAAAAACAATCAATAATGTTATTAAAGTTCCTTTTTTTTTGGTCTTGATTAAGTGAACTAATAGCATGGTATTGTGGGCACTAGAAGGTACCTCTATGTACCAATAATTTGAGTAAATTCTGTTTCAATACTCCTCAGTTCAGCTGTCTGTAGCTAGACCTACTGATCGTTTTAACCAGGCATGCCAAACCTGCATACGCTGCTACCCGCACAATAGAATTTGCCCACCAAACACATTCAAGAGAGCGCTTCTTAGGCTTTGCTAAGCCACCCCCCTTTCTGCCAACTGCTTTCAGGGAAAATGTCTCTTTGCAGGTGTGGACTGAGAAACTTTGACCTGGGAGGAAAACACAACCAACTAGCCCTTTCATGGCATGGATAGATTTCTGTTGGCTAAAGAAAATTGAAGAAAAGAGAAAAGTAGGTACTCAAAGACATATCCCTGGTGAACACATGAAAAAGTTTGTAAAGAGCGTAAAAAATGCCACAAAAAAGGGTGGGAGTATACCAGTAAAGAACCAATAGAAACACTGAGTTAAAAAACCTGATTTGATACTCAACCACCCAATCAACATAAATTGGGATAATAAACAAACACTCGCCGGATTTCTAAGATATGTATACTTTAATTGTCAAAACACAAAACAAAAAATAACAGATCAAAAAGTCTGTGCAAGATAGCAAATTCCTAAAATGGTACCAAAGACATACACCACACACACCTAAAAACATGCACACAGCCACCCCTCACCCTCCACTTAGGCAAGATAAACCAAATTGGTATCATAAAGTGCAAGTATATATGCAAGTAAAGTAGATATTGGAGGGTATACTGATCAATGTGTAGGTGATGGATTCCCTAGGTAAGGAAAATGGGGAGGGACTAGAAGGAATATTATTCAAAACTGATAGACTCATCCATGGATGGTTTGAAAAAAAGTCTCCTTATCTCCAACAAGCAGTGGTAAACTTGGTGAGTTCCTAGTTGATTAAATATATCACATCTGTGGGGAAAGGAAAAATCTGTGTGTGGTCCAGAGGAGGCAAGAATCTGTTCACACTATTAGTTGTGCACTCCACAAATCTGGCTTTTATGGAAGAGTGGCAAAAAGAAAGCCATGAGAAGTCCCGTTTGCCGGAAGCAATGTGGGGGACACTGCAAACATGTGGAAAAGATGCTCTGGTACAATGAGACCAAAATTGAACTTTGGCCCAAAAGCAAAACGCTATGTGTGGCGGAAAACTAACACTGCACATCACCCTGAACCCACCATCCCCACTGTGAAACGTGATGGCAGCATCATGTTGTGGCTATGCTTTTCTTCAGCAGGGACAGGGAAGCTGGTCAGAGCTGTTTGGAAGATGGACGGAGCCACATACAGGGCAATATTAGAAGAAAACCTGTTAGAGTCTGCAGAAGACTTGAGACTGGGGTGGAGGTTCACCTTAAGCAGGACAAAGACCCTAAACATACAGCCAGAGCTACAATGGAATGGTTTATAGCAAAGCATATTCATGTGTTAGAATGGCGCAGTCAAAGTCCAGACCTAAATCCAACTGAGAATCTGTGGCAAGACTTGAAAATTGATGTTCACAGATGCTCTCCATCCAATCTGACAGAGCTTGAGCTATTTTGCAAAGAAGAATGGCCAAAAATGTCACTCTGTGCAAAGCTGAGACATACCCAAAAAGACTTGCAGCTGTAATTGCAGAGAAAGTTGGTAAAACAAAGTATTGACTCAGGGGCTGAATAAAAATGCACCCCACACTTTTCACAATTTTTTTTTAAAGGCATTTATTATGTTTTACAAATGAAGACTGTAAATAACAAACAGATGTCATCTCAACATGGTGATGGCAGTAGTGTCCGCTACGCAGAGCCCATCAAAAGTACAACTCAGAATAATACATTCTAGACCGTTCGTGGAATAACAATTCCATTGGTAAAAAATAGTCTGAGTTATTTGTACAATAAACCTGGGCCAGCCATAGCAACCAAACAAGGTAACGGAACAACTACACATACAATCACCCCATACAATACACACACACATACATACATGCAGTGCTCTCTCCAAATTCAAAAGAAGGTTTATAGCAGACCCATTAATGAGACAATTGAGAGGAGACCAGATCTACCACCTGAGAAGTTGTGCTATCCAGCCATGGTTGCCACACTTTACTGAAATTTTTAGAGCAGGCTCACCCCTTGTAAATAGGTTTGTACAAAGACAGCACCTGATTTATCAAACGGCAGACATATGGCAAGGTAGGCAGAGCTGCATCCTTCCAATGCAGTGCCTTTTTTGCATAGAAAAATATCAGACAAAACATAATACACTTACAGGTAAGTAGAGCATGATTATCTATAACACAAAGTAGACAAACTTCCAGAGTTTTGGGAGCTAGTAGGCTAAAATGGGTTGTTAGCATGTCAAATAATTCAGCCCAAAAAGGGGACAGGTTTGGACAGGACCAAAACATGTGCAAAGCGTTAGCTGACACTTCCCCACACCTAGGGCAGCAAGCTTGGTCTGTCAACGCCATACAAATCAGTTTAACAGGAGTGTAATGCAACTGGTGAATCAATTTAAAATGTAGAAGTTTATCAGCCATGCTAATACCATCTTGCAGGAAGGTTTCGGTGACCTCCTCCCAATCTTCATCTGCAAGATTGGGAAGATATGCCTGCCATTTCCCACAAGAGGAAGCAAAGGGGCGTGGACCTGCAGATTGTAGGGCATTATAAAATGTAGTTAACAATTTATCAATATAAGGGTCTGCCATAAGATGTTCCAAAGGAGATGTGGTCATGTCCACTGCCAGCAGTCCAAATTGTGCTTGCACAGCATGACGTAGTAAGAGGTACTTGAAAAATAATTTATTAGACACATCAGCCCACTCTTTTAGAATATCAAATGAGATAAAGGTTCCCTCCACATACACCTGAGATAAGTAAATAATCCCTTTAGCTATCCACCAAGACGTATCTGGGTGGTTGTAAAGTTCCTTGAAGTTAGAGTTGCGCCAAAATGGTGCATTCGATATAAGGAGATCTATACCCTCAGAGAGGAGCTTTCCTGCCGTGGACCACGTTAAAAAAAAGACATCCATGGGGCAACATTTCCCATACAATGATTGTACCCGACAGTGAACCTCATCTTTGAGCCCCCTGGAGGTACCTTGAAGAGCTAACATTAGAGTGGTGGAGGGGTCAGGAGCATCTGGGTGAAATCAATTATACACATAAGTCAACTTGGAGGCTAAAAAATAATTGTGAAATTCATGGGAAGCTAAGCCGCCCCGCAAAGGTGCTTGAAGGGAGGCCCTAGAAATCCTTTGATGTGGTTTGTTTCAAATAAATGAAGATATAAGAGAATCTATATGTTGAAATAATCGCTTTAGGAGAAAAGTTGGGGAGGCTCACAGAAGATAAATAATTTTTACCATATTTATACGTCCAATGAGGTTAAGGGGTAAAGATGCCCACACATGAAATTTCGTTGTCCTATTCGCCAGCACTGGGGAGATATTTAGGGAGTCATCTTCCATAAAATTAGCATTCATATTATTTCCCAAGTATATCAATGTACACTTTTCATATATTTATTTGTAAAAAAAATTGAAAACCATTTATCATTTTCCTTCCACTTCACAATTATGTGCCACTTTGTGTTGGTCTATCACATAAAATCCCAATAAAATACATTTACATTTTTGGTTATAACATGATATGTGTAAAATTTCAAGGCATTGTATACACAGTTTATTATGCTTCCGTTATGAATGGACACAGGAGCGATTGGTACTGATCACTCACTGTGTCCATTCAGAAAAAGAAGGGGCCGGTAGATTATATATTTACTGGCCCCTTCCCTGCTCTCCACACTGACACAGCAGCAGCCGAGGGGGGGGGGGCTGGGGGAGCCGGCAGCACTGAAAGTGGAGGCGGGGGCCAGGGAGGCACACAGGAGCCTGGGGGCAGCAGAAGACAATAAACCTGGATAGGAGCGACATATAGAGGAACAGATGCCTAGACATGTGTGAATCGTTTAGTTACAAATCAAACTTTGAATGATATTTCTGAATCCCAATAGTAACGAATTTCAAGGAATCTGAAATAAATAAATAATGACACAAAATATCTAAATTTGATTTAAAAAAATGAATTTGAATTGGAGTATAACATTTAAATAGGATGATATTCCTACTAGTCTGCTTTCTGGAAAAGAATAGAATAAAACAGAATGGCACATAATAGAATAAAAAATAAATAAAAGAATAGAATAAAAAAATAGACTAGGATATAAAAGAATAGAATAGAAAATGTTCTATTTTCTTTTCAGTTTTATTCTATTCTATAAAGCAGCCTAAGTAGGAATCATCATCTTTTTGCACTTTTATATCTTGTTGTATTTATTGTAATATGTTTCTATTTCAAATTTTCGATTTTGATTTGAAAATAACGAATATATGAAACGAATCACGAAAATGGATCATTCTAACATAACGCATATAAAGAAACAAAATTATTAAATTAACAAACAAATTCAAAATGCAACTCATTTTTCTGTCCCGCACATTTCTACCGACTGCCTTTATTTTCCTCCTGCAACCGCTGAAGGTCTGCGGGTGGGAGAGGAGGAGAAGCACGCTTTCAGCAGATGCAGGATAAAAATGAAGGACATTGGTTCCTCTGTATCACTGATGGTGAACCTTGACACCCCAGATGTTATGGAACTACATTTCCCATGATGCTTATGTACTCTGCAGTGTAGTTGAGAATCATGGGAAATGTAGTTCCAAAACATCTGGGGTGCCAAAGTTCGCCATCAGTGCTCCTTCTGCCCCTCCTATCCAGGTGTAAGGGAGAGCCACATGAAGTATAGGGCTAGGTCACAATTGCGACCCCTATAGTTACGCCCCTGTGCTGTCTATATGGTTTTGGACATTATATACCTATTGTTTGTTTATAGTGCCAGTGGTGTGCTATTCCTTAATTGCGCCGTTGGTCAGTGGGCAGTCAAGGAGTTGTCTCCCTTGAAGATTTTGGAACATATTAACTATGGCATGGACCAAACACAAATTAGCACAAGGAAGAAAGAGATTTCTGTTAGAAAATGGCTATCAGCTCAAGAAGAGTATGTCCATCTTATAGGCTTCCCTTGCCCAGTACCAGCATGATACAAGACCCCTTAGCTCGCCCAGTCACTTGTCAAGACATAGCCTAGAGTGGAGCAAAGCATCAACTGTTTATTGAAACACAGGCACAAAGAGAAATACACTCTGGAACAATCTTTGTATAATGACACAGGGCGGGGTAAACTGTACATTCAGTAACCTGAGACATGGGTACATTCAAGCTTAAAAAAAAAATGTAATTCAGTAACTGAGCACATAGACAGGGATATAATTAACCGGTTGCTGACCACACGCCATGTATTTACTGCGGCAGTGTGGCTCTCACAGGCAAACAGACATAGGGCTACGTCGGTCACGTGCCTGCAGCTAGGGGGCGAGTGCGCGCCGTGGGGAAGCTGATGCACGGGTCAGGCGGCTCAGATTGCCGCCTGGCACCCACGATTGTTCCCTGCTGAGAGAGAAGGAGGGACAGCTGTTGTAAACACGGCTGACTGTTCTTCTCCCTGGAATGATCAAAGAGCTCCTGTGATCCTTCTATATAGGATCACAGGCCTCTATGGTCAAGCCACACCCCCCCCCACAGTTAGAAACACACCCCTAGGTACACATTTAACCCCTTGATCACCCACACTGTTAACCCCTTCCCTGTCAGTTTCATTATTAGAGTAACAATGCATATTTTTAGCACTGATTACTGTAGTAATGTCACTGGTCCCCCCAAAAGTGTCAAAAATGTCAGTCAGGGGTCCGATCTGTCTGCCGCAATGTTGCAGTCCTGCAAAAAAAAATCGCAGATCACCGCCATTACTAGTAAAAAAAAAACTATAAAAATGACATAAATCTTTCTTGTAGTTAGTAGACGCAATAACTTTTGCACAAACCAATCAAAATACGCTTATTGCGATTTTTTTTACCAAAAATATGTAGCAGAAAACAAATTGGCCTAAAATGTTAACAAATTTTGATTTTTACATTTTTTTTTGTGAATGTTATATAGCAGAATGTGAAAAATATATATATATTTTTTTTCAGAATTTTCGCTCTTTTTTTGTTTATAGAGCAAAAAATATAAATCACACAGGTGATCAAATACCACCAAAAGAAAGCTCTATTTGTAGGAAAAAGGACATCAATTTTATTTAGTTGCAGCATCGCACAACCACGCAATTTTCTGCGAAATATGGCCTGGTCATTAAGGGGGAAAATCTTCCGGTCCAGAAGTGGTTAACTAGTCACTTTAACCATGCCTAGGTGGAGGGGACAATACTAGCAGACAGACAGAAACAATAGGGGATCCAATCACCCATGGAATCCACATCTAAGCAATGCTTTGATTAATTAGAAATCGCAGACTGCACGACAACGGCCTACAACAGGCTATGAGGCAAAGCTCATACAATATACCAGTAGTCTGATAAGGAGGAATTAATTTTATCTTCATATACAGTATTTTTCCGGAGGGGTATTGTTGATAAATATTACTGTCCCAAGTGAAGGAGCCTCTCCAACTTTGAAAACAAACCACACATATAAGACCCAGAATAACAGGGGTAAAATGAAATGCTGAGTCCAGTGTGGTTGTACTGTGAGTCTGGTTCGGGCAGACCAGACTGGGCTTCTCTGTCACACTCTGCCCCTAATAGTCATAGGGAGACTTACACATAAGAGGGGCCAAGGGAGCTTAAAAAAAGTTTCCCAACCTCTCTAAGGTAAGCTGGATTCCGCAACTGCCCCCCCCCCCACCCAAAGTGACTCCTGCCACAAGGAGCCTCTAAAGCAGGCATCACTAAATGGCGGACCGGGGTCCGGATCCGGAACCAGTTAATGTCTCATCCGGACCCCTGCGGTCCCACCCTTTAGAGTTGTTCTGCCCACAGCCATCACCACTGCCAGTCTCACAGAGCCAACAGCTGGAGACAGGACAGCTATAGACAGAGGACGGGGGCTATCCAAGTTAACAAGCAAGTGATTGGTTGCGAGGATACAGGGTGGCCATCGCACAAACATGTGATTCGGACCTCTGCTGGAAGAATATTTTATTGACTGGACCTTTGTAAATTTTAATTCAATACCCCTGCTCTAAAGAATACACTGCCATGGAGCTTCCTAACCCTCTCTTGGCCACTACTTCATTTGTTGTTTATTACACCATTTTATATTGCTAATATAACATAATGGGCTATCATGAATTACTGTTGCGTAGCCTGCTCCTTAGATTTGAGTTTGACATGGCTTTTTTTGATGTTTGGTTTTCAGTGATGGAAACTTTTTGTTTATGCATTTTTTCATCATTTGCTTAGTTTAAATTGCACAGGCTTGTGACAGGTGTGTTATAATAAAAATATACTGTGATAGAGATCTAGTAAATACTTTCTAAAGTCTAGGTAATAGCAAGAGATCCCTCTTGAGCTTACCTTTTGCAACATAAGTCAGCATAGCATGTTTTTTCTTATGTTTGGTGAATGTTTGAACCCTAAACTACACTCGATTGTTGTTGTTTAAGCCCCATTAAACAGCAATCGGTAAAGAATCTAGCCATACTGATGCAGAGTGTAAATAGTCTCTGGGAGTCAGGGATTTAAAAAAAAAAAAAAAGGCTTGTTTATCATTCCAGAGCATCTACTAAATGTGGGATAAGGGTAGTCATGTACAGCAGTGAAGTGGATGGTGTCATATTGATCAGTAGTAAACGTGCACATGAAATCTGATTTTCCCCAGGTTCTGATCATAGTTTTGATAAGGGATAATGGTTGGAGACTGCCTGCATATAATCCCCCGGTCACGCTTGACTTGCTCTCAGAAGTCTTGTGTGCATACTTAAGAAAACATAAATGTTTCTGGCTGATGAAGTGGTTTGTATAACACGTGTAAATACGCATGGACTGGAACAGCAAACATATAGGAATTGGGCATTAAATGTATAGAAAGGTCAGACTTGCTTGAGATTCCCACCCACCTGCAAAACTATGCTGAAAAGTCTGTTCTACTGCTACTGCGGCTGATCCTGAGCTTAAAGTGGTAAAAAAACACAAAAACGAAAAATGTATTTTATTGCAGCATACGAATTCTTAGGCTAGGTTCACACATATACAGTATCTCACAAACGTGAGTACACCCCTCACGTTTTTGTAAATATTTTATTATATCTTTTCATGTGACAACACTGAAGAAATTACACTTTGCTACAATGTAAAGTAGTGAGTGGAGTGTACAGCTTGTATAACAGTGTAAATTTGCTGTCCCCTCAAAATAACTCAACACACACCCATTAATGTCTAAACCGCTGGCAACAAAAGTGAGTACAAAATGTCTAAATTGGGCCCAATTAGCCATTTTCCCAGTTGTGTTAATTTTGGTGTTATCGCTCTCACTCTCTCATACTGGTCACTGGAAGTTCAACATGGCACCTCATGGCAAAGAACTCTCTGAGGATCTAAAAAAAAGAACTGTTGCTCTACATAAAGATGGCCTAGGGCTATAAGAAGATTCCCAAGTCCCTAAAACTGAGCTGCAGCCAAGACCATACAGTGGTTTAACAGGACAGGTTCCACTCAGAACAGGCCTCACCATGGTCAACCAAAGAAAATGTGCACATGCTCAGCATGATATCCAGAGGTTGTCTTTGGGAAATAGACATATGAGTGCTGCCAGCATTGCTGTACAGGTTGAAGGGGTGGGAGGTCAGCCTGTCAGTGCTCAGACCATGCGCCACCCACTGCATCAAATTGGTCTGCATTGCTGTCATCCCAGAAGGAAGCCTCTTCTAAAGATGATGCTCAAGAAAGCCCGCAAAACAGTTTGCTGAAGACAAGCAGACTAAGGACATGGATTGCTGGAACCATGTCCTGTGGTCTGATGAGACCAAGATATACCCTTTTTGGTTCAGATGGTGTTCAGATGGTGTTATGCGTGTGTGGCGGCAACCAGGTGAGGAGTACAAAGACAAGTGTGTCTTGCCTACAGTCAAGCATGGTGGTGGGGGTGTCATGGTCTGGGGCTGCATGAGTGCTGCCGCTACTGGGGAGATACAGTTTATTGAGGGAACCATGAATGCCAACATGTAATGTGACATACTGAAGCAGAGCATGAACCCCTCCCTTCGGAGACTGGGCCGCAAGGCAGTATTCCAACATGATAATGACCCCAAACACACCTCCAAGACGACGACTGCCTTGCTAAAGAAGCTGAGGGAAAAGGTGATGGACTGGCCGTGCTTAATTTGCTGTCCCCTCAACATAACTCATTATTGTCTAAACCGCTGGCAACAAAAGTGAGTACACCCCTAAGTGAAAATGTCCAAATTGGGCCCAATTAGCCATTTTCCGGTGTCATATGACTCGTTAGTGTTACAAGGTCTCAGGTGTGAATAGGGAGCAAGTGTGTTAAATTTGGTGTTATCGCTCTAACTCTCTCATACTGGTCACTGGAAGTTCAACATGGCACCTCATGGCAAAGAACTCCCTGAGGACCAAAAAAAAATAGTTGTTCTACATAAAGATGGCCTAGGCTATTAGAATATTGCCAAGACAGTGGTTAAACAGGACAGCTTCCACTCCAGAGGTTGTCTTTGGGGACAACACCTCCAGAGGTTTTCTTTGTTCTGCAGAGGTTGAAGGGGTGGGGGGGGGTCAGCCTGTCAATGCTCAGACCATACACTGCACACTGCATCAAATTGGTATTCATGGCTGCCGTTTTCAAAAAGAAGCCTCTTCTAAAGGTGATCCAAAAGAAAGCCTGCAAACAGTTTTCTGAAGACAAGCAGACATAGGAAAAAGACCTATGAGTGCTGCCAGCATTGCTGCAGAGGTTGAAGGGGTTGGGGGTCAGTCTGTCAGTGCTCAGACCATAAGCCGCACACTTCATTAAATTGGTCTGCATGGCTGTTGTCCCAGAAGGAAGCCTCTTCTAAAGAAGAGAAGAAGAAAAGCACAAGAAAACCTGCAAACAGTTTGCTGAAGACAAGCAGACTAAGGATACGGATTACTGGAACCATGTCCTGTGGTCTGGTGAGACCAAGATAAACTTATTTGGTTCAGATGGTGTCAAGCGTGTGTGGCGGCAACCAGGTGAGGAGTACAAACACAAGTGTGTCTTGCCTACAGTCAAGCATGGTGATGGGAGTGTCATGGTCCAGCACTGGGGAGCTACAGTTCATTGAGGGAACCATGAATGCCAACATGTACTGTGACATACTGAAGTAGAGCATGATCCCCCTCCCTTCAGAGACTGGGCCGCAGAGCAGTATTCCAACATGATAATGACCCCAAACACACCTCTAAGATTACCACTGCCTTGCTAAAGAAGCTGAGGATAAAGGTGGATGGACTGGCCCAGCCTGTCTCCACACCTAAACTCTATTGAGCATCTGTGGGGCATCCTCAAATGGAAGGTGGAGGAGTGCAAGGTTTCTAACATCCACCAGCTCTGAGATGTCATCATGGAGGAGTGGAAAAGGACTCCAGTGGCAACCTGTAAAGCTCTGGTGAACTCAATGCCCCTAAGGTTAAGGCAGTGCTGGAAAATAATGGTGGCCACACAAAATATTGACACTTTGGGCCCAATTTGGACATTTTCACTTAGGGGTGTACTCACCTTTGTTGCCAGCAGTTTAGACATTAATGGCTGTGTGTTGAGTTATTTTTAGGGGGCAGAACATTTACAATGTTATACAAGCTGTACACTCACTACTTTATATTGTAGCAAAGTGTCATTTCTTCAGTGTTGTCACATGAAAAGATATAATAAAATATTTAAAAAAAATGTGAGGGGTGTACTCACTTTTGTGAGATACTGTATATTCAGGTCAGGGAATATATGCTAATCACACTTGTGGCCACAGGCAAAACATAGCGCTCTTTAGCAGATGATTAATTCCTAATGGCACCCCTGAGCATTGAAAAATGTGTCACATTTTTTGGGTGTGGAGAACCACAGTCTGCAACAGCTCTATGTGGTTCTATGTGGCCATGTTTTGAAAAAAGGATTAGGGACTTTTTCCTGCTGGTACAGCAGCTCATTCAAATGTGTTTCCTGTTGGAGATACAACAACTTTAAAGCTTAGCCTATTACAGATAAACTGCAGTTCACAAATAGGACAGTAGATGTCGCTAATGCTAAGTGATATGCTATGCATTCTCTATGATGTGTTGTCATTTCCTGTACACTGTACTGTACTTGTTGGTTGTCTCTTCCTGTCTGTTCTTCTTATTACAATGAGAAGGTGATATATTTTGCTCTCTGTGTCATGTTCCAATAAAGAAGCCAGTTCCTGTTTACTCCACAATGTCTGATCTGAATGGACTCCGCTGCACCCAGTGATTGCACTCTGCAATATTTCCCTACATTGGTGACCTGGTTCATTGCTCGAGGTAGCCCAAAGAACCCCTTGGGGTATAGAACTTGGTGTAGTCAGCATGGATACATCGCTGTACTGCTCTGCATTTTCTCCTCCCCGGCAGGCTGTTGTGCTCATGCAAACGCAGCACGCAGGACTCGCATATGTGTGATCCTAGCCTTAAATGTGATGACTGGATTCATTTTCTTTTTTTTTTCACCTGTTGATCCGGTCAGTAAGTCAGTTATTTTTTTTTTTAACAGATCAAGTTCCTGTTGATCCGGTCAGTAAGTCAGTTATTTTTTTGATTTTTTTTTTTTAACAGATCAAGTTCCAAGCTATCAAACAATAGTGGCAGAGTTGTAAAAAAAAAAAAACATTTAACACTGACAGGGGTGCCTACAATGGTCAGATTTATTTATTATGTGAGTCCCACAACAAAAAAACATGTTTGCTGTAAAAGCTTAAAAAGTGTTACCTGGAGTTCAGCTTTAACTTGTTGGTCAAGTATATGTAAATCTGTGAATGCATCTAACAATGCCCTCTGCAGGCTGGAAATTCTGCTCTCCAAAGGTGTCTCCAGTACTTCCCCATCTAGAGGGGTAAATATTGGAGTAAAACTACACTGCTCAAAAAAATTAAAGGAACACTTTGAAAACACATCAGATCTCATTGGGGAAAAATCTCATGTTGGATATCTATACTGATATGGACTGGGTAATGTAATAGGAAGGAAAGAATGCCACATCGTTTGATGGAAATTAAAATTATCAACCTACAGAGGGCTGAATTCAAAGACACCCCAAAAAACAAAGTGAAAAAAATTATGCAGCAGGCTAGTCCATTTTGCTGAAATTTCATTGCAGTAACTCAAAATGGTTGTCAGTAGTTTGTAACGCTATCCATGGCTTCTCCAGACCCTTTCATCTCTGTCACATGTGCTCAGGATGAACCTGCTCTCATTTATAAAAGCACACGGCGGACCTGCCAATTCTGGTATTCAATGGCAAATAAGCAATAGTAAGTGAGACCGCACCCGGATGTTGATATTATCCTTAACGCTTACTGCTGCTATCTAATTGATATAGGAATCGGCCCCGGAGGTTACCGATATTGCCGATATTTCGGGAAAGTGCATGTACTGGAGTGATGCCTGCAGCTAGAAACATCACCCCGGTACCGGCATCCATAGCCGACGGTCGGCTGTCATTACAAGGAGTGGGAGGGGATGTCCCCCCCCTCCCGCCGCCTTCCGCGGCTCACCCAGGTCTCCCGTCCCACCGGGCAACCAGCCTGCACGGCCGCCGAAGACCCGATCAAAGCCACATTCGGTTCTGATCGGGTCTCCATGCAAAAACCCGGAAGTAATGTCATGAGTGACATCACTTCCAGGGACTGTCCGGCCCAGATTAAAAAAAAATGACAGCATTCAAAACAGCCAAACTTGGCGTTTTGAATGCTTTTAAGTGCAGAGGAGGGGTTTGGGATCTTTAAGACCCCCAGATCCCTCCACAAAATTACCTGTCAAAAAAGAAAAAAAATGTTTTAAATGTACAAACATTTTGGCCAATATCGGCCGATACCGATATGCATTGGCCAAAATATCACCCCATTTTTACTTAGGGGTGCACTCACTTTTGTTGCCAGCGGTTTAGACAATAATGGCTGTGAATTAAGTTATTTTGAGGGGACAGCAAATTTACACTGTTATACAAGCTGTACACTCACTACTTTACATTGTAGCAAAGTGTAATTTCTTCAGTGTTGTCACATGAAAAGATATAATAATATATTTACAAAAATGTACTCACTTTTGTGAGATACTGTATAGTAACTGTATCAGTTGATTTTTTTTTCTCATTTGACTGCAGTTCCCCTTTAAAGTGAGTGAATTTGTTTATTTACAAACAGATGGACTTGGCCCATCTTCTGTAATTCTTTTGTCAAATACCTGGAAACAAAGGGTATAAACAAAGTGCAGATTAGACAGCCTAGAGAACAGTGGCCCCCTATACAAAGATGGGTTTGCTGTACACACTGCTGCTGGGATGGAACAAAAGCAGAAGAATGTCCCATAATGTTTGTTCAGCCTTTCATCAAGAACTGTTCTCTGTACTGCGTTTCACATACTCGATTTACAAGACTTAAGCTTGGTATACACTTTCAGTTTTTTCCATTTAGCGGGTTGAACAAAATAAAAAAAACTAAACCGAAAGATCCCCTCATCAACACAATGATGTTTGTAGTGAGTTTCTCTCCCCCTGCACTGTTATATTCTGACAGGGGGACTCCCGCTCCCTGCCAGAATGCACGGATCAAATGCTGTTTTTCCAGCAAGATAAATTGACAGAAGCCAGTCGTTGGTTGAACAGGCAGTGGTACATGTGGACCAAAAGTCAGCCAGTTCCTGCTTAACTGGCCAACTTTCGGTTTTTGTGTATTGGGCTTTAAAGTGGCCATACATGGGTCATTTTTTTTTTTTCATTTAACCAGCAAGTTGAATGAAAAAACTCACCCGATTCCCCCATCCACGCGTTGGCGGAGTGGATGGCAAATTCTCCATACATCACTAATGTATTCTGACACCAAGGAGATTACCTTGCTAAGAGAATATGCAGATCAGTGCTGCCGTCTGTTATGCATGGCGCTGATCGATCGGCTGAAATCTGACCGAGAGGGGTTGAACTGAAGTCGATCATTAGATCGACTTCTGTTCAACTACAGTGGCCACACATGGATTCAACTTTGGCAGGTTCAATTCATGTACGATCAGCTTTAGTGCTTCTGTGACTTGTTAAAAAGTTGCCCTTCTAAAATGTATATATTTCTTGTAGCTCTCATATTTATTAGTTTATTGAATACCTATTAAAATCTAATGTTATCACATTGTGGTCACTCTTTCTAGAATGTCCCTAGACCTGCACATTTGACTAAATGTCCTGTTGTGCATAAAAAAAGTTTCTCCCTTTAGTAGGACCACATAGTTAGTCTGGTTGAAAAAAGACCCAAGTGAATCTAGTTCAACCAATAAAAGGGAAGGAAAAAAAATAATCATACAATACTATATAAACAATCCTATACCCACAGTTGATCCGGAGGAAGACAAAAAACCCCAGCAAAGCATGATCTAATTTACTCCATCAGAGGGAAAAAATTCCTTCCTGATCCCCGAAAGGCAATCGGAAAATCAACTTTACCTATAAATTTTAGTATTCAGTTAGAGTTTAGTGCAATCTACTGAGCTGGAGGGAGTCTTTTCCACATTTTCACAGCTCTTACTGTGAAGAAACCTTTCTGCATTTGGAGACTAAAACTCTTTTTCTCTAGATGTAAAGAGTGCCCCTTTTCCTCTGTGATGAACTTACAGTGAATAACTCTTCACCAAGTTCACTATATGGATCCCTTATATATTTGTACATGTTGATCTCCTCTTCTTAAGAGAGAACAAATTCAGTTCCTCTAATCTATCCTCATAGCGGAGCTCCTCCATGCCTCATCAGTTTGGTTGCCCTTCTCTGCACTTTCTCCAGTTCCCGAATATCTTTTTTGTGAACTGATGCCCAAAACTGAACTGCATATTCCAAATGAGGTCTTACTAATGATTTGTACAAGGGCAAAATAATATCTCTCTCTCTCTCTAGTCCATACTGTAATGGTATCCTGCACTGGATATACCATTTTGTCAAGCAACCATTTTGTCTCCAGCAGCCATGACAGTTTAAAAAACAAAAGGCCACTCACTCTCACAGCCCCCACCCCAACCCCCCTCGAGCTAATTAACTTAAGTATGCAGAGCTTCAAAGAACCTGCAAAGAACCTTATCAGCAGACAGGAAGCCTGACAGATGTGTAGGACAGGACAGGCCGGGTCATAAACGGAGCAGATGTTCATTAGGGTTAACCAGAGCTGAGTCGTAAATTCCAAAACCCAACTGTTCAATTAGAGATGTACCAATACATCTAACAAATCTATACTCAATTCATGAATGCAGACAGGAACATGACACATTAACAAAAGGTATATATTTGGATGAGAAATAAAATACTGAACGGGACGAGACCATGCATGACCACCCTGTCACATATAGAATGGAAAATAGAGATAAGATATTCCCTGTATGATAAATATATTCATGTTTAATATCGTTTGAAGGCAAATCACATGCTGAGTGAGGAACTAGCAGTTTAAAGAATGTAACCATTACATATTCCGAGATATGATTTCTCTTATAAATCTGTCTAAACGGGAGGTTCCTTGGCATTGTCTGAGCCTTAGGGCCGCCCATGGCCTGTGTGTTTATTGGTCAAGGACCTCTGGTGCCACCCCCTTCGGTCTCAGAGAAAAAGGAGAGAAGCAGATCAGTTCTCAGTTCTCCTGTACCATCGAAGAAGGAACATCTCTATATCACTTTGAGACTTGGCTCAGCTTCTGAAACTCTGATAATACAAGGACATTGATTGCAAGTATTCTTATTTCTAATTCTTTATCTTACTTTTCTAAATTGCTGAATTGTGTCTCTATTTCTTTGAAACCCATTTTTCTGTAAATTATTTGCACCAATTTTAACCTCTTTATTATTAAACCTTATTTTGAAAAGTGTTAATCTTGTCTCTAAGCTCTTAATGCAAACTACCCAAAGAACCTGTCTCTTGAAGAGCGCTACTGTCTAGAATAAATCCTCTGGACATCCCTGTCTGCGGTGACAGTGCGTGTTACAGATGATTATTCTAAAGTCATAATTGGTATTTCTAAAATTACGTGCGTCCGCTGGGCTCAAAAAGGTTAATTGCTTAATTAGCCCAGTGACAATCGCTCTCAGCCTGCTGGCATCTAGATTGTGTGCCAGGTGCAGCTGAGAGTGGCATTGTTACGCAAGTGACGGCAGGGTGTGAGTTTGCCTGGTCCTCGGTCACGAGTTAGTGAGAAGGGCAGGGGTCTGATACCCGCCACCGTCACACATACCTCTCTTAATACAAGGTAGGATTTTGTTCACTTTGGAAACCGCAGCTTGGCAAGCTATTACATATAGTTATATAGACCTAGTTGGGGAGGTTGAAAAAAGATACCAGTCCATCCAGGTAAACCTATGATGTGTGCGTGTGTGTGTTTATGTCAAGTAGTACATCGTATACCCCTGTATGTTATGGTCATTAAGGTGCCCATCTAATAGTTTTTTAAAGCTATCGAGGTCCCTGCTGATACCACTGCTTGTGGAAGAGAATTCTACATCCTTACCGCTCTGACAGTAAAGAACCCTCTTGTTTAAGATTAAACCACTTCTCTTCCAATTTTAGTGAATGGCTACATGTCATTTTAAATTCCCATTTACTGAAAAGTTTTTTTCCATATGCCAGGGTCACCAGTACGGTATTTGTACATTGATATCATATCCCCTCTCTCTTCTCCAGAGAAAATAAGTTCAATGCTTGTAGTCTTTCCCCATAGCTTAGATCTTTTAGTCCCTTTATTTGCTTTGTTGCCCTTCTCTCAACTCTCTACAGTTCCAGCACATCCTTTCTGAGGACTGGCCCCCACAACTGGATGGCATACTCAAGATACGGCCAGACCAGAGTCTTGTAAAGTGGGAGAATTATAATTTTATCTCTGGACTGAATCCCCCTTTTAATGCCTGTCAATATTCTGTTGGCTTTGCTTGCAGCAGCCTGGCTTTGAATGCCTTTGCTGAGCCTGTCATCTACTAGGACCCAGTGGCGGCTGGTGCTCAAAATTTGGGGGGGGGGGGGGGGGCGCAAATAGAAAAATGTAATAGGCATTGCTTTGCGGC
Organism: Pelophylax lessonae; assembly: GCF_965119305.1. NCBI lineage: Eukaryota > Metazoa > Chordata > Amphibia > Anura > Ranidae > Pelophylax > Pelophylax lessonae. The sequence goes on from NC_138773.1 coordinate 214,739,851, forward strand.
AAAAAACGCTGTAAAAAATTGCGTGACTTTGAGGTTGCAAAAGTGTGAAAGGGGCCTTCAGTAATTAAGGTATAGTGTGCCCCCTTTCAATGCAGAGAGACCAGCGTGCCCCCTTTCAATGCAGAAAGACCAGCATGACCCCTTTCAATGCACAGTGACCAGCGTTCCCTCTTTCAATGCACAGTGACCAGCGTGCCCCCTATTATTGCACAGTGACCAGCGTGCCCCCTTTCAATGCACAGTGACCAGTGTGCCCCCTTTCAATGCACAGTGACCAGCGTGCCCACTTTCAATTCAGTGACCAGTGTACATGCCCCCTTCAATGCAGTGACCAGCGTACATGCCCCCTTCAATGCAGAGATCAGCGTACATGCCCCCAATGCAGAGACCAGCATACATGCCCCCTTCAATGCAGTGACCAGCATACCATTCCCCCAATGCAGAGATCAGCGTACATGCCCCCAATGCAGGGACCAGCATATATGCCCCCATTGCAGTGACCAGCATACATGCCCCCATTGCAGTGACCAGCATACATGCCCCCAATGCAGTGACCAGCGTACATGCCCCCAATGCAGTGACCAGCGTACATGCCCCCAATGCAGTGACCAGCGTACATGCCCCCAATGCAGTGACCAGCGTACATGCCCCCAATGCAGTGACCAGCGTACATGCCCCCAATGTAGTGACCAGCGTACATGCCCCCAATGCAGTGACCAGCGTACATGCCCCCAATGCAGTGACCAGCGTACATGCCCCCAATGCAGTGACCAGCATACATGCCCCCAATGCAGTGACCAGCATGCATGCCCCCAATGTAGTGACCAGCGTGCATGCCCCCAATGCAGAGATCAGCGTGCGTGCCCCCAATGTAGTGACCAGCATACATGCCCCCAATGCAGAGATCAGTGTGCGTGCCCCCAATGTAGTGACCAGCATACATGCCCCCAATCAGCGTGCGTGCCCCCTTACTTACCTGGAGCAGCAGCAGTGGCGGGCAGCTTCTCCTCAGTCCAGGTGACCGGCGGCGCGTCTCCTCCAGTCCTTCTGCTCCCGCCTCCTCCTCAGCCAGTGGCATGGGGTTTGCCTTGCGGCCAATCAGGAAGCGCTTATCGGAATTTTAATTCGCTATTGTCACACAATGGATGGGCTCGGGACGCACTGCTCTTAATTTGAGGAATCTGGATCAGGCGAAGAGCCTGAGGATAGGGAATCCAGCAGGGGCTCTAGGTACAAATTGTCGCTAGAGGATGTGGATGATTTGCTTAAAGCTGTCTGTTACACTAGAAATTGAGGAGAAGAAGGTGCAATTATCTAAGCATGATCTAATGTATGCAAAAAGGCCAGGGTTTTCCCTGTGCACAGCTCCCTTCTAGACACAATTAAGCTGGAATGGGAGAGTCCTGAAAGAAAACCATTTTTTCTAATAACTTAAAAAGGTTTCCTTTCGATAAGGACACAGCACAGCCGTGGAACAAATTTCCTAAATTAGATGCCCCTCTTTCAAAAATTTCTAAAAATACGGATCTAGCCTTTGATGACATGGGTACACTTAAAGACCCAAAGGATAAAAGAGGGTAAATTTTGTTGCGCAGGGCCTCGAAAGCGTCAGTTATGAGTCTGAAACCGGCCTTAGCATCCACTTGTATAGCCAGACATCTTGAGTTAGGTCTCTCACAGATACACCTATTTGCCGGGACACCAATAGATCAGATTTCTGGCTGATTCCCTTGCTGAGTCAGTCAGAATGACAGCCAGAACCTCAGCGTTGGTTAATTCAGCCAGAAGAAGTCTCTGGCTTAAGACATGGTCGAGAGACTGTGCTTTCAAATGGCGCCTGTGTGGTCTTCCCTTTACATCTCTTTGACCCCGGGTTAGCAGAAGCTCTGGAACATACTGCTGGTAAAAAGAAGTTGTTTCCAGATAAGAAACAATCCCTGTATTCTCTAAGTTTTTCAGGGGAGGGCAGACAACAGGGTCCGCGTGAGAAGCAGGCCAGACCCAAGAAGCATTGGACTGGACAGAAAGGCAAGGGTGGGGGTCCTGTTTAACCCTCCTCAACACCCCGCCAAGCTGCAATGACTCCTTTCACAGAGTGGGCACTGGAAGGAGATCACTTCAAGCCCTTTTATTTTGGACCTGGTGTCCAAAGGTCACAGACTGGAATTCAATTCCCGGCCTTCGGAGAGATTGTTAATTAACAGTCTGCCCAGAGATCGAGTGAAAGCACCTGCTCTAAGTCTCCAAATCAGAGACTTAGTAGATCAGAACGTCTTGGTCCCGGTTCCAAAGACAGAAAAGGGCAGGGGGTTTTACTCCCACATTTTTGTGATAAAGAAGGTAAAAAGAACCCTATGGTGGTGGAGATAGCCACTTCACCTCACCAAGGGGTTGGAAAGGGTTATTCAAGTATCAGAGAGGATAACCACAGACGCAAGCTCTTTTGGAGGGGGGCCCATCTTCAGAGCCAAATAGCACAGGGAGAATGGTCCTCAAGAGGAGCAGGAGCGTCATCATATGAAAAGGAGCTCTTGGCTGTGCAGAAAGCCTTAGAGGTCTTTCAAGCAGAAATCAAGGTACGTAATCTTCAGATTCGATCTGACAACATTGCAACTGTAGCATACCTCAACAAACAAGGGGGTACACAAAGTCGGACGTTGCAATTCATAGCTCAAAAGATTTTTTCTTGGGCCAAAGTGAATCTGGCCTCCATTTCATCAGCACTTCATCTGAAGGGGACTCAGAATTGCTTAGCAGACCACCTCAGCCTCCACCGGGTGTGTCGGGACAATTGGTCCCTCAACCCAAAAGATTTTGCGGTAATAACGGCCAGGTGGGGTCTTCCCGAAGTGGACCTTTTTGTAGCCCAAACAAACAGCAAGACAAAGATTTTTTTCCCTGAACCCAAGGGATCAGTCTCTGGGGATCTACGCTTTTGCGAATCCCTGGTCATTCAGCCTTTGCTCAGAAGTCCTCCGGAAATTTCTCCAGGAGGATACCAGTTTGATTCTAATAGCCCCCTTTTGGCCCAAGAGTCAGTGGTTTTCACGCCTACAGACTTTCGCCTCAATGCCTCCAATAGCTCTTCCTTTGAGACAGGACCTGTTGACTCAGGGTCTGTTACTTTATTCTCAAGTCACATCCTTAAGTTTGACAGCTTGGTATCTGAAGAGCAGATACTAAGGGGTTCTCAGAGAAGGTTGTGAAGACCCTAGTCAATTGTCGAAAGCCTGTCACGAGAGCAATATACTCGAAGGTTTGGAAGAAATTGAACTCCTGGTTGTCTGAAAATCACAGATTATCCCCCGATGTGCCGTCTATTTTGGAATTTTTTCAGGGGGGATTGCTGATAAGGGTCTATCCCTTAGTACCTTAAAAGTGTAGGCTGCAGCCATTAGCATTTTTCTCCAGTATTTTTTTCAGGAAAATTCAGTTATAGCAAGGTTCTTTAGGGCAATCGCCCAGTCTAAACCAATAATTGTCAGATCATGTTCGACTTAGGACCTATTTCTAGTCCTTCGGGTCTTGGTAACTGTTCCTTTTGAACCTCTGAAGGATTTGACAGTAAAATTACTCACACTGAAGACTGCGTTCCTGATTGCGGCTTGTAGAGTCAGTAAATTACAGTACCTCTCAATTAGGGAGCCTTTCCTTATGGTTTTTGATGATAGAGTAGTGTTAAAAACCGATCCAGGGTTTTTACCTTAGGTGGCCACTTCCTTTCATAGATCACAGGATATTGTACTATCTACCATTTGTAATTCTCCAAAAAATGAGAAAGAAAATAATTTAAATTTTTTTGGATGTCAGAAGGGTTCTTCTGGCTTACCTAGAGGTGATCAAAACCTTTCGGAAATGTGAAACCTCATTTCTACTTTTTTTTGGAACACACAAGGGTGATAGAGCTTCTAAAGTCACCATAGCTAGGTGGATAAAGCAGGCAATCACAGAAGCCTATAAAGTTAGAAATGTTGCTCCACCTTTTGTCAATGCACATTCAACAAGAGCTTTGTCTGGGTCCTGGGCCAAAAGGGCTCGTGCATCACCAGAACAAATCTGTAGGGCAGCTACCTGATCTAACTTTTCGACCTTTGTTAGACATTATCGCCTGGACCTCTCTTCTTAGGAGCAGGCGTTTGGTCGACAGGTGCTCCAGGCAGTAGTCTCTCCCTAGACTGGTAAGTTCTGGCTCATCGTCTCATGGGCTGTCCTGGAAGACGACTTGAAAAAAGCTGAGTTAGACTTACCGGTAACTCCTTTTTTGAGAGTCTTCCAGGACAGCCGGATTCCCACCCGATGATGTCTTGTATTATGTATTATGTATATGTTTTATAGGAATGTCCTATGGTTCTCCAGAATACTGAAGTGTGAGGACTAGAGGACCACCTTTTATCTGATTGGATTTAATGTGTTTTCTGTCCTGGTAGGAGGAGCCCTAGGTCTTATGGGCTGTCCTGGAAGACTCTCAGAAAAGGAGTTACCGGTAATTCTAACTCAGCTTTTCTAATTTTGGATAGCGTTAGAGTTGAGATGGATTAGAACACCTGTAAGGTTTTTATTGCTCTCTTTGTCACCATTAAGGACATTCACCCTCTCAATTAGTCCTGTTTTTTTAACTCAGAAAAAGAAAATGTTATTGAAAAGAAATATAAAATTACAATCCAGAACGGCCAGTATATAATACATTAGGGATATGCATATAGAAATACTGGTAAGAATGTGATTTAGCATCTGCCATGGGAGGTTGTGAGTACTGATTCAAGTTCAAGAATCCAGTGACTGTGTGCTGCTCTACTTTAGGGGCCAGCGGTACAACTTTCATTGAGACTGGGTTCACACTTATGTGAATTGAATGTGGGTTTCCCCACATCCAATTCGCATGACAAGAGAGTGTGATCGGCTCTCAATAGAGCCGGTTCAGGCAGCTCTGGGGCAGCCATGGTCCACACTGAAAAAGGGTCTTGTGTGTCTTTGGCTCAGTTTCAGGTCCGAATTCAGTCAAAAATTCAGATCCGATTCGCACCTTAAACGAAGAACAGGGACGCACCGGACCACCTGCTGTGAGCCGCGGCCACAGCTAGTGTAAACCCGGCCTAAGACTGCTACTACAGAGTCTCAATTCTGGTTTTGGAGAAAAGGGAATTGCGTCAAAGAGCATAATATAGTGTAGTAATTCAATTTGTTAAGTGGTAAAGGTTAAAAACATTAGGTATTACATTCACATTGTGGGGGAAATAAAGGGCATATGAAGGTGGAAAGAACTCCTCTGTCATGGACAGATGGATGGCTCGAACTTATGGCGGCTGGATGATGGCTGATGAAGGAAGCTAATTGTTCTTCCCAAACGCATTCCGAGCTGACACAGAAATATACACTCCCTGGATCATGGTTGCAGGCTGTCTCATCCTCCCAGCATAGCAGTTCCTCCCAGTGTAGCCCCAGCTCTCTCTGACTTCAAAGTGGACATCAGCGGTTGCTGCTTCTGTCACTCCAGCTCCATCCTCGACATCGCTCCCCGCTCACATAGGTGCTCCCGCCTCGCCCTTTCCAGTGACTTGCTCTCCATCCAGCTGCCAGCAGTTCAAGCCATCCATCTGCCCGTAACAGAGGACTTCTTTCCACCTTGATATGCCTGTTAGCTCCCCCACAATGTGAGAGCCTTACCTTTATGTTTTTAACCTTTACCACTTATTAAATGTACACTATATTGGACTGTTTGGCGCCTCTCTTACCTTTCCTCCATTTGTTCCAGATACTGGTCCTCCCAAGCGAGGATCGAGCAGGCAGCCTGTTTCCATTTAGTTTTAGTTACCATGTGTGGTTCAACAGCCTTACCTCCGGGACTTTGACAGTTCACATCCAATTTATTTTTAGCCTTGTTTTTTGCTTTTATTTTAACTTGTCACAACAATTCATATTGTCTCACTCTTACAGTGTATGGAGTTTGCCCTCCTGTGAACATGATCAGATCCCATTCATTTATCTTGCTCCTCTGCATTTAAACAGCTGTGAGCACATCTAAGCATTTCTATCACCCTGTATTGGGAATGAGCGCCAAAGGGAAGAATTGTCTGTCTCAGTTCTGGTTTTCCCCCTGGTTACTGTTTTAAATTTGCAAATAATAAAGTGATTCTCCCTGTTCACCAAGTCAGCATTTCTGGTGTATCCTATACAACCCCAACACCTCTCCTGTAATGAATTATACAAGCAATAAATCACAAAAAGACATCCCCTAGACCAATGATGGCGAACTTTGGCACCCCAGATATTTTGGAACTACATTTCCCACAATGCTCATGCACTCTGCAGTGTAGATGAGCATCATGGGAAATGTAATTCCAAAACATCTGAGGTGCCAAGGTTCCCCATCACTGCCCTAGACTGTTTAATGGAGCCAGGGTGAATGGACTGTTACCTATGTGACTGGTGGCCTCTGCACTGTTTTGGGAAAGAATAAGTTAAATCAGTGGCTTCTATGGGGGTAGTGGTACATAATGAAAGCTGCAGATTTGGAAATATTGGAAATTACTTGAATTTACATAGACATGTTAAATCTTATTTAGGATTCCTCATATATTTTAGCTTTTTAAACATTTGGATTCATATTTAACTATCATGTCAGCTACTATTCACGTGATTATGCAAACCATCCATATATATTATATGGTACTGTTCCCCTGTGACCTTTTCCAATGTTATGAGGTATGTAAAATGGGATTTCTTACAGACAAAACATTAAACATGATTTAATCTGTAAAGTGTATCCAGAAATGTTTATTTTTGGTTATACTTGAGCTTGACACATGACACAAACCAGACAGCCAGGTTGCCTTAAGAAATTCTCCTTTATATATTTCTCAATATGAACTGATGTTCTTCTATATCTTAAATATCAAGCTGCCGATGTTAGATTCTTCATTTTCTCACTGCATGGAAGGAACATATAAAAAAAGCTGTATAAATTTAAAGCTAAGCTCCAGGCAAATAGCTTAGTAAAAAGTTGCAATACATTCTGTAAATCTGTTCATCCTGTCTTGTATTCTAGGCGCCCCTGTCACAGTCAGGTCCTGCTCTACCGAAAAACTTTCTGTAGAATACATTGTTTTGAGCAATACAGATTGGTCCATCATCTGCCTCAGCCTGTGATTGAAGAGTAAGGGATCAGCAGCAAACCAATGAGATGATTATTATGCTCCCCCCCCCCCCCCCCCAGGAAGCTCTCGGTATTAGGTGGACATCACTGTGCAAGTGAGCCTCAATGACTAACAGTGCTTCCCTTCCCTTTCTCTCTGTTTACAGGGAAGATTGAGAGATGGCTATTGTGACAGACATTGTTAAATATGCTGAAGTACTCACCTGTTATCTACAATAGGTTCTGTATTTACACCTATTGTTTGTGTATTGTATTGCAGGAGCTCAAGTACGGCCGTCTGCTACTTAATTGGCTCAGGTTGATTGAACCACTGTCATCTATTAGTTGCTAAGTGGAAATATACTGTTTGTGTTCGTTGTTCTTTAGATATGTTAATTCTATTTCTGAATACAATTTCATCTGCATAGGATAATGTAGTCAGGCAACCCCTGACCTGTGTGTGGTAATTTGATCAGGAGGGGATGTGCTCATGTGTATATAAATTGAGTGTGAAACTGTTCAATAAAGGAGAAGGTTCCAATACTTGTACAAGCTAAGTTGTCGGCTAGCTATGTATAGGGGCAGCTAGGATTTGATTTGATATCTATGTTCATGACTGGTAAGAAGACGTATACTGACGGAAAACCACAAGTACAGTGTGGCTCGGCGGTTCCGTTACAGCTATCAAGCCAGATTTTAGTACTTCTGTCAGCTGTACATTGAAATATTTTGGAAGAGTCTCTTCAACACAAAATGCTGCATGTATAACATACGGCACCCAAGCGGTCTTTAGCTACCTGCAGCAGTTTCAATTAGTCTGCAGATATGGCTGAAGGCTTAGCCGTTCTGACACATGGAGATCCAACACTTTTTAGTAGGCACGCTTTTTTGAAGCTGCTGTATGTAGGTATGCACACCTATACATGCCTATGCTTTATACCTGAAGCGGTTTTAATGTTTTTGTACTAGAGTCTCTTTAATGTGTTTTTACCCCTTAAAGGGATTGCATTTTTTTTTAAATAACAAACATGCTATTCTTACCTGCCCTGTGCAATGGTTTTGCACAGAGCAGCCCCAATCCACCTCCTCGCAGGTCCCCTGCTGCCCATAGCAACCTTGCTCCCGAGCCACGCTCTGTGCTTCCATTGACAAACAAAGTGCTGCTCGGCCTTGCCCCTGCTTTCTCCTCATTGGCTGTGATTGACAGCAGCAGGAGTCAATGGCTCCCACTGCTGCCTTTGAGTCAGTGAGCAGAGAGAGAGAGCACAGCGTTGGATTGATATCAGGCTCAGGTATTTAAACGAAATGACTGGTGGGTTGGGGGAGGGGATCTAGCTGCACCAAGAAGATTTTTTAACTTAATGCATAAAATGCTTTAGGTTTAAAAAAAAAATAAAAACAAAAAAAAAAAACTTCTGTAGTTAGTACCACTTTAAAAATGGACATATATTTGTAGGAAAAATGTGCATGCTTTTATATTTTTTCACAGGAGCTTGCAAAGCATTGCACCCACAATTTTTGGATTGCAGGTGCAATGCTGAGCTAGAGCAGACTCTTTTCTCTGCGGATACCTATGTACGGGCTTTCAGTTAAAGTGCTGGAGGAAGTGTCAATGGACTACAAGTGTAGTGATGACCACACTAGTATTCCACTGAGAACTACAAATCAAACTGGCACTTGTTGATTCATTCACAGATCTCTGTAAATGGATGATGTGGCTGTGTGGATGGAGCCCCACACAGCTGCACTGATGTCAAAAGTGAGAGCGTCTTTGGGATGGGGACGTTTGCTTGGCAACTTGTTACACCCTAAATATATGTGTAACATGTAACAAGTTGCAAAAGGTGGTGTTAAGCCCCGTACACACGTACCAATCGTCGTCATACAAACGTCGGCGGATGAAAGATCTGCCGATTGTACGCTTGTTAGTATGGTGCCTCCGACAGCTGTCTGTGCACATTTTGCGGACAAGAGTCTTTCTTGCAAACATGAAAATTTTTGTATTCCGACATCAGAACGGACGATTGTTCGCCAGTCAGTACAGAATTCTGCCGACAGGCCGCAGATTTGCAAGACTGGGCATGCTCAGAAAAGAAAAAACACAGGGAAAGTTAACCATTACATGACATCACTTCTGCAGTCAGCTGAAGTCGGCGGACAACATTCTTGTGCTGTCTTTGCACTTTTCAACAGACATCGACATGCCGGGGAGAAAAGACGAACGTTTGTATGACGACGATCGGTACGTGTGTACGGGGCTTAAGTCTTTAATGCTGCTTTCTAGCAGCCCTATATGTGGACCTTAATACCTGGGAGGCGATGCGTCTGTGTCACATGACTGCTGTGATTTGCTCTCACAATGGTCACATAATCTGGAACCCATCCTGCTAGCTCCTCATTAGAACCCCTTGATTGAGAGCTGTTGGTGACAACTTGGTCAGTGTGCTGAAATCGCAGTGTGCACTCTCAGCATACAAACTCATACCACTGTGGATGCAAATGTGCGACTGCTGGGCGTTAAAGCCCACCTTCTTTTTGCTGCCACAAAGTATTGGGACGTCTGCCTTTACACGCAAATTAACTTTAGAGGCATCCCAGTCTTACTCCGTAGGGTTCAATATTAAGTTGGCCCACCCTTTGCAGCTATAACAGCTTCAACTCTTCTGGGAAGGCTGTCCACGAGCTTTAGGCTGGCCATACACTATACAATTTTCTTATTCAATTTCCTTTAGATTTACCTTAAACTATGTAGTACAAGGGCCTGCCTGATTGCATACAAATTGAAAGTTTGTAGGTTTGACCCTATATTACATGGTTTTGGTAAATCTAAAGGGAAGTTGAACAAGAAAATTGTATAGTGTATGGCCAGCCTTAGGAGTATGTCTATGGGGATGTTTGACTGTTCTTCCAGAAGCGTATTTGTGAGCTCAGGCACTGATGTTGGACAAGAAGGCCTGGCTCACAGTCTGCGCTCTAATTTATCCCAAAGATGTTCTGTTAGGTTGAGGTGCAGGCCAGTCAAGTTTCTCCACCCCAAACTCGCTCACCCCTGTCTTTATGCACCTTGCTTTGTGCACTAGTCCAAATCATGTGGTAGAGGGGGGATTATGGTGTGGGGTTGTTTTTCAGGGGTTGGGCTCGGCCCTTTAGTTCCAGTAAAGGGAACACTTAAAGTGTCAGCAAACCAAGACATTTTGCACCATTTCATTTTTCCAACTTTGTGGGAACAGTTTGGGGATGGCCCCTTCCTGTTCCAACATGACTGCGCACCAGTGCACAAAGCAAGGTCCATAAAGATATGGATGAGTGAGTTTAGGGTGGACACACTTCTAAAGCTTGTGGACCGCCTTTCCACAAGAGTTGAAGCTGTTAACCTGCAAAGGAGGGTGAACTCAATATTGAACCCTACGGACTAAGACTGGGATGCCAATAAAGTTCATGTGCGTGTAAATGCAGGCATCACAATAATTTTGGTAATATATTGTGTATGCATTATGTGGTTGGCAAGAGGTTAAATAATTTTGTGTCCATTGTGTATTTCTTCCAGATCTGTGTAATAATTTTGTGCAGGAGTTTCCTGTAATAAAGACCATTCACTGCTACTCTCTCCCCTTGTGAAGTGTGACTGGTCTTGTCTCTGCCCCTCCTGTAGCTTTCTGCAGGCAGCCTGTAGTGGTGGAGCCTGCTGGGAACCCTCCCACAGCTCTGCTCCCTACACAGGCTATATACAGCATAGTGAAGACATCACCGCCATTTCATTTTAACCTCTTTACCACTGCTCACATTGCTGCTACTGCAGCAATGTGGCTCGTTATCGTCCAGCGACGTAGATCTATGTCGCGGGACTCCGCCCCTTGCTCGCTCTCGCTGTTTTCAGTCACAGCGGGAGTCGGGCCAGGGGAGGAGCGGCGGCGATCGCCGCTGCTCTTCCCCGATCGTTGGGGAATCTAGTTTGGAGATCCGCCCGCTTGTGTAAACAGAGCGGGCGGATCTCCTCAGTGACAAGGAGTGACAGATTGCAGTGTTCAGCATAGGAGAACATGCAATCTGTCCTTGTGTCACTCAGTCACCTCCCCCCCCCCCACACACGTTATTAAGCACCAGGCATACATTAACCCCTCCCTCTCCAATAAAATTAACCCCTTGCCTGCCAGTGTCATTTTTACAGTAACAGTGCATATATATAGCACTGATTACTGCAGTAATGTCACTGGTACCCCCAAAAGTGTCAAAAATGTCAGTCAAAGGTCCGATCTGTCCGCCGCAATGTCGCAGTCCCGCAAAAAAGAAAATCGCAGATCGCCGCCATTACGCGTTAAAAAAATGACAGAAATCTTTCCCTTAGTTAGTAAACGCAATAACTTTTGCGCAAACCAATCAAAATATGCTTATTGTGATTTTTTTTACCAAACATAGGTAGCAGAAAACAAATTGGCCAAAAATTAAAAAAAAATTTGATTTTTACATTTTTTGGGGGGAATTTCATATAAAAAACTTAAAAATATTGTTATTTTTTCAAAATAAACGCTCTTTTTTTGTTTATAGCGCAAAAAGTAAAAATCGCACAGGTGATCAAATACCCCCAAAGAAAGCTCTGTTTGTGGGAAAAAAAGGACGTAACTTTAGTTTGGGTACGGCGTCGCACGACCGCGCAATTGTTAGTTAAAGTCGCACAGTGCCGAATCGCAAAAAGTGGCCTGGACGTAAGACAGCAAAATCCTCCGGTGGTAAAGTGGTTAATATCTGGGTTTGCAAGTACATTTAGTGAACACATTGTTGTTTTAATCGGTTGGTGGCTATAGGGAATGTACTTAAATACATGTTTATGTGCTCAGAGTTATTCTTTTAAGTTGTTCTAAAGGTAAAATGTTTTAACCTTAATACATACCCTGCATTAAGGTAAAAAATGTTTCAACAATTGCTGTGACCCTTGCCCCCCACCACCACCCCCACCCTATTCTATCCCCTCTCTTGCAACCTGGCTGAAAGCAGTGGAAGCCATTAGCTCATACTGCTGTCAGGCAAATCCTGTGCGCAGAGACCAGGGGCGCGGGGCTGAGCCATGCTGTGTGTGTCAATGGATGCACACAGCCTAGCCCGGGATTGAGCTCACACATCTTTCCCCATACTAAGCGCTTGCTATGGGGGCAGGCACAGAAGAGGAGGAGTCAAGATCACTAGCAGGACCCCAGAAAGATTTGGGGCAGGTGAGTATAACACATTTATTATTTTAATTTTAAAAAATGTGTTCAAAACTGCTTTAAAGTATACCTGCAGTCAGTGTTCAACAAGCAAATTAAGGTTACTGACAAAACAGGGGCCTACCATGCCTTCACTGTTGCACTTATTGCCTTTAGGGCTTCACAAGAGCTTTCTTACAAATCTAATCTGAATTGAGGGGTATGGGCACCATCCCACCCACATTAGGATTTTTTAGCATACCTAAGCACTGCATCAAAAATCTGTTTTCTAAAGGAAACTTGAAGGTCCTCTGGTGTTATTTTTATGCTCATAACAGGTTTTAGTACACTTGTTCTTTACCCAAATCGTGATTGGCCCTGTACTGTCACATTAAGTGAGTCACATGCTCCTCCATATCATAAAGTACTAGGTATTTTCTCAGCAGCTAAATTAGGCAGCAGAGGTGTGAAAGAAAGACGGTGCTTTTTCTTGCATGAAAGACACTAAGGCTACATTTACATAACACACTTTTTCATGTGTATTTTATGGTTTATTGTATATCTTTGTGCCTCGATCTGCCTTTTTCTTTCTGGCTCATCCAAAGCCCAGCCCCAGTACAGCTATTACTTATCCCTAGTGATGTAGCCAAACTTACTTGCCAAATTAACCATTGGCACCTTTGGAGAATTCTGCACCAGAGATCACTGCCTTACAGTGGTTGAAGGTGAGCATGATAAGTGGCATGGTGATAAGGTAGAGTTAGGGCATTCAGCAGGAATAGATCTAGATTTTTTTCAGAGATACTTAGTGGAACATCAGCTTGCCAGTGTCTACCCAAAGCTAAAATATATAGTTACATAGTTACATAGTAGTTGAGGTCGAATAAAGACAATTGTCCATCCAGTTTACCCTGTGTAGGTGTGAATCATTTCACATACCCCTGAATGTTTTTATCCTTGAGATGTACGTCCAAAAGTCTTTTAAAAGTATCCATACTCCCCGCAGTTACTACCATTTGTGGTAGAGAATTCCACAGTCTTGTAGCCCTTACTGTAAAGAACCCTCTGCGTAGCCTGAGGTTAAAATGCTTCTCCTCTAATCGCATTGTATGGCCTCGTGTCTTCATAAATTTCTTGCGACTGAATAGTTTATTTTCTATGCTCTGATCACCGTTGAGGTATTTATAAATTGCTATCATGTCGCCTCTCACGCGTCTCATTTCCAGGGAGAATAAATCAAGCACTTCTAAACGTTCTTTGTATTTAAGGTCCTCTAATCCCCTAATAAGTTTTGTTGCCCTTCTCTGTACTTTCTCCAAATATAACTTTTAAGTGAACTAAACCTATGACCCTGCTCTCACTATATCTGGTCTTCCACAATATTCAATTATCTTAGTAAATATAAACTGCTAAAAAAGTTTTCTCATCAGCAGTATATAGCAGTCTTGTGACTAATATCAGTGTCTGGTTAAAGCATGTAGGAGGAGTTTTAATTCTACTCTGGCTGCAGGACCCCTGACCCCCTGGATAGTGCTGATTGGCCCTGTGCTGATCACATGTACCCTCCTAAGAAAAAACAACTATCTAGCAATATACACCAACCAGAGCATGTGCAGAGTGTCTCTAAAGGCTCTGTTCTATCGGGAGATGGATTGGAGACAATGGAAGAAGGGGAGGATCAGGGAAGAGAGGGTCAAATAGCTTTTTTACACAATGCAGAGGATTAATCCCCTAGGTTCCACAGTGAGTATAACAAGCATGCTTTATACAGACTGATTTTACTGTTGTGGGTTTTAGTAACACTTTAAAGAAATGGGCAATTTAACCACTTGCCGACCAGTCACTGGGACTGTACTGCGGCAAAGTGGCTCGATTCCGTCCAGCGACGTAGACCTACGTCGCTGGACTCTTCCCCTTCTGGGCGGCGCTCGCGTGCCGCCGGAGGCTCGCTCCCGCTGTGTTCAGTCACAGCGGGAGTCGGGCCAGGGGAGGAGCAGCGGCGATCGCCGCCGCTCTTCCCCGATGGTCGGGGAATCGTGTCTGGAGATCCGCCCGCTTGTGTAAACAAAGCGGGCGGATCTCCTAAGTGACAAACAAAGACAGATTACAGGGTTCAGCATAGCTGAACATGCGATCTGTCCCTGTGTCACTCAGTCACCTCCCCCCACACACGTTAGTAAGCACCAGGCATACATTAACCCCTCCCTCTCCAATAAAGTTAACCCCTTTCCTGCCAGTGTCATTTTTACAGTAACAGTGCATATATATAGCACTGATTACTGCAGTAATGTCACTGGTACCCCCAAAAGTGTCAAAAATGTCAGTCAAGGGTCCAATCTGTCTGCCGCAATGTCGCAGTCCCGCAAAAAAAATCGCAGATCGCCGCCATTACTCGTTAAAAAAATAAACACCAAAAATGACAGAAATCTTTCCCTTAGTTAGTAAATGCAATAACTTTTGCGCAAACCAATCAAAATACGCTTATTGTGATTTTTTTTTTACCAAACATAGGTAGCAGAAAACAAATTGGCCAAAAATTTAAAAAAATTTTGATTTTTACATTTTTGGGGGGAATTTCATATAAAAAAATGTGAAAAATATTGTTATTTTTTCAAAATTTACGCTCTTTTTTTGTTTACAGCGCAAAAAGTAAAAATTGCACAGGTGATCAAATACCACCAAAAGAAAGCTCTGTTTGTGGGGAAAAAAAGGACGTAAATTTCGTTTGGGTACGGCATCGCACGACCGCGCAATTGTCAGTTAAATTCGCACAGTGCCGAATCGCAAAAAGTGGCCTGGACGTAAGACAGCAAAATCCTCCGGTGGTAAAGTGGTTAAACAGAGCATTGGAAGAAATGCATAAACAGAGGCTTCATTAAAAGCTGCATGGCAAAAGAAACAATAGATCCAGAAATATAAGCAGCTAACCTTTTAATAAAAAAAAAATAAGTAGCTCTTTGCCCTCCTCTCTTCTGGGTCCTGAGCCTCCCTTTTGGTCCTTTCATATGACAGGTGCCTTTTGGACCAATAGGAAGAATCAGAAAGTACGAGGGGAGAGGCCAGGCTAAGTTTTATAATATATTTATTACATTTTGCAGGAAACCATAAGATATAAGTCCAGCTGGATCCAATGATCCCTCCAATGTGCAGGTTTTATTGGAGGTAAGACCTGCTCATTCAGTTTAGAATTGCCTGGTTTTATGACCGGCCTACATAAAGTTCTGCCTGAATAGACACAGCATAAAATAAACATTGTAGTTCTGCTATAGAGACACTATGTATAATATACTGTATAACTGTTTATAATAAAGTATAATGATATAATTGTATGATATGTATTATATGAATGTACTGTAATTCTATGGAATAAAATTACATTGTAATTGTTTGCAGAGGAATGCATAAGACAGATAGGAAAGAAAAGATAATGTATTCAATGTTAACATGAATAAACATTTGCATGGCCTTTACTCTAGCAGGTTGCTTAAATATGCATCAACCTCCCTTTTTCAGGGATGTATGGGCGCCTTCTGTGTGTCTCTGCAAGGATGCTAATGCTACTGCAGTGGTTGAGCAGCACATTCTGTTCTCTGGAGAGCAAAAAGGTGTGAAGGTTTTTTTTCGTTTCATTGACTTGGCCTCTTTTATTTTCCTTTGTAGCCGATCAGGATCTAAAAATACACCCTGCCTTTTCTTTCCTGTAGAGTTATCCATCATTTTAATGAGCATTCAGGACTGACCCTTCCACGAGCAAAGATTTCATGTCATAGCAGAAAAAGGAAATTAAATACGCTCGATCAATTATTGCCACCTCTTCTGTCATGTGACCAGGCGCCGCACATGGGAACACTTTATTGTAATGTATTCCTTGAAGGCTGTGTGATAGCTTCTTCAGCAGCCATTTTGTGCTTGGTACTTCATTTGTGACCAAAATTTCCTTTTGCCTTGAGGTTAAAGTAGATGTAAACCCTAACTGGGTGACAATTTGTTTGCTAAAGCACTATGTATTATAAACACTTGCTATTTTTTTTATTTTAGAAATTACAGTTTCACCCTTATTGCCTCCTTTCTTTTTTATTTCAGTGTTGCTGATCTTCTCCAACTATTTTGAAGCCACTTCTTGACTACATGCATGAGCACCGAATACAGCTGTATGTCACAGTTCATGATGGTGACAATAGTAGAACATTCCTGCACAATGAGTGTCAGCTAAGCTTTTAATAAGCACAATTTAAACCAGGTCTGATTCACAGCTTAGCTACTTCCTTGCTATGTGCTGCTATTGATTAGTTGCTGAAAGTTTGAAGAAATATTTGTTGTCGAAATACTGAATTGGAGGAATATTGGAACTGCACAGTAATTCTCAATGAATGTGGTGTAGGCCAAGTTGGACTTACATCTCAATTACACCGGTTCTGGGGTTTGGAAAAAAAACAGTATAATTCAATGTTTTAAGAAAGGTACTATTGGCGCTCAGAAGGGTCACCAATTTCCATGTTACTAGAACGTTCTGAGATTTACCTCTCTGTGTTCATCTGTGGGCCAAGACATTATGAAGATCACATGGTTCATAATTGGCTTCTTAATCTCCAGTAGGTCTTAACCTGCAGGAATTTGAGTGAATCAAAATTAGAGTTATCTGACCAATACATAGGTCCTTGGGTATCTGGGAGCCCAATTCATCACAATTCCAGAGTTGTATAAAGTACTCGAAACCCATACTTGAGTAAAAGTACAAGTGCTCAATCAAAAAGTGACTTGAGTAGAAGTGGAAGTGCTCGATCAAAAAGTGACTTGAGTAGAAGTGGAAGTGCTCGATCAAAAAGTGACTTGAGTAGAAGTACTAAAGTATTCAACATTTTTTGTACTTAAGTATTGCAAGTAGTTTTTTTTTAATGTTGCTACTCAAGTACTGAAAGTAAAAGTACCAATAGAGAAAAAGGAACTCCATGATACAAAACAAGTTTGCTCAGGGAGATAAAGGTTTAGTGGACTTTAAAGGCACATATTAAGTAGGCAAAAGACTACCATAAGTATAAAAAACATATATTCTTTTATTTAACCAAAGTTTTTTTTTAAAAAATAGAACAAAA
Organism: Pelophylax lessonae; assembly: GCF_965119305.1. NCBI lineage: Eukaryota > Metazoa > Chordata > Amphibia > Anura > Ranidae > Pelophylax > Pelophylax lessonae. The sequence continues at coordinate 214,757,256 of NC_138773.1, forward strand.
GTTCAAGAAGCAAAACTATACAATGACATACATATTATTTGAAATAAGAACATTCATCATATCTATAGGTCAAAATATTGGATACACAGATATTGTGGTAGTTACACTTTGTGAGTATTAGGATCGTGGTCTGAAGAGGTCGACGCGTTTCGCCTTAGCTTCTTCTGGACCTCAGACGCTAATATACAATTTTATCTCTTTTAGTAGAAACAAAAACATGCAATTAGTACAAAGCATTTTATGTTACATTTTATTCCTATATCTTTTATTAATTTGTTAATCAAAACAACACACCTCTCAAAATGCAGAAAAACCGTGTGATCCGTGGTCATCAGTATCAGTATATCATATTGATCATAGAGTAGTAAAAAATAGGCGGGAAGTGAAGAGGGAGAAAAAGGCCCAAAAACTGGTGGAATGGGCCACCTATATATATGGGGCAAAGGGGAAACATATAAATCTCAAAAAGGTATTTCAATATCCTCAAATATTAGTAATGATTTATGTTATATTTACCTCAAATTCCCACACTGGAATCTATCGAGGATTCAGGTCGGGATCAGAATAGTGATATGGAGGCTGCTATTGGCTGTATCACATGAAGGTCTAGTAAAGGAAGTAGTGTATATATTTATTTGTTTCCATCTCATCCATTCAATAGAAATGGAGAGACAAAAAACATAAAACCACAGGGTTCTATACTTATAAATATATCTCCAAATTAATTCATTTTACCTTTGTATCCTTCTGTCTAATCTTAGACCATATTGGGACCCAGTCCCCTTATAGCAGTAGATATTGATGTCTTGTAACGTTAGATGGAAAAGGTCCCCCCAGATTTGTAGTGTATCCGCTAGGGTGTAATAAGATAGTAGTAGATTATATTCACAAAAAGGGGGTATATATCTCAATTTAAATCCCTTATGTTAATGTATATATTCATATATACATATATTTTATTACTTACATAGTAGAGTATATTCCAGTGTAAAACAATGGTATTATGGATATTGCAGCTGAAATTGCTTGTGAATATAGTTCCCAGGGATAGAAAAGGTATAGTCATCTGGTTCAAAAGGGGGCGACCTAAGACAATTTCAATAGAAAAGCATGTCTAGATTAGTTGGACTATATTGCCAAGATTGGGGTAGATAGTTTTAAAAAAGCTCAAAAAACTTACTGCGCCAAGAGCCTCCATCAGCCTGTTCGTATCCCGCCATGTCCTAGGTGTGTGTGTGTATCGCATATATACCTGATCATTACCTGATGAATTGTGATCTGGTGTTTGTTTGTTGTCTCCACGCACCGGAAGTGCGTCACTTTCCCGCCTTTGTCTCTTACCTTAGGACGCAACCGGAAGTGCGTCCTTTGTTTACATCCGGTCATGACGCTCGGCGGACAGAGCACCCGCCGGAAGCGTCAATGAAGCCAGGAATGATCTGCGGAAGTGACGTGCGCTCACCAACAACCTCGTAAGAGGGTGGGTCATCGCCGCCCTGTCACTAAACGCAGATAGGTCCTTGCTGGCTCAGAGTGCAAAATAAGATCGCTGTGACCAGTATAACAACGGCTTCTGCATAAAAGAGAGGGGTCAAATTATCATTATGTCATTTGCACTTTTATTGCATATTATAATCTATATATCCACTCTATTGAGAGAACATTTTATATTTGTTTGTTCTGAGGCATATATAGTACTTTTAGTTATAACTTGCATATACATCATATATCAACATTTGAATTAATATTCTTTGAAAGGTATTTTTACATTATGAATATGGCTTGTATCTAGGACTCTTTACAGGAAGTCAAGGAGAAAGTCATTGCTACAAATACATCGTATAGTAAAAAACAATGAGAGGAAAGGAGAAAAAGGGAAATAAAAGAGATCGGATAACATCATAATTATTATGTCTCTTATCACCCCAAAAATCACTTTAGAAAAAGTTGTTTTTTTGGGGCTTATTTTATTTTATCTGTGAAGAAGGATTCCACATATGAGGGGGGGGGGGGGGTTTTATTATTATTTCCTCAGGGGGGCCCTTCTAGAGAAGCCCCTCAAAGGAAAGGTTTGAAACTTAGTGCCTCATTTAGTCCTGGACTTATTGTAGCTTTTAACAAATAAATCCAACGTGCTTCGCGCTGTAGTATAATTTTATCAAATTCCCCCCCTCTCGGGTTTTCCAATATACGTTCTAAGGCTGCGAATTTCTCAGACGAAGGCCTAGCCCAATTTTTTCCGCATGTCCTCCTCTGGCTCCGCTACATAGATGACGTGTTCATGTTGTGGTCGGGGGCCGGAGGAGGACCTGCGGAAATTCCTCAAATCTTTAAACAATAACCAATTCAACTTGAAATTTACTAATCAATGGAGTCACAAATCTATTCCCTTTCTTGATATCACAATATCCATCACAGAAACAGGAAAAGTAGAGACAACTCTGTACCGTAAACCAACAGCTGGAAACACTGTGCTCCATGCACATAGCTTCCATCCAAAATCACTGGTACAAAGTATACCGTACTCGCAGTACCTGCGACTTCGACGAATATGCTCAAATGATGATCAGTTTCGTCTGGAAGCAAACAAACTTAGAAACAGGTTGCGAGCAAGGGGATATACAACCACAACATTACGAAAAGCGTATAACAGGGCATTCCAAAAAACGAGAGAGGAAACTCTCTTTTACAAAAAAGATAAAAATCAAGAGGGAAGGGTACGTATTATCACTCCATATCATCGTCAACATCACTTAGTTCGCAATATCCTACAGCAACATTGGTACCTGCTCAAAAATGATAGTATTTTAAGTAAATATGTGAACGATTACCCAGAGATTACTTTTAAAAAAGTTAAGTCAATCAGGGATAGAGTCATCAGAAGTCATTTTGATGATAAAAGAGATAAACCAGTCGAGGATATACCAGGTACATGGCGCTGTGGGAAGTGCAAATTTTGCGAATGGATCTACGAAAACCAATCATTATATCTACCTAATGGACAACTTCATTCTATAAAACATTATGTTGACTGTCAAACAATAGGCATAGTATATATTATGTTCTGCGACTGTGGCGCATACTATATAGGAAAAACAAAACTAAATTTCTGGCGCCGTATCAAGGACCATATAGGATACGGAAAAAATAATCTTTTGTCTACACCCATTGGAAGACATCTGGGGGTGTATCACAAAAATAATACAAAAGTAGTGAAATTCGCAGCCTTAGAACGTATATTGGAAAACCCGAGAGGGGGGGAATTTGATAAAATTATACTACAGCGCGAAGCACGTTGGATTTATTTGTTAAAAGCTACAATAAGTCCAGGACTAAATGAGGCACTAAGTTTCAAACCTTTCCTTTGAGGGGCTTCTCTAGAAGGGCCCCCCTGAGGAAATAATAATAAAACCCCCCCCCCCCCCTCATATGTGGAATCCTTCTTCACAGATAAAATAAAATAAGCCCCAAAAAAACAACTTTTTCTAAAGTGATTTTTGGGGTGATAAGAGACATAATAATTATGATGTTATCCGATCTCTTTTATTTCCCTTTTTCTCCTTTCCTCTCATTGTTTTTTACTATACGATGTATTTGTAGCAATGACTTTCTCCTTGACTTCCTGTAAAGAGTCCTAGATACAAGCCATATTCATAATGTAAAAATACCTTTCAAAGAATATTAATTCAAATGTTGATATATGATGTATATGCAAGTTATAACTAAAAGTACTATATATGCCTCAGAACAAACAAATATAAAATGTTCTCTCAATAGAGTGGATATATAGATTATAATATGCAATAAAAGTGCAAATGACATAATGATAATTTGACCCCTCTCTTTTATGCAGAAGCCGTTGTTATACTGGTCACAGCGATCTTATTTTGCACTCTGAGCCAGCAAGGACCTATCTGCGTTTAGTGACAGGGCGGCGATGACCCACCCTCTTACGAGGTTGTTGGTGAGCGCACGTCACTTCCGCAGATCATTCCTGGCTTCATTGACGCTTCCGGCGGGTGCTCTGTCCGCCGAGCGTCATGACCGGATGTAAACAAAGGACGCACTTCCGGTTGCGTCCTAAGGTAAGAGACAAAGGCGGGAAAGTGACGCACTTCCGGTGCGTGGAGACAACAAACAAACACCAGATCACAATTCATCAGGTAATGATCAGGTATATATGCGATACACACACACACCTAGGACATGGCGGGATACGAACAGGCTGATGGAGGCTCTTGGCGCAGTAAGTTTTTTGAGCTTTTTTAAAACTATCTACCCCAATCTTGGCAATATAGTCCAACTAATCTAGACATGCTTTTCTATTGAAATTGTCTTAGGTCGCCCCCTTTTGAACCAGATGACTATACCTTTTCTATCCCTGGGAACTATATTCACAAGCAATTTCAGCTGCAATATCCATAATACCATTGTTTTACACTGGAATATACTCTACTATGTAAGTAATAAAATATATGTATATATGAATATATACATTAACATAAGGGATTTAAATTGAGATATATACCCCCTTTTTGTGAATATAATCTACTACTATCTTATTACACCCTAGCGGATACACTACAAATCTGGGGGGACCTTTTCCATCTAACGTTACAAGACATCAATATCTACTGCTATAAGGGGACTGGGTCCCAATATGGTCTAAGATTAGACAGAAGGATACAAAGGTAAAATGAATTAATTTGGAGATATATTTATAAGTATAGAACCCTGTGGTTTTATGTTTTTTGTCTCTCCATTTCTATTGAATGGATGAGATGGAAACAAATAAATATATACACTACTTCCTTTACTAGACCTTCATGTGATACAGCCAATAGCAGCCTCCATATCACTATTCTGATCCCGACCTGAATCCTCGATAGATTCCAGTGTGGGAATTTGAGGTAAATATAACATAAATCATTACTAATATTTGAGGATATTGAAATACCTTTTTGAGATTTATATGTTTCCCCTTTGCCCCATATATATAGGTGGCCCATTCCACCAGTTTTTGGGCCTTTTTCTCCCTCTTCACTTCCCGCCTATTTTTTACTACTCTATGATCAATATGATATACTGATACTGATGACCACGGATCACACGGTTTTTCTGCATTTTGAGAGGTGTGTTGTTTTGATTAACAAATTAATAAAAGATATAGGAATAAAATGTAACATAAAATGCTTTGTACTAATTGCATGTTTTTGTTTCTACTAAAAGAGATAAAATTGTATATTAGCGTCTGAGGTCCAGAAGAAGCTAAGGCGAAACGCGTCGACCTCTTCAGACCACGATCCTAATACTCACAAAGTGTAACTACCACAATATCTGTGTATCCAATATTTTGACCTATAGATATGATGAATGTTCTTATTTCAAATAATATGTATGTCATTGTATAGTTTTGCTTCTTGAACTTTTGTTCTATTTTTTAAAAAAAAACTTTGGTTAAATAAAAGAATATATGTTTTTTATACTTATGGTAGTCTTTTGCCTACTTAATATGTGCCTTTAAAGTCCACTAAACCTTTATCTCCCTGAGCAAACTTGTTTTGTATCATGGAGTTCCTTTTTTTCTCTAATTAATAGGATTATGGCACACAAGGGTCAGCTCAACCAAAAACCCCCCTCTTTTCTATAGTAGACATAGGGTGTTACCCACCCATTTTTTCAAGAGCTTTCCCACTTATTTCAACTCTGTTTCTTTCTTGATAAGAACGGAGAAGACCTTTGTTGTAAAAAAGATATATTGTGAAGAAATCTCAAAAAGTATATATATATACATATTCTATATATGTGGGTGTAAACTATATACACACACATATATAATGGCGGACTATCTAGGCACATCTTGGGAAGGACTGATGCAAAAGGCACAAAAAGGTACTAAGGAGGAAGGCCTGAGTAATATAGACATCAATGACTTCTTTTTCAAACTAAAAAAATACTTGTTTAAAAAATCAAACCTCCACTGGCACATCAAATATTTTGAGCGCTATAATGAGGAGGGATTAAACCCCATAGGCTTAAGAGTGCAGATCTTTCCAAACCTTAGAATAATATCACCTGAATTTAGACAAAACTGGGAAAATACCCTTAAATTATGTTCAAAACAGATGATTACCCAATTATTGGAACAATATAGGGCTGAAATGCTAGAGTTAAATGATGAAATTAAAACGATCTATTCCAAAAACCAGGATATTCGGTTACTCCCAGAATATTTGGTGCGCAATAATGCGCTCCAGACTTTCTTGGAGAAATATAATGGAGAGATTGTAGATAGAAAGGAACAAAAGTATCTCCGGGACAAACTAGCCTTTAACAACAACATAGCATATAGGTGGCCAGTAGGGGGTTTTAGACGACCTAGGACGTTTAAACAAAACATAAGAAATAGAGATTTTGAAAAAGGAGGCCATGAATCTGACTCATCAAACACGTCTAATATGTCTCACAATTCACATTTTTCGCACGGTAACCACTGGAAATATCGACAGACACGTAAACGCTCAAAATCGGGTGATGGTAATACACAAGGCGGCGGTAAAAAACGCACTATGGAACATGCAAATAAAAAAGCTACACCTATTTCACAAAATGCACAAATTCCATCTACCTTAATGCACGTATTTCACGGGGATGGGTCGGTACGCCCCAAAACGATGTCCACTACACCCAACACACACAATCACACAGCCGAACCACTAGAGGATGATGGTTTTTTAGATCTAATGAACAGTCAATTGGATCTATCCAAACCACAAACAGATCTCACATTAAACCAAAGCACGATAGACAGATTCACAATCAAACTGAACCAACTACAGGCCTAGATATAATAAATATATCATCTTATGTCCTTACGAAAAATGAAAAGGAAGTTCTTTCCTTAGGTCTTACTTTCTGCCCAATTCAGGAGATGAACCTCTTTGAAATTGTCAAAGATCTAAACCTTTTTGGAAGGAAATTAACTTACAAATATTTATTTGATGAGGAAAGAAAAAAGAGGAAACAGGACCACATATTAAAAGAACAGTGGAAGGATTTCAAAGTAAGGGACTTCAGGGCTCTCAAAGACCTCATGGATCTCCTTGAGGAAAATGAGACCGCTGATTTGTCCTCACAAGCAAGTGGAATAGAACTCCCTAATATGAGAACATCTAATGACAATACAACTGAGACACCTACCCTAAAAGGAAAAGATTTGCCAATTCACAAAGTGAAAAAGAAATCAGAAAAATTCCCCTCTCTACAGACGAATCCCAATATTGCAGCATTCATAACGCAGGTGACAAAACAAATTGAGGCTATTCAGATACCAAAAAACAGTAAAAACAATCTTACCCAACAGCAAAAACAAGCCCTGTTGTCTCTGAGTACCAACGACAAAATTGTGGTGAAACCTGCCGACAAAGGCGGCAACATTGTCGTAATGGATGTGGAACAGTACAGAGACATGTGCTTGAATATTCTAAATAACAGGGAATGGTACAAGCTGATAGAATCAGAAATGATAAATACACTACAAAAAGATTTTGCTCAGTTACTCTTCAGAGCACAATTTGGAGGCCTTATAGATAAGGATACTTACCAGGCGATATATGTTAAAAATCCTAAAGTTCCAACTTTTTATGCGTTACCGAAAACGCATAAAAATTTAAGATCACCCCCGGGTAGACCGATAATATCAGGAATAGGATCATACACAGAGCCAACCAGCCAGTACATAGATTTAATTCTTAGAGAACATGTTACTTCTCTGCCATCATACATAAAAGATACTCCGGACCTTCTCAAACGTTTAGAAGGCCTAGTGGTACCACCGGGCACGGTCTTGGTGGCTGTTGATATTGAGGCCTTATATAGTAGCATACCGCATACCAGGGGTCTGTCTGTGATAGAGGAATTTCTGTATGAACGTCCCCTCAAACAGAGGGGCTATATTGATTTCATTCTGGAGGCCTTGGCCTTTATTTTGACAGGGAACGCCTTCGTCTTTGATCGCTCCCACTACCTCCAGGTGCAGGGGGTGGCGATGGGGACCTCCTGTGCCCCATCGTATGCCAACCTGTACCTGGGGGGGTGGGAGCGAACCCTTTTCTCAGACGAAGGCCTAGCCCAATTTTTTCCGCATGTCCTCCTCTGGCTCCGCTACATAGATGACGTGTTCATGTTGTGGTCGGGGCCGGAGGAGGACCTGCGGAAATTCCTCAAATCTTTAAACAATAACCAATTCAACTTGAAATTTACTAATCAATGGAGTCACAAATCTATTCCCTTTCTTGATATCACAATATCCATCACAGAAACAGGAAAAGTAGAGACAACTCTGTACCGTAAACCAACAGCTGGAAACACTGTGCTCCATGCACATAGCTTCCATCCAAAATCACTGGTACAAAGTATACCGTACTCGCAGTACCTGCGACTTCGACGAATATGCTCAAATGATGATCAGTTTCGTCTGGAAGCAAACAAACTTAGAAACAGGTTGCGAGCAAGGGGATATACAACCACAACATTACGAAAAGCGTATAACAGGGCATTCCAAAAAACGAGAGAGGAAACTCTCTTTTACAAAAAAGATAAAAATCAAGAGGGAAGGGTACGTATTATCACTCCATATCATCGTCAACATCACTTAGTTCGCAATATCCTACAGCAACATTGGTACCTGCTCAAAAATGATAGTATTTTAAGTAAATATGTGAACGATTACCCAGAGATTACTTTTAAAAAAGTTAAGTCAATCAGGGATAGAGTCATCAGAAGTCATTTTGATGATAAAAGAGATAAACCAGTCGAGGATATACCAGGTACATGGCGCTGTGGGAAGTGCAAATTTTGCGAATGGATCTACGAAAACCAATCATTATATCTACCTAATGGACAACTTCATTCTATAAAACATTATGTTGACTGTCAAACAATAGGCATAGTATATATTATGTTCTGCGACTGTGGCGCATACTATATAGGAAAAACAAAACGAAATTTCTGGCGCCGTATCAAGGACCATATAGGATACGGAAAAAATAATCTTTTGTCTACACCCATTGGAAGACATCTGGGGGTGTATCACAAAAATAATACAAAAGTAGTGAAATTCGCAGCCTTAGAACGTATATTGGAAAACCCGAGAGGGGGGGAATTTGATAAAATTATACTACAGCGCGAAGCACGTTGGATTTATTTGTTAAAAGCTACAATAAGTCCAGGACTAAATGAGGCACTAAGTTTCAAACCTTTCCTTTGAGGGGCTTCTCTAGAAGGGCCCCCCTGAGGAAATAATAATAAAACCCCCCCCCCCCCCTCATATGTGGAATCCTTCTTCACAGATAAAATAAAATAAGCCCCAAAAAAACAACTTTTTCTAAAGTGATTTTTGGGGTGATAAGAGACATAATAATTATGATGTTATCCGATCTCTTTTATTTCCCTTTTTCTCCTTTCCTCTCATTGTTTTTTACTATACGATGTATTTGTAGCAATGACTTTCTCCTTGACTTCCTGTAAAGAGTCCTAGATACAAGCCATATTCATAATGTAAAAATACCTTTCAAAGAATATTAATTCAAATGTTGATATATGATGTATATGCAAGTTATAACTAAAAGTACTATATATGCCTCAGAACAAACAAATATAAAATGTTCTCTCAATAGAGTGGATATATAGATTATAATATGCAATAAAAGTGCAAATGACATAATGATAATTTGACCCCTCTCTTTTATGCAGAAGCCGTTGTTATACTGGTCACAGCGATCTTATTTTGCACTCTGAGCCAGCAAGGACCTATCTGCGTTTAGTGACAGGGCGGCGATGACCCACCCTCTTACGAGGTTGTTGGTGAGCGCACGTCACTTCCGCAGATCATTCCTGGCTTCATTGACGCTTCCGGCGGGTGCTCTGTCCGCCGAGCGTCATGACCGGATGTAAACAAAGGACGCACTTCCGGTTGCGTCCTAAGGTAAGAGACAAAGGCGGGAAAGTGACGCACTTCCGGTGCGTGGAGACAACAAACAAACACCAGATCACAATTCATCAGGTAATGATCAGGTATATATGCGATACACACACACACCTAGGACATGGCGGGATACGAACAGGCTGATGGAGGCTCTTGGCGCAGTAAGTTTTTTGAGCTTTTTTAAAACTATCTACCCCAATCTTGGCAATATAGTCCAACTAATCTAGACATGCTTTTCTATTGAAATTGTCTTAGGTCGCCCCCTTTTGAACCAGATGACTATACCTTTTCTATCCCTGGGAACTATATTCACAAGCAATTTCAGCTGCAATATCCATAATACCATTGTTTTACACTGGAATATACTCTACTATGTAAGTAATAAAATATATGTATATATGAATATATACATTAACATAAGGGATTTAAATTGAGATATATACCCCCTTTTTGTGAATATAATCTACTACTATCTTATTACACCCTAGCGGATACACTACAAATCTGGGGGGACCTTTTCCATCTAACGTTACAAGACATCAATATCTACTGCTATAAGGGGACTGGGTCCCAATATGGTCTAAGATTAGACAGAAGGATACAAAGGTAAAATGAATTAATTTGGAGATATATTTATAAGTATAGAACCCTGTGGTTTTATGTTTTTTGTCTCTCCATTTCTATTGAATGGATGAGATGGAAACAAATAAATATATACACTATTTCCTTTACTAGACCTTCATGTGATACAGCCAATAGCAGCCTCCATATCACTATTCTGATCCCGACCTGAATCCTCGATAGATTCCAGTGTGGGAATTTGAGGTAAATATAACATAAATCATTACTAATATTTGAGGATATTGAAATACCTTTTTGAGATTTATATGTTTCCCCTTTGCCCCATATATATAGGTGGCCCATTCCACCAGTTTTTGGGCCTTTTTCTCCCTCTTCACTTCCCGCCTATTTTTTACTACTCTATGATCAATATGATATACTGATACTGATGACCACGGATCACACGGTTTTTCTGCATTTTGAGAGGTGTGTTGTTTTGATTAACAAATTAATAAAAGATATAGGAATAAAATGTAACATAAAATGCTTTGTACTAATTGCATGTTTTTGTTTCTACTAAAAGAGATAAAATTGTATATTAGCGTCTGAGGTCCAGAAGAAGCTAAGGCGAAACGCGTCGACCTCTTCAGACCACGATCCTAATACTCACAAAGTGTAACTACCACAATATCTGTGTATCCAATATTTTGACCTATAGATATGATGAATGTTCTTATTTCAAATAATATGTATGTCATTGTATAGTTTTGCTTCTTGAACTTTTGTTCTATTTTTTAAAAAAAAAACTTTGGTTAAATAAAAGAATATATGTTTTTTATACTTATGGTAGTCTTTTGCCTACTTAATATGTGCCTTTAAAGTCCACTAAACCTTTATCTCCCTGAGCAAACTTGTTTTGTATCATGGAGTTCCTTTTTCTCTAATTAATAGGATTATGGCACACAAGGGTCAGCTCAACCAAAAACCCCCCTCTTTTCTATAAAAGTACCAATAGTTTTGAAAAAAAAATTGCTACTCAAGTACTGAAAGTAAAAGTACAAGTACTGTGTTATGTAGTTATTAAAGAAAGAAGTCAAAAGTTTGAACATCATATTGTTTTTTATTATTTCAAATGCAGCTTTTATTTATACATACAGTAGCATTTATTTTCGTATGCGCTGATAATACACATGTTTTGAGCTTCATGAAACCTGCCATCTACTGTTCTGGCAGTGGTAATTTTTATAATTGTAACTAGTAACTATGCAGCACAAAAAAAAATATTGGAGTAGAAGTATTGAAATCATTGAAAAAATGTAGTGAAGTAAAAGTGGAAGTAGGAGAAAAAAATTCTTCTCTAGGAAAGTACAGATACCGCCTTTCGGTACTTAAGTACAGTAGTGAAGTAGTTCTACTTAGTTACTATACATCTCTGCACAATTCAGAATACAATATTTCAGCCACTAGAGAACATATTAGTGGCATGGTACCGATTGTCCTGGCTTTCTTCTCTTCAGTGGTTAGCATCTCAAAGCCTAATGTTGGTCAGGATCATGGTCTCTACTTTCTCTATATTGAAGTGGGCTTGGCAGGGAAGGCGTTCTTTCCAATAGCCTTCTTCAAGTCATAAAATCATTACATTACATAGGTCATGCATTGGTCATATCGCAAGAATCATAAGAATATCATAAGAATTTTTATCCGCTTTCTGCAACTTTAAACTGTATGCGGCCATCTTGCCGCCTCTTACATCCATCTGGTATGCAGACATTTAGCTCTTTTTGTTTATATATATGCAAATTATGATCACAACTGCTTTTCAATGAAAGTGACGATATTTACTTTTTATTAATACAATCTAGGAAATCATAGTACTTCATTTACATACCCCTGAAAAAAGGTATTCCTACCTGAAACGCGTCAGTTTTGGAGGATTTCCACATGCCTACTCACTTTTTGTGATCCACACTGTATATCAGCCGCTACAATTTGTGGTTTTACAATTTATTCTAGGTTTTACACCTATTATCTACATGTTTGGCTTGTACTTCAGTTGTATATTATGATCGAATGATCCTTTTTTAATGTATTAAATAAATTTATATTTTTATACTATTGGAAGTCTGGTTGCTTACATAGTCCCAACCCTAGGGGGACCCTCCTGTTTTTTGTACTTACCCAGGGACGACAACTGGGGACTTTTCTGCAGTGTGGGTATAGTGCAGGTGGGTCCCAATGTAAAAACCAGTGCAGAGTGCGCAGCGGAGTCTCCCCTAACGTGTGTCCTACCTTCAGAAGGGGGTTCCCTTGTAGAGGGTGCAGCGTTGCAGAGGGCACAGGGAAGATCCTGGCAGCATGCTGTAGCTAATGGCAGCCATTTTCCCTTAGTCTGGCTGGTCTCTGGTTGGTGGCCATGTTTGTGTAGTCTGATGATGTCGCAGGACCATTTTGCCTTAGTTCGGGAGACGCTGGAGACGACCGAAGCCTCATGGGGATGCCCAAGCTCCTCCTCTTCCTCTTCCTCCTCAGTTTCCTCTTCCTGTGTCCGGGACATATGAACAGGGATGGCGTCCATGGTGATGCTGGGTCCGAATTCGTGGCGCTCCTCTGATTGGTAGGGTGAGTCCTTGGGGGTCCCTGTTATCTCTCTCTCTCTCTGCTAATATGTACCCTGAGCCTTGGGGGGATCCTTTTGTGGTGCCAAAAGATCGCTTTTGTACTACAAGTTCTTCCTTCCTTTATGGAGCCTCAGGGCCACATCTGCCCCACTAACCCCCTCATGGAGGTGGCAGGTCTCTCTGAACCAAAGCTTCCCTTGGTTGCACTGGCTGTGGTCCTGCAGTCCTTAGTGTCCCCTCTAAATAACTCAACACACAGCCAATAATGTCTAAACTGCTGGCAACAAAAGTGAGTACACCCCTAAATGGAAATATCCAAATTGGGCACAAAGTGTCAATATTTTGTGTGGCCACCATTATTTTCCAGCACTGCCTTAACACTCTTGGGCATGGAGTTCGCCAGAGCTTTACAGGTTGCCACTGGAGTCCTCTTCCACTCCTCCATAATGACATCACGAAGCTGGCAGAGGTTAGAGACCTTGCACTTCTCTACCTTCTGTTTGAGGATGCCCCACAGATGCTCAATAGGGTTTAGGTAGAGACATGCTTGGCTAGTCCATCACCTTTACCCTAAGCTTCTTTAGCAAGGCAGTGGTCGTCTTGGAGGTGTGTTTGGGGTCGTTATCATGTTTGAATACTGCCCTACGGCTTAGTCCCTGAAGGGAAGGGATCATGCTCTGCTTCAGTATGTCACAGTACATGTTGGCATTCATGGTTCCCTCAATGAACTGTAGCTCCCCAGTGCCAGCAGCACTCATGCAACCCTAGACCATGACACTCCCACCACCTTGCTTGACTGTAGGCAAGACACACTTGTCTTTGTACTCCTCACCTGGTTGCTGCCACACAGGCTTGACTCCATCTGAACCAAATAGGTGTATCTTGGTCTCATCAGACCACAGGACATGGTTCCAGTAATTCATGTCCTTAGTCTGCTTGTCTTCAGCAAACTGTTTGCAGGCTTTCTTGTGCATCATCTTTAGAAGAGTCTTCCTTCTGGGACGAATAGCCATGCAGACCAATTTGATGCAGTGGGCGGCATATGGTCTGAGCACTGACAGACTGACCCCCCACCCCTTTAACCTCTGCAGCAATGCTGGCAACACTCATATGTCTATTTCCCAAAGACCACCTCTGGATATGATGCTGAGCATGTGCGCTCAACTTCTTTGGTCGACCATGGCGAGGCCTGTTCTGAGTGGAACCTGTCCTGTTAAACCACTGTATGGTCTTGGTCACCATGGTGCAGCTCAGTTTCAGGGTCTTGACAATCTTCTTATAGCCTAGGCCATCTTTATGTAGAGCAACAATTCTTTTTTTCAGATCCTCAGAGAGTTCTTTGCCATGAAGTGCCATGTTGAACTTCCAGTGACCAGTATAAGATAGTGAGAGCGATAACACCAAATTTAACATACCTGCTCCCTATTCACACCTGAGACTAACACTAATGAGTCACATGACACCGGGGAGGGAAAATGGCTAATTGGGTCCTTATTTGGACATTTTCACTTAGGGGTGTACTCACTTTTGTTGCCAGCGGTTTAGACATTAATGGCTGTGTGTTGAGTTATTTTGAGGGGACAGCAAATTTATACTGTTATACAAGCTGTATATTTACTACTTTACATTGTAGCAAAGTGTCATTTCTTAAGTGTTGTCACATGAAAAGATACAATAAAATATTTATAAAAATGTGAGGGGTGTACTCACTTTTGTGAGATACTATAAGTCTTGATGAGGCTGGACAACACGACAGTGGTATACTACATCAGGAGGCAATTTGGACCCTGAAGCCTGAGTCTACTTAGAGAGGAAGAGCCAATTGTAACCTTGGCAGAGAGGAATCACTCAAACATTTCAAAAAATCTACATGATGGAGGTTCAGAACTTTTAGGAGGACTACCCTTTTCCATGTCCCAGTTGGACAATGAGTGGTTAATACATCGAGGTTACTTGAAGTGGAATGAAAGAGTGGGCTTATAGAGCCTTAAAGAACATTGTAAGATGGCCTTTTTTTTAAATAGGAAATAAAATATTTTTCAGCTAATCTCATAGCTATCAAAGATTAAGTATCCTAACAGTTGCAGCTAATTACCCTGTCCATCAATCAAGGTAATCCAAATGTTATCTTTCTATACAACATATTTACCTATTTCTTTTTTCATAGGTAAGTTTGTATATAGAGCAGAAATGTATTAACAGTTGTTTGCCAGGCAGACAAGGTTGGAGGAACAGAAAGTTTCAGTTTAAATATAATCTCCCTTCTTGCATAGAACGGAAACAGTTTTAAGTGATGGCCTTTCTCCACTCCGTCTATGATACACAGGAGCATCAATAAATTGTTTTTATTAGAGAGATTGCTTTGGGGTATATTTATCATTTATTTTGCCAAATAATCACCCAAAAGTCTTAGCTAGTATTCACTTTATGTATCAATCCTAACTGGTTGAGATTTCCTCAGGATTCACGCATTGAAATTGACATTCCCTAATGTTTGGCAACATCTTGTCTTCATTAAGGAAGCATCTTTACTGTAACATTCAGTCTATGAAAATGGTGATTTTGCACTTCTAATGCCCAACAGGGGGTGCAGACAAGAAGGAGGCTTATGTACCACCTACCTGCTGTTCAATGGGGGACAACTATTAATGAAAAAATACACAGATACATATTTTAAAGTAATTTTATAAAGCCCTTTATTAATAATTGTTACCTTTTTGGGTGTGCAATATCTGAAGATGATGTCCTGGGGCATTCAATCTACCATCCACATGTCAGGGAAAGGAAGAGAAGGTTCCCAGATGAGGAAATTACCATGCCTAGCAATATTATGTGTTCCCAGAGAAGGAATTTCCTGTAACATCACTGGCATTGGCGTCCTCAAGGGGGGGCAATTGCCCCCCCCCCACGGAATCTCAACTTCCCCTTTAAAGTGGCTGTTAAGCCTTTTTATACCATCCTGTCTGGCCTGTTTATTAATCCTGTGTGCCCGTGCCCCTGTGTCTGCGTATGTGTTTTAAAAAAATAAGCCGTTCTTTACCACTTTTTAGAGCACCGATTGCCGATCACGTGACCCGCTGGCTCTCTCCTCTCCCCGTCTATCAGCTTTCTGCAGTGGGCGGGGCTGAGGATTTCTCACAGATGTCAGTCGGGAGGGGAGGGGAGGAGAGGCTTAGAGAAGGAGAGAGGCAGCGGGTCACGTGAGCAGCGATCGCAGCTCTGAAAACTGATAAAGAACGGCTTATTTTTATAAAACACAGACACAGGGGCACACAGGATTATTAAACAGACTGTAGACAGGATATGAAATTCTAAATGAAACTACAGCAGCAGGAGGGGAAAGGGTGGGAACTTACACAGGAGCAAACAGGCATGGAGGTAGGGGGGAGAGAGGACAGAGGAGGACAGGAGGGCTGCGGATGACTTAGCCACGTAGACTGACCACGGTATCAGGGCTTAGCGGCCATGGTATACCGTGGTCAGTTTACAGAAGGGAGGACATAGCCAGGCAGAATCAGCCAAGTATTTTAGGCACTGTGATGTAAAACATGCTTAAAGGGAACAGGAATCTATCTTTTCTTTTTAGGTTAACAAACGCTATTAAATGAAATTCTGCCATTTCGGCTTGAATTCGCCTTCATGTTATTGTCGAAAAGGGGTGGAGTATGGGTGACCTTAAAATGATACCCCCCCGAAAAAAAGTTCTACGGACGCCCATGATGACTGCTTATATTTGAACTAATACCAAACATTGGTAGTGATGTCACAGGGAAATCTGAAAGAGCCTGCATCAGTTCACTTGAGAGGGGGGGAACACCTACTTGTTCCACCATAAGGGGCATGTAGGTGGTACATATGCACCCCTTGCTATTTCCGTCACCTATGAACCGGGAGTGCAGAAGAGCCCAGTAGCTTCAGCATTTGGTACCACTGTTTTGGAAAGGGATTACTATTTTGGAGAAGAAGCTCTTTTAAACTACTCCCCAATAATGAAGGGCAAGGAGGCTTGTAATAACATAGCACGGGTGACCTGCACAGTTACCTTTCCCTAGGTATTAGCCCACATACCCAGTGTGCTGGTTAGTTCTGGCATTGGATGAAAGACCACACATTTTTTTTATGTTTTTCATTGAAAAAGAGACAGTTAATGCTCCTAGCGCTAAAACGATGTATAAACATATGTTCAGCGCCATGGAAAGTAATTACGCACAAAATCAACTGTAGGGTAAATGTTATTCTTTACAGATACTGTGATGTTCAACTGCTGTTCACCAGCTGCTGTATTCGCCTGTTGCGCATCCATCCTGTTGTAAATAGGGTATACGTGACTGTGAAATGCAGTTGAACCTTAAGCAGACCATACATGGATTGAAATTCAGCAGGGACCGGATGTCACCTTTGACAAAGCGGTACTTCCGCGAAAACATGTAGTCACGGCAACTGGGCATTGTTTGCGAGTCAAGCTGGCTCTGAATTTCTGTTTCATCACATCCGGTAGTGACGTCCTTCCGGTTTCCGGCTGCACGCATCTATCCCGCTCCGCTGACCTCTGCAGCATAGGAGGTAGAAGGAGGAAGTGTTAGTGCACACCGGCTGGTTTGGTGTGTTCCCCTCCCCTCGCTGCACAATCAACCAGCTCAAGCTTTCTCCATCAGAGAGCGGACCCCATCTGGCGGCGATGCTTGGTGTACACCCCTCATCCTTCAGGGACTTCACATACCGGTTTGGATTTTTATTCTCAACTATCAATTTCCAATAAACTATATTGGTACATGTTGACTGTGGCTCCCCTATATCCACTGAGGCTAGCGCTGATCTCCTTGTTATCTGTATACATGGGTGCTAGGTTTTCGGCTCCTTTATTGGCCAGCTGAGGATGACATCATCCCATGCATGCACATGGGAGTCAGAGTGTGTCAGAATCGCACCCTGAGCTTCACATGTGCATCTCATTGTACATCCCTTAGAAGACTGCAGTCAGGCAGGTAAGTGTGTCTTATTGCAGGAGAGACATAGTGGGGGAGATTTACTAAAAATGAAGCACTCAGATCTGGTGCAGCGGTGCATAGTAGCCAATCCGCTTTTAACTTCAGCTTGTTCAATTGAGCTTTGACATTAAAGTGTTACTAAACCCAGGAGCCTGCATTCACTATATCTGGTCTCCCACAGTACACAGAACATGGAAATTCAATTATTTTAGTCAGGGCTTTTTTTCTCAAAGAATAGGTGCCAGAACCCCCCCCCCCCCTTCTGAGCTACCCTTTGTGTCTGCCCCCTACCCAACTATGAGCAAAGTCCCTTGGTTCCTCCTCCTACCCACCTCCCAGTACCCCCCCCCCCTTTTAGAGAATACAGATCCAAGTATAATTTTGTGCTACTAAGAGATTTGCATGGAATTTGTTAATAATTACAGGAAAGACAGTAAAATAGATCCCCTGCAGTGGGCAACTATAGCCCTCACTCCAGCAACAGTAGAACCCCCCAGAAACAACAGATCCCACCCAGCAACAATAGACCCCCTCCAGCAACAATAGATCTCCCACACAACAATAGACTTCTCAGCAACAATGGACCCCCAACAACAAAATACTACCCCAGCAACAATAGACTCCCAGCAGCAACAACAGATCTTCCAGCAGCTAGCAACAGACCTCTCCCTCAACCGTATATCTCTCCCAGCAACAATTGACCCCCCCCCCCAACAGCATAAGACTCCAATGCAAAAATAGATACCCACCAGTGACAATAGATCCCCAAGCAGTCATCATCAATAAAACCTCCAGCACACACCAGCACTCCTTGCCATTACATACATACATTGCTGGAGGTGCTGCAACTGCATTCCCCCATGTTCCTGCTGAAAAAAAACCTGATTTTTAGTAAATATAAACTGCTAATATCTTTTCTCATCATCAGTATATAGCAGTCTTGTGACTGCTATCAGTGCCCTGCCAAGCACTGGTTAAAGC